>NC_134704.1:114705767-115012909 GCF_043290135.1 Rhipicephalus microplus
GGTTTGCATTGGAAAACTTCATTATTTGCAGAGAAAATGCTCTTCTGATGAAAGTACTGTTTGAAAAATACGCCACCTAAAGTTGGAGTCACTGCAGTACAGGCATAAACTCAGGAGCATTTGTGGCTGTTTTTAAATGCTTTCAACTGCACGCAAAGATTCGCCACTTCGTAGAAGCAATTGTCAATTATGCTCAAATATTGTGCCATGATAATTAAAACAACTTGCATATTAACTCCTCTTTGCCATCATCCCTTAAAAAAAGGCTGGCACCTTCAACTTCCACCACATTTCACGTGGTAATTGTTCATGTCTGATACAAAACTTATGCAAGCTATATTTTCATAGTCAAATTGAAATACCAGATCAAGGAAGACAACAAAATCTCAGACACAGGGTCCGCATGACATGCATTTTTCACGTTTATGACTGCTCGAAAATTCGGCCTAGCAAAATGCCAGCTACAAAATAGAGGGCCATAAGTATACCCCTAAAGGTTCTGTTATAGCATATGCCGCGTGCGCAGGAGTATTCGTATATTCTGTCACTTTGCATTCGGGTTTCTTTTTAGATAGTACATGTGACTTTAAGTGCATCGTAAGGTAAAGATGTTCTTTTGATGTGCCCTTACCAGGATAGTTGTATCAGTTTACTACTGTAACTATTCATTGCAAAATAAACAATTTAATAGTTTTAACATTATATGCTGCAACTCTAACATAACAGACTCAATACGGCGTTTTGCGCAGTAGATATAAAGCAACTATATATAAACCACTTGTTGAGAAATTGTAGATCAATCGATTTAGTAACCATTACAACACGTTCATAGCTGTGTTAAGGGTTTTAGTTTGTACATTTCAGTAGTCACCTCCACCCCTTTGCCATGAAGTGATTCCGACTACGCTGCACTTAACTTATTACCATGCTAATGCCTTCTGTGACCCCACCGCGTAGGTCTAGCGGCTAAAGTCCTCGGCTGCTCCACCGCAGTTCGCGGGATAAAATGCCGGCGGTAGCGGCTGCATTTTCGATGGAGGCGAAATTGTTGTAGGCCCGAGTGCTGAGATTTGGGTGTAAGTTAAAGGCCAACTCTGGATATTTTTGGAGGTCAGTGAATCTCAATGAAATTCACTGCGTACGTTCACGTGAACGTTTGCTCCATTCATGCCAAGTTTCAGGCTTGAGAGTGTCGCATATTCTTTTCTATTGAATTTTATATCTTGCCTCGAAACGATCAGGTCACTTGCCAGAATGAATAGTAACATATGTGTGTGACGTTGAGTTTTGCCTGGCGGAAGTTTTGCCTGGTGGAGCATTATGTGGAATCAGGCAAGTTCTGGCAACGTCAGGAAAAACTTTGCGTGCTCAAAAAACAAAAATTGCCTAGTTAATACCTTGCATTAGTACTTGTAATTGCTGCAATAACCTTTAAAAAGGTCATCCTTCCAGCTTTCGCTGTAACAGTCTGCTGCGTGTTCCACGGAGGCCTCGCGGTTTTTTGTTACAGCGCAGGGAAGCTCTTTCAATGGTGAGGACAGCTGGTGCCATCTGGCGGGCATCATGTGACATTAGGCAAGTGCCGACAGCATCAGGCAAATCTTTGCGTTGCTCCTAGAAGCGTACCCGGTTGGGTTTCTGTTTTGGTACTGCGAGTTTTTGGTAAATAAAAATATTTCGAATTTTTGTGCACTTAAGTTATCAGGCTCGTGAGAATAGTGTCTAGGAAACATAAAAGCACTATCATCCTGACATGGTAAAAAAAATTGGCAGATCCCACGTGCAGTGGGAATCGATGATATGGGCAGCACGAATTAGAAATGTTCATATATAAAACTTTAAAATCAGCGCAACGTCACGAAGTGGAGGTAAGTGATGCCATACATGACTTCCGTGTCAGGGTTATCACGTTTGGATGTGTCATTTACCTTCGTCATCTATTCACTTCACGTGATACCAAATTTAGTATATGTGGAGCTAGCGGAACGGCCGCGAGCCCGCTATGAGCGTAATATGCATTCATGTTCTTACATGACACGCGTCTCAGGATTATCATGTTTGCACCAGTCATGTATTTCGTCATCTATTGACGTCACGTAACAACTAATTTGGTATAAGTGGATCTAGGAACACGGCCGCGAGCGCATCATGGAGGGCCCAATTTACTGTAATGCAGCGTTGACACGCACGCACGCTGGACACAGATGCGCTATGTTAGCAAAACGCATGCAGTCTACAGTCTGACGCAAGGTGCGACTGGCGTCCGTAGGCGCGCCCCGACGGCAACGAGCTCAAAATGCGACATGCTGCGTTTCGCGCCGATGTGTTACCCAGACAACACTGCCTCTCACCCTTTTGTGACGGAGGGACGCTGCACGCGCTAAAACACGCATGCGTCAAAGCAACGCAGCGTGGCGCGTGCCTGCGAGTGTATGGCAGGAGTGGCACCTGGCGTGGCAACGCTGGCGTGACGTTACGAAACGAACGCCGGTGAGCACGCGCACCGCGTCACGTCGAAATGTATTGGCAACTCAACTGTGGCATGTAGTCAAGTTTCCACATGACACGCATCTCAAGATTATCATGTTTGCACCAGTCACATACCTTCGTAACCCGTTAGCGTCACGTAATACCAAATTTGGCATTTGTGAAGCTAGCAAAACGACCGGGAGCGCATCATCAGTGTGGCATGTAGTCGTGTTGTTACATGACACGTTTGTCGTGATCATCATGTTTGGAAGTGTCATTTACCTATGTCGTCCATTCATGTCACGACTTACCAATTTGGGTGCTTGTGAAGTTGGCGAAACAGCCGCGAGCACATCATAAGCGTAGCATGTAGTCATGTTGTTACATGACACGCACCTCATGTTTATCAATTTTGCACCAGTATCATAGCTTCGTGATCCATTCACGTCCTATAATACCAAATTTGGTATAAGTGAAGCTAGCGAAACTGCCACCAGCGCATCATGAGCGTTGCATGTAGTTATTTTGTTACATGGCACGCATCTCATAATTATCATGTTTTCACCAGTCACATACCTCCTCATCCATTCACGTAGTGTAATACCGATTCGGTATATGTGACGCTAGCGAAACGACCGTGAGCGCATCATGAGCGTGGCATGTAGTCATGTTGTTACATGAAACGCATGTCATGATTTTCATGTAAGGGTCGGTCGATTGTGTTTGGCATGCAGTCATGCCATACCATAGCAGTTTCGCAACATGCCATGCGAACGAAACCACCGCAAGAGCTGCAGGACCATGAAATATAAATCATGACATTCATGACATACATGTCATGATTTTCATGTTATGACTAATCAAATATGTTCTTGATACAGTCATGTTATGCCATAGCAAATTCAGTTCTATACCATTATCAAAACGACCAGGAGAGCTAAAAGTCGTAGGCTGCTAGCTAGCTAGCTAGCTAGCTAGCTAGATAGATAGATAGATAGATAGATAGATAGATAGATAGATAGATAGATAGATAGATAGATAGATAGATAGATAGATAGATAGATAGACAGACAGACAGACAGACAGACAGACAGACAGACAGACAGACAGACAGACAGACAGATAGATAGATAGATAGATAGATAGATAGATAGATAGATAGATAGACAGACAGATAGATAGACAGATAGATAGATAGATAGATAGATAGATAGATAGATAGATAGATAGATAGATAGATAGATAGATAGATAGATAGATAGATAGATAGATAGATAGATTTTCTCAAAGTCCCCGAAGTTCACTAAAAAATGCTTCACATTTAAAAGAGCTTTAGTTGGCCTTTAAAGAACCCAAGGTGGTCGAAATTTCCGGAGCCTGCTACTACGGCGTCTCTCATAAACACAAGGTAGTTTATCCTATCAGTCACATGGTGGTTTACTCTCACTCAATCAATGCCTCTAGTGACAAATAGGGGGTTGAAAATAATCTAAATATTATGCGGACATTTTACTTTAGGGGCGAAGCTCTTCAGGGTGTGGGTCTGTCCTTCCTCAGTTGTTGTACGTAGCCGCCAGGGGCACATACCCGCTCTAGACGGGCATGTGTTACAGGGGATGTGGGATGGGAGATGGCGGTACTTGGAGTATTCGCTAGATGGACGCATGGACGGACGTACAGACAAACTAGCTGACGGACGGATGCATGGACGGTTGCGCGGAACGGGTATGTGCCACAGGGGATGCGAGATATCGGTACTTGGAGTGTTCACTAGATGGACGCAAGGACGGACGGGCGGACAGACAGACTAGAAGACTGACGGACAGATGGACAGACGTGCGGGCGTACGGACGGATGGACGCATGAAAGGACGGACAGACCTATGAATGGACTCACAGACGGGCGTATGGACAGATGGACGGAAGCAGGGCTTGCTAATTTTAGTCAGGTCGTGCGCACGTTCGTGTTCGTCTGTGCTCGTTAGCGTACGCGCGTGTGTGCGTACTACTCTAATAAACATTCAGTAAGCACGATACCACGTTAGCAATCTGCAGAAGAGGGTTCACTCTACGCCCTACGTCACGCTCGAGCGGACGATGATTGTAAGTAGAAGCCGACAAGGAACGTAATTATTGGCTACCGGTTTTCGTACCTGTCATAGTCTTTCCGCATCTTAGGGGGTCAGTTAGCTAACGGTACACACGCTTTTTCTTTTGCACCTAGTTCTTCCAAACTTGGTAAGCTCGTTAAATGCGATTAACTACGGAGTAATGTGAAAGCCCCTAAGAAGATTCCCTTTTATAGAGTGAAACACAAAAATAGTGCTGTATAAAAGTTGTTGGTCCTGCATATAGGCATAAAAACACTGAGTGAAAAACTAGCAGTGACTGCTTGACAGAAGATAATTCTGGCAATTCGAGAGAGCGTTTGTGTGCGTTGTCAATGGGTTCAAATATGATGGTTAAAACTTGGTAATGTTCAGCTACTTACACTATTAGCCAGAAGTGTTTGTATAAATGGTGGTCAAAGAGTGGCTTCGACGCGAGGTCTTAAGATAATTTTATCGTCACTACTACATCAAAGCATTACCGTAATGAGTATTCACTTTTTCATGTATAGGCTTTTCCACTCGAGACATTAAACTTTTGCTGGCTGGTTCTGTGTCAATAAGGAGGATGTAACACTAGTGTGGTCAAATGTGATGCACAAAGGTTACACGATGTCATGCTTTACTACTTATAATTTATTTGGTACTGCCAAACATCCCACAGATTACTCCCAAGACATATATATGTTCTTACGAGTTTGTGGTTGTTAAAAAAAGACACCGGGAAATTTGTTCCGGCGCTTTCTATAACTCACTTATTTCAACATATAGGGAGATACCACCGACTTTATTGTGCGCTTTACGAGTGCGTGAATGGGTGCGTATGCATTGTATACTCCTTGGTACGCAAAATTTGGCTCTTTTTAGTCCAAAAATAGAAAAAAATTAAATCTGTAAGGAGCTAACCTGCCTTCTTGAGTGAGAAGGAATGTCATAACTAAAATACTGTCACAAATTGTAAGAGATTTTCGGTGATGTAAGAGCTGTTGTGCTGTTTTTACACAGCAAAACTCAGATCAATGTTCGCAGAAGAAATTTAGTTTCATTCCTTTTGTTGTACTTTTGTATTTGGCCAGAGATTTTTTTATGGTTACTGTCTATTTTATTCAGCACTATTTACGTGTGTTCGCTTGCCAAATGAATGTTTTTCTTTGCTGTTGGCCACGCGCCATACACTACATTGTACTGTGGACTAGGCAAGCCGCCTAGTCAACTACAGCTTTTTTTTTCGTTTTTGTTGTACTCCATCTTTATGTTTATGGTGGAAATAAACATTTGAAATAATACGGAAGTATTTGTTGTACGAATGAGACAGCATGCTTCTTTTTTGTTTGCTAAAGAGCTCAGGCATTAAATATCTCCCCTTTCATTTAGTAGCGTGACCCATTCACCCAGCTGTCAAAGTTAAGAAAAGGGTCAACTTGTTGGCTAGTCGGTTGAATATCTTCATTGAAAAACAGCGCGGTAAAACTCTACAACACGTAAAACACTACAATTATCTAGGCGTGACAATAACTAATTACCTGTCATGGAACATTACATAGACAACGTATGTTTTTCTGCGTTCCGCAAGCTGTGGTTTCTAAAACATACACTTAGAAATTATCCTTCTGACGTAAAACTACTTAGTTATTTTACGTACATAAAACCGAAACTAGAACACTCTTGTGTTTTATGGAACCCTTTTACTGAATCGAACATTAAGAAACTCGAAGCAGTACAAAGAAAGGCTGTTAGGTTCGCTTATTCTAAGTTCAAACTTACGGACTCGCCGATCAAACCTATGAATTCTAACAACTTTGAAACACTTCAATTACGACGAAAAAGAAACCACCTAAATTTCTATATCTGCTAGTTTATCACAAGTTAGCCCTTGACCCGAGCTCTTATGTATCTCCTCTGCCCACCAGGCATACACGTCATCATCACGCGTATCCTTTAACCCTGCATTTTGCCAAACGCAACGCATTTAATTTTTCTCTTTTTTTTGCGTAATGTGTCAGAGTGGAGCTGCCTGACTGATCCCAGACAACTTTCGGTTGTTAGAGCTAAAATAGGCACTGTGGATTTGTGTTCTGTTGCTATTAGGTGTAATATTCTGCCTTGTCAACTTTTATGCGTTCTGTTAGTACGAGTTTTGATTCTTTTTCTCGTGATATATTCCTATGTTTTCACATGTGTTTTTGCATTTATATCCTGCCTCTTGTACCTGCCCTGCTTGGACCAGTTGTTGGTATGCAGTATTTATTAAAGAATAATAAAATCATAAGAACGACGCAAAGCGCTGGCTACCTCAACTTAAATTTAGTCTGGCCAAAAACGCCTATGATTGCGTAGTTAAGAGCATCTCGTCCCAAAAAGAGTATAATAAAACCGAAAAAAGTGCTTAGAAAAAGAAATGGTGTCGGGAGACTCATCTCTTTACGATGCTCCATGTGCATGGAGTAAGCGGATCAATCATGACACGTTAGCCGAGATACACTAGAGTATTTGTTTGATTACAATGCTGGTGGTGTCCTGACTCAGATTTTTTAAACCGTGTGAAGATAAGGAGCACGCTTGAGCTTCGCCTTTAAGAGTCAGTCACGATAGCGTAACTCGGGAACTGCTAACCTGCTGCTGTTCTCAGTGCATGTCTCAAGCTTGCCGTAAAGAAGATATTGATTGTGGGCGTAACCCAGGCTGTTTTAAAGTATCATAAAATGCCTATTGCAAGCAGAATTGTCAAGGGCTTACTATGGCGCCATTTTTTTTTGCTAATCAATGAATGGCCCAATAAGCGTCTGTGGGGCAATACGTGATTATGCTGCTGATGCTGCTTCTTCCATGGAGGGAGGAGTGTGGCGTTTCTGCCCCGCAATATGTGATTTGTTCACGAAGCTGCCATCACTCATGACATCGACATGGTGTTTTTTGTTTTTTTTTTCAATTCAAAGCACTTTCAAAAAATCTCGTTTCTTTTTCATCGACATTTGCTTACCACACGAACGGCCTAAGTTTGGTACTCAGTGAGACGCGGGCAAGTTTAAAAAAAAAATTTACTTTGTCTTACACAGCGTATTTTATTACTTTAAATGTTATGGTGGTACCGTGTTTATGCGGATAACTACAAGATCATCTGCCGGGATTCAAAATGCATGGCACGAAAGACAACTGAACGAGGTGCTATAAATCACCTGCGTCATAACACCTACGGCAACTGCACCAAGTACGACACTTATGTCATAACAGCACCCACGTTATATCAGAACATGCAGAATATTTACACATTTGTGCAGAATTTTCTTCTCTGGCTTATTTTGCTCAACAAGTACCCGCCATCTGCAATATAAACTTGCACATTTCAGTTAGCTATACTCTGAGTATGTTACTCCTAAATGGCGAGCAGTTCAGAATTCAACATCTGCTCCTGCGATAGAATGCTTGAGCACATTCTATGCCAGTGCCCAGCATACTAGTTTGAACGACATATTTTGGAAGCCAAGCTCTGTCAGTTATATTCACTGCCGCTTACAGAAAAAAAAATCCTGGGACCTTGGCCGATGGTTTCGCATACGCGCAAAGCCACGAAAGCCCTCTTGTACTTCTTAAGGACCACCAGACTTCCCGAGCGCTTGTGAAAGAACAGTATGAGGTGGTGCTGTGTAGTCTCGAGCGTACTATTCATCCTCTTCTTTCTCACTCCATTTACTCTCTATTTCATTCCTTTTTATTATTCCCCCTTTCCCGCATCCCAAGTGTAGAGTAGCCAACCAAGCCAAGCTTGGTTAACCTCCCTGCCTTTCCCCCCTCCCCCTCCCCCTCTCTCTCTCTCTCTCTCTCTCTCTCTCCTCTCTCTCTCTTTATATATATATATATATATATATATATATATATATAATGGGCTAAAGAAAAAACAGATTAAGGCACTTGTGTAGGAACAACTAGATAGATTTAAATATTAACGCTGATTACGTGAGACACTCCACGTACTCTTTTGCCTGGTTGCTCAAATATTTCTTTGTGATAAAACTTGTTCCAAGGAGCCTCTGCTGCTTCACATTGTGAAATTGACATTCTGTGTTACATCTTTGAAAGCCAAGGTAAATGGCATCTGTCTGTCACCATTCCTATATTCTAAGTTTTCCACTTGAATGCTTTACACCTGAAACTCATCGCTATATACGTGTAAAGGAAATTGCTGCTTGCTATTCATGGCGAACAAAAAGTCAAGTTTCAACGTTAACATTGATTGAACATTACCTGTGATTGTGAATTGACTAGAAACATATCTTCTCAAGTCTACAGGAACATATGCATAGATATCTGAAGTTTATAGTAATCACTAGAAACCCACTAAAACAACTCTTGCTCATTCATGTTGTACAACCCGGCATGGTTACTTATATCATTAGCATACGCCAAGCCAGTGCACATATGTTATGACTGAGAACAAAGGATCACTGCATAAAACATTTCGTATAGAATGGCGCCAGAGGTTATCAAAAGAGGCGTTTCTTAATGTTAATATTCCCGGCCCATTGGGAGTTTCCCATTCTAACCTATTTTCCGAATATGCCTATTTTTTGTTAGTCTGACAGCTAATCACGCAAAAACAGTGCAGCCGGTTAGTCAGCCTCAGGGAAGTGAATTCCTGTGTAGCTCCCTGCTCTCCCAGGGAGCTACACAGGAACTTCCAAGGTTTCGTTTTTTTTATACTAGCCTGACAGGCTCAAATGATCATGATAAAATGTGCCAGTACACTGGGCGAATGCATATTTAATTCACCACAATTAAACTGACTACATGCAGTGACACGCGATAAGTCGTTCTTTCTAGGCTGCTCACAGACTTGTGAGCTGTTAAGTGAAAGAAGGATTGCGAACATGCAGTTCTTGGTGAAAAAACACACTCATTTGATCGCCATGCTATATTAACTGCAATAAAGTATTGTAATGATAAATCCGGCCAGAAACTATCACGGTACGCATAAGGACATCAAGTGACTTTTGTAAAACAAAGCAAAGGGACTGATGTGGCCCGCACTCTTGTATTTTGAGGCGTTCGTTAACCTTAACTGCATTCGAACAAATTGATGTCTGTTCACGGCCGAATCACTGTTCCTCAAGTGTGTACTCTAAAAGAATAGTAGAAAGCTTGTAAACACAAGCATAGATATAGTAACAGGAACTGTCACTAACTTTCTTGGGCACTTACTATATTTTGTGTCCTTTTAGGGGCGAAGCTCTTTAAGCCATGGGTCTTGCCTCCCCGATGTAAGCAGTTGTAGTACTAGGTGCCCACCTCTCGTTTAGCCCTTGGAATGCCCACTGGATGGCGGTACTTGTATAAGCTGAATATAGGATGAAAAGAAGCCAGATGACAGTGCTTGGAGTGTTTACAAAATGAATAGACGAACGGACGGGCGGACCCACGGATGGACGCACTGGTGGACAGACAGACAGATGGACGGACGTATGGACGGGTGGACAGACAGACAGATGAACGGACGGGCAGACAGACAGGCCGGCGCACCCACGGGCAGACGGATGACTGGACGGATGAACAGATGCACGGACGAACGCAGGGATGGAAGGAAGCAGGGATGGACGCACGGGCAGAAGCGCGGATGGACGGAATCAAGAACGAATGGACGGACAGAAGCACGCGCGGAAACACGGATGCTTTGCTCCACTCATCATCATTCACTTCGTGAAGATGTTGTGATTATTTTACTACGTAAATTTTGTGAACACTTAAAAGTCGCAACAATTCTTTTGCGCACTGTTCCTAACTTTCTACCATGCACCTATTTAACGAGGTGGTATTACGCTAACGAGACATAACATATTCTTTGTTATAATATTTGCCTAGAAGTTCTACGCGACGTAAATCTAGCACATGAGATAAATGTACACTGTCTAAACAAACCGGCCAATTCAAACTATCATTTCTAGAGCATAGGCGCCCCCAGCACCACTAACGTTGCCTAAATGTAGGACAATACCTATAGAAGCACTGTATGCACGAATGTGTCACGTGGCTTATCGTTCTATATTGGTACACCCGCTTGTCCCTTAGGTTTGTTGCGTCCCATGAGAAGAATAAACTTTTTCTAAACACACGCCCGTTGACTTCAGCAGTCACTCATGGCAGTGAGTGCCTTGTAAGGCTCACGGAACAGCTTTCTGCTCTCCCATAGTAGAATAAATTGTACTCTAAATCATTACCAACTTTCTCTACACACACCCACGAGATGGCTTATGCTCTCCCATGATAGAGTACCAAAACCTCAAAATTGTTAACCAGTTTTTCTAAACACACCCGAGAGTCCTATAAGTGCTGCAATTCAAGCTGACGTTTTGTGGGGAGAGATGGAAACACGCCATTCAATGGTACGAAATTTCTTGCCTTTCACCACTTTCTAAAACTACAAATGATTAGCTTGATTCTTGCTTTTTCATTCACTATTTAATGTTAATAGCCTAATCGTTGATGTAAATACTAGTACGTATATCTGGGGCCACTGTATATTTCCATATTTATTTAGCAGAGTTTTATTTGCTACTCTGAAATGCCAACAAAACAGGATACAGACTTAAAAGCAGTGCATGTGTAGTTTTAGCAGTTAAAAACCTTTCGCGTTTGATTTTCAGGGACTCCAACAGCCCACGACGTATCACCTCAAAGGAAGGAAAATAGAGGGAAAAGAAAGGCAAGGAGGTTAACCAGCCTATAGGCAGCCGATTTGCTACCCTGCGCATGGGAGAGGGATGGGGGAGATGAAAGAGAGCAGAGAGGGAAGATAGAAACAGCACATTCGGCAGCACATGCGCGCACACTCAGTCATAGTCCAGTCTTGTCTTTCGCGGTGTGTGATATTGCTGTTACAGTCGCTTGTTCAAGTCGGTGTCGCGTAGGAATTTCAACAGAGCTTTCGTCGCCTTCTGTTGCAGTGTCTTCTCTCGGGCACTTGACAGAATAGTGTCCACAGACATTTGGCTGTTGTCGATGCGCGCAAAAGCAGACGCCAGTGACTGTCTCTGGATTTCATACAATGAACAGTCACACAAGATGTGTTGTAGCGTCTCTTTGCAATGACAGGCATCGCAGAGAGCATTGTCGGCTATTCCTATGACAAAGGAGTAAGATTTTGTAAATGCCACTCCTAACCATAAGCGATGAAGTAGGGTGGCTTCTCTTCGGTCGAGTCCAGTGGGCATGCGGAGAGCCATCAAAGAGGACAGGTGGTGTTGACGATTCGTATCGATGCTTGGTGGGCACCATAGTGAAAACGTGATTTCACGCGCAAGTCGTCGAAGATCAGTCCTCGAAAGTGGTATGGCTTTTTCTCGTGTTCCTTCAAGGGCTGCCCGCGCGGCAGTATCGGCATGTTCGTTCCCTATAATGCCGCAATGACTTGGTAGCCATTGAAGCGTCACATGATGCCCTTTCTCGAGTAAAGTGTGGAGAAGGCATCGAATTTCGAAAACAAGCTGTTCGTAGGGGCCGCGACGCAGTGCTGAGAGCACAGATTGTAATGGCAGCCCTTGAGTCGCTGAAAATCGACCATTGTTGCGGTGTTTCCCGATTGACCACACAAAGTGCAGCGCGCAAAGCAGCTAGTTCCGCTGCTGTAGATTCCGTGGAGTGGTCAGTCCTAAAGCTGATGGTAACACCTTTTGCTGGGATAACTACTGCCCCTGACGAACACTGGTGGTTCGTGGAACCATCGGTGTATACATGTATGCTGTCTGAATATTTCTCGTGCAAAAGAAGAAGAGACAGTTCTTTCAGCACGGGCGGCGAAAACTCAGATTTCCTCCGGATCCGTGGTACACTAAGATGCACTGTGGGTCGAATAAGACACCAAGGTGGTATGGATGGTTTAGATGCATGAGTGAAGCCCGAGGGAAGTTTATTGTTGTATTTCACGATAATTTTGGCGAACGATGCTTGGCGCCTCTCTGAAGGAAACAGTGCAAGGTGATGGCCGGGGCACGTGCGAAGTGTCGGATGTGCGTTCTCAGGACTTCTACAACAATGTGAGTTTGTATCGGATAGTCACCAGCAATTGAAATTGTTGCTCCTGTTGACATACATCTGGGCAGACCGAGGCACACTCTCAGCGCTTGGGCTTGTACTGCCTGTAAAACACGAACATTGGTCTTGCAGGTATTGCTAAGCACGGGCAAGCTATATCTGAGGAAACCGAGAAACAGGGCCCTGTAGAGCTCCATCATTGCGTCTACTGACATCCCCCACGTCTTTCCTGCCAGGAAATTGAACAGTTGAGAAATAGCGGTCAGGCGCTTCTTCATATAGGTCACATGCGGACTCCAACAGAGGTCCCTATCAATAATGATGCCCAGAAACCGGTGGGTTTTGGCGTAAGAAATCGGTCGCCCGCAGATTGAGATGACATAAGGGGTCATTGATTTGCGAGTGAAAGCCACCAGCGCGCATTTTTTGGGTGATATGCTGAGACCTTGTTTGAACAAGTAGTTGGCAATCATAGTTGCTGCTTTTTGAAGCCGGGAACGTATCTGAGGACGTGTGACTGCCGATGTCCAGACACAGATGTCGTCTGCATATATTGAGATTTTAATGGTGCTTGGCAAGTATTCATCAAGGCCAATTAGTGCAAGATTGAATAGCGTCGGGCTAAGAACTTCGCCTTGAGGAACACCCCTGAAAGTATAGCGTCGCGTAGTTGGGCCATCTTCTGTTAACACAAAGAATGATCTTGCAGCCAGGTAACTCGAAATCCACCGAAAGACTCGACCACCAAGGCCAACCACCGCCAGAGCACCCAAAATGGCTTCATGTAGTACATTATCATAAGCGCCTTTCACATCTAGAAACAAAGCTGCAGATAGTCACTTACGGAATCTTTAGTGCTGAACGTACGAAACTAGATCAATGACATTGTCAATAGAAGAGTGGTCGCGTCGGAAACCAGCCATTGAATTCGGATAAATCTTGTAGTATTCAAGATACCACTCCAGGCGGCCTAGTATCATCCGTTCCATTATCTTCCCTACGCAGCTGGCCAGTGCTATTGGGCGGTATGAGGTTAGTTCGAGTGGGGATTTGCCCTGCTTCAAGATGGGTAACAAGCGGCTTACTTTCCAGTCATCAGGAACATTGCCATCCTGCCACGCTATATTGTAGAGGCTCAACAGTTCTCTCCTTGCACCTTCCCCAAGGCTGCACAAGGCTCGGTTCGGAATGCCATCTGTGCCCGGAGAAGTTGAACGCCTGCAGAGAGCTAGTGCCGCCTCGAGCTCCTCCATTGTAAAAAGGAGGTCCCTGTGGTAGTCACGGGAACGGGGGACGTCACCTCTCACTGGAGAATCTGGACGAGTGGCTTGGTTGGCGATCTGCGCACAGAAATCTTCTGCGATATCGATGTCTTGCCTTCTTTGAAATAGCGCGAGTGCTTTGAATGGAAAGCGCTGTTCCGTAGGGTGACGCAGACCTTGCACCGTTTTCCAAATGTGTGAGAGTGGCTTGCGAGGGTCTAGTGACTGGCAAAACGTCGTCCATCGTTCCGACGCTAATCTATCCATGCGACGCCGAATCTTCTTTTGCAACCTCCTGGCTGCCCTAAGATCGTGAATTGATTTTGTACGCCGATACCGACGCGCCGCCCGGCGTCGCAGTGCTCGGAGTCGCTCCAACTCTATATCAAAGTCGTTTCGTGTGGAAGATATCGTCACCGTGCGAGTGGCGTTTTGCATTGTGCTCCTAATTGTTTCCTCTAACCCAGATCGTAGGCCATCGCTGCAAGCATCTTCCATGTCAGATTTGAAGTTCGTCCATTGGACTGCTCGAATGGTCGTCCGTGGACCATAACTAGACAAGCCTTTGATGTTAAAGTAGATTGGAATGTGATCACTTCCTCGTGTCTCAACATCTGGAAACCACTTGACGTATCTCGCGAGGGAGTTGGAGACAAAAGCAAGGTCGAGACAGCTGCCTTATGTCACCCCTCGAAGAAAAGTGGGGCTGCCGTCGTTCAGGAGAGTAAGGCCATAGTTGTAGGCGATGTTTGCTAACCTGCGTCCTCTTGCATTCGTCCGCGTACTTCCCCATGCGTGATTGTGCGCATTGAAATCACCTATGAGGACCCATGGTGCAGGACACACTCTCAAAATATCGGCTAATCTCCTGGAATCGAGATTACTTGACGGCGATATATAAACGCCTATGAGAGTAAACATGAGTTGGTTCTTTTTCACAGTGATGCAGATATACTGATTGTCATCGTGAGGTGCAATTGGTTGCACAACATAAGTCAGTTCACGACGAACAAAGACGATGATTTTGCTGCACGCACCGTTCGTTGAAGACATGACAGCTTCGTACCCCGATAGTCTTATTGGTTTCGACAAATTGGGTTCACAAATGACGATGATTGGAAACACGTTGGTAAAGACAAACTTGCGAAAATCTGAAAGGCGTGATTTTAGTCCTCTGGCGTTCCATTGGATGATGGATGCAGCCTTGACTTCTTTAAGAAATGTTGAGGTGTGAGTAGCCATCTTCCTAGTTGAGAGATTCAAGCACTGGGCTTAGGGCGTCCAATAGTCCAAGTGCGCTTCGAGCAGATGGTGTCTTCATGTCGACTAATATCACTCGGATGGCTTCTATAAGGGAACGCAGCACCGAGATCCCTTGACGATCAGTTTTAGGCAAATCTTCCACAGTTGGAGACGGCTCTTGTGTGGCCACAACCTGCAGAGGTTCCTTGGCAGAAGAGCGCGTCGGGAGCGTGGGCCATTCCTCCAGAGAAGGAGGCTTCTCTGTTTCTTTCGTAGAAGTGGTGGGCCCTTTCCCGGCGCTACTGGATAGAACCGCTAAAGAGTGGGAAGGAGCGTCTCGGGAATGTGCCTTCTTTGAAGACTTTCGATGATGCCGACGTCGACGCCGACGCCGGACTACTTCGGCTGCCTCCCTGTGTGTTGAGTTGTCTCGGGCCATTTGTCTGAGAACCGCGCGCTCCTTTTGGATTCGAGGACAGTCTTTCGACGAGGCAGCATGAGGACCACTGCAGTTGGCGCACTTCAGAGTAGTCGCCCGACAGGCGTCTTCAGCATGAGATTCAGCGTAGCGGGGACACAGTCGTAAGTTGGGGCATACGCCCTTGACGTGTCCTAGCCTGAAGTACTGATGACATTGAAGTGGCTTTTGGATTAATGGTCGAACCGGACGTCGAAAATGTCCAACTTTAACGTGGGACGGTATGCAATCTCTCTTGAAAAACACTTTTACGCAGCGCGTGTTTCCAAGGCGCCGCACTTGCGTAATGACAGCTCCCTCGTTTGCAGGCTTGATGAGGGTAGACAAGTCAGCATTAGGAATGGCAGTGTCGATGTCATAAATTACACCGGCAATTGATTTGTCATCGATCAGGATAAAGGGGCGCATTTTAATGCCCCCTAGCTCAGTCATTTGCTGCAGCTGTCCTAGCGCACTCACATCGTATCACCTCAACATAACAATGATATATAGGTAGCTAATTAGTGCGCAAAACAGGTGCGCGCAATTCATTGGTTAAAAGGAAAGGCCAAAGTAGCAGTGATATTCCTCGAAATCGGCAAAACTCTGCCATTTCGGACATTTTCAAACAACAAGGTCAATATACAGCAAGACAGGATGAAGTTAGGAGAGAATAAACGCATGAAAAGGAAGGTCATCCAGGGCACTAAGTCGGCCTGAGATCGCACGGTGAGAAGCTCGAAACCACGTGGGGTGTTTTATAAGGAAGAATGGTCTTTCAAACAGTTCAAAAAATAAGGCCTCAAGAGTTACAAGTAAGATGAACTTGAGAGCTGCTGAGTAATCAGGTGGTGTTCTACAGTGTTTAGAAAGAGCGCAGCAGCCTAGCATAGAAAAGCAAAAGTCATTTCTAATGCAGAGACCAGACAATTCAAAATCGTGTTGTTACTTAAAACGCATGATAAAAGAATAGTCTGAAGAAAAAAATGGCAGCATATCCACGGAATGAATGATGGAGAGTGGGGCGAAGCATTCGTCCGTCCATGCGTCTGTTCGTGCGCCCGTCCCTGCGTTCGTTCATGCATCCGCCCCTGCGTCCGTTCATGCGTCCATCCATGCATCTGTCTGTGTGTCCGTTCGTCCATCTATTCAACACTCCAAGTCCCACCATCTCGCATCTTTTTATCATATATTCCCCATATAGAAGCACCGCCATTCAGTGGACATTCCAAGGACAAAACGAGAGGTGGCACACGCACACTTTCTTACGGCTTGCGCTTCGGGTCTACTTCCCACCTTCAACCACCTTGAGTTCATGGCATATACTAGTTCACTGTATTCATGGCACTGCGGCCCAATGCTCGCTAAACCTTTCTAAAACTAAGGAGGTTACGCCCAGCGAGTATAACGTAGCAACCTTTTCCTGTCAGATAGTGCTCAATGTACATGCCAGTGGCTGCTAATGTGAAATAAGAGACAGGAGGATTCAGCTTTTAATTTCTTACGGCTTGCGCTTCGTATCTGCTTCCCCCCTTTAACCACCTCGAATTCATTCATGGTATATACTAGTTCATTGTATTCATGGCCCTGCGGCTCAACGCTCCCTAAACCTTTCTAAAACTAAGGACGTTACACCCAGCGAGTATAATGTAGCAACCCTTTCTTGTCCGATAGTGCTCAATGTACATGCCAATGGCTGCTAATGGGGTTCGCAGCGTGCGCGTTGACTAAAAGCCGAATGCTCTCGTCTCTCATTGCCCTTTAGCAGCCATTGGCATGTACATTGAGCACTATTTTTTATTGTTAAATAACGCACAGGAGAAACCTCTCACTGGCACCACCTTGGAGGTCAAATCTTATACCTATTTTGGGTATGTGCCACTGATGGTTACGTACTACGAGGTTAGGTAATACGACCGTTACGTACTATGCTGCAACCGCGGCTTCTTCGGGCCCTGGAAACGGGACGGCTCTAGGCTCTCCCATAGTCGAGTTCTCGGTACACGAAATCGTTAACCACTTTTTCTAAACACACTATGCTGCAACTCCACAGCGCCCTCCTATGTTCACTTGAGTTGCGAATACCACCCGGTAACATGCTTATTAAACATTCAATTCACAATCTCAGGTTGTCAGAGAACTCAAAACAAGAAACACGAATGTATTGAGCCACCTGTTAAATTCTTAGAAATATTGCGAGAAATTATTACAACACAAGTCCAGTGAATCTCTGTTGGTGTGTCGTTACATACTTGTGTGTTATATTCATCAACTTCATAAAAGAGTCAAGTCCCCTGTTGCTTCTTGCTGGCTGTCTCACTCCACGCTTTACGATTTTGAATTCACTACACTCTTTGGCTTTATGAACAATTTATTTTTGCCTTGTATGATGTCGCTGACTCGTTTGCACAGCTTTTTAACGACTGAGGTGATGCTATATCTACATAATTATTGAATTTCTTGGTGTGGTTGAGGTTTTACAGGACCACTTGATGTGGAGCTTTCAAAATATAATATCCATATTCGAACTGGAACTCGTCCCCCCATCTCTAACGATATATCAGTTCTGCTACCCCGTGAATTCAATTTTGCAGTGTCAAGTCCACGCCTGCTCTACACACTGCCTTTAACTAATCTTACTAAACTCCAGACTCGACCTTATTGACTTTGTAAAATAAATTTGTGGTATTGTTTCATGAAAGGTTTTTTTTTCGCTCACCGATAGTTATGTTGCATAATAGTTAGAGCTCTAAAATGTCATGTCTAGTAAAGTTATTGACTGTGTCGATGTGAACTTGAGGTACTGAAACGCGATTGATGTAAGGGAAGGATTAACAGCTGCTTCAACGGTAATTGGTTGCTCAGTCTCGTCATACATTGAGGGTTGTCTGGTTCGTCTGTGCTTCCGCTTTCGCACAAGCGACAGGCTGAATCCAATCATTCGGTATATGAGTTAAAGCTGCAAACCTTGAAGATAAATAGAAATTGCTCACTGAAACACCGAAGCGAAGTCAGATTTGAACGTTTTGAAGAAGCTTATCAAGCGTCAGCGTCTCTCAAGCGGCTGTCTGTAGGCACTTTTCACTAAAACAAGTCGCTGAGCCCACCTAGCACTTTTGATAACTAGGTATCAAAGATTGAAATTTTAATGACACAGAGAAGGCAGTATTGAAATTTATTCCTTGTCATTCGGGGGGTTTACAGTATTGTATACAAATTCTTGAAAAAAAAACTGAAAAACTCTATATTTGCTCGCTGCGTTCAAATTGTTTTTTTTTCTGTAGCGAAAGGCGTCTCGAGATATTGAAACGGTATTTGAGACAGTCATTAGGAATTTTACTTCAACGCTTTGGAATATAGGAGTAAGGTGTTGTATGAGAAGGAGCAAAAGTGAATCTATTCGAAGAACTCACTGAAGCTATCGGATAGAAAAAAAACGTTGGTTCCGCTAATAACTGTGGTGCATTAAAATACAACAGCACCGAAATTGGTTCAATTTGGTGTATAATTTTCCCTCTGAAGTTAAAATAAAATACCATTGTTGGTAGGTTAATCCACGAAACGGTCCAACTCACACGAAGCCACTAGAGGGCTCCCGATCGAAGAGACCAAGACGAGCCGCTTGGAGGAGGCCAACAACCATCATTGTCAAATAACAAACAACGTGATAAGCAAATGGGCTCAAGCCTGTTTAACGGCGAACATCAGCGAACAAAAGCACGAAAGAAGAAACGAAGACGTAAGAAGTTGAGCCTTCGTCATTAACCTCGAAAATCAATAATCGCTGCGTGCATGCGCACTGTTTCTGCCTTAACGTTCGCCCGAGAAAAAAACTGAGCCAAACTGGGAGAATTTCATCTCTCGCTGCCGCCAAAATTCATTTTCGCCAATCAATCTCAATACACGACGTGCAGATACGGTGACACTGATTGCTCGTCGAAGTGGGCAACAGCCCTGCTGCTTTCTGAATTCAGATCAGCATTTGCCCACAATTGTTGAAAAACCTATTGTGCCTCGCCTCAAAGCCTAAATGTGGTCACAGGTAAATCTTTTTGTTTAATAAATGTTCTTTCCTGGCCGTCGTTCTCGAAACCGTCCTTCTGAGTTTCGGTGTGATGAGATTACGGTGGCCTTCAAATAAAGCTCAAAATCTTTTTCTAAGTGCTGCTCCGTTTTGGCAGCTGTTGGTATTTACGTTGAACGCTAAGGGCCATAGCGTAAGAGATTTCTTCTCGCGAAATCATTTTGCTCTAGCCTATCTCAGAGGAAGAGTAAAACGGTGTTGACGAGAGTGCCAGCAACACCTCGCCCACTGACAGAATTTTGCTCTCGCACTACCATCATAGTAACTTTCCTACCTATCCTGATAACTAATCTCTGTAACTCACAGGACGTTCTCGTTGTCTTTACTAATATTTTCTAGAAAATATTTTCATAACATTCAACCTTATACCACATCTTAACTTGTACAGGAAGCTTGTAGCAGTGTCCCAAAAATCTTCCAGTAACGTCGACTTGAAGTAACAAACAACCTCAACACACATATTCTTGTTGGTCTTCGCTTGGTTCACGCGACAGTATACAAGTCGCTAGAACAGGAGAAGTTTAAAATTGAATAAAACACCTTGACTACACCCACATCTATGGTTTCCTGCGACCGCAGGAAAACAAAACTATCTGCTCTCGTGATAACAAAAGCGCATGATGCACGCAGTGCAATTTTTTATGAAGTCAGATAACGTCTATTCAACATGCATATCGCGCGTCCGAACGTAATTATTATTCTCGGCACCAACTTATCTTGACATTGCAGCGAAAAAAAAAACGAAGGAGGCATTTCTGCACAATCGTGTAGCTCCACATACAGTACGGCCCATTGCCGATTTCGGTTTTGCTCACTCACCCCGTTAACGCTTTGCAACCAGTGGACGGTAGGCATAGGCGTACTCAGAGTCCCCTTCAGGGGGTGGGGGCGGTGAGGATGAAGGTTCGTCGCAGCACCTTCCTTCCCTGTCAGGCCAATGTATGGGCAGACATTGCGTCCCACCTCCGATTCACAGCTTCCCTCCTTCCTATTATGTCAATATAGGGGGGCTGAGTTAGCAATTTCCCCGTCCCCATTTATGTGCTAGCCTATCACGATTGGCCACTTTCTGTGCAGATGCTGCTCGAGGACCATTCTCGTCTTTTGTCGGCTCACAAGGCATTCAAATACCCGTTGCAGGTTGAGTACTACGGCCTGTGGTTGCTTTTGCTTTCGTATTGTGGCCCAATGCATACTCGCCAACCCATTGGCTGACAATTTTCTGGTCTCTTTCCCCTCTCCTCTCTCTCTCTCTCTCTCTCTATGGTAAAGGGGGGTATGCACTCCCCTTTCGCATAACCCCGGCATAGGATAGCCAACCAGCCATGTGCAATGGTTAGCCTCTCTGACTTTCCTCTTGTTCTTCCTCCTTCCTCCTATATATTATTAAATTGTGAACGAATAAAATATTTCGACCATTCAGTCTGTATTTTTATGTTATGTTTCGAGTATATTGTTCTTCGAGATGCAAGCAGCGCCTTTGCGGCGGCATACTGACCCACTACGTTATCAACGCCTTGTTTATTTTGGCAAATGGCCGTGCTGAAAAAGGCAGTGCTGTTTAAGAAATGAAAGAAAAATAAGGAAATGGGGCAAATCAAACACTAAGTGTATTTTACCTACGACGTATCACAACTGATTGAATATACTAATAAATTAATCCACATTTATGTAAACAAGGCAAATGAGAAAATTATCATTACACATGAGTACTATTTTATTGCGCAATAGCAGGCATGCGCCGTGGCTTTGTAGCTTCATGTTAGTGTGAATTGTTGAACACTTCAGAAGCTGAATCATTCAATTATGCGATCATGAGGTGCAATTTTGCGCGCCCTAATGTTTTATAGCGCTGTGCAAGTACGAACCAAGAAAGTATTGGCCGTGTATCTACGTTTTTTGCTGGAAAAGTTTGCCAAAATACGGTAGTCCTAAGTCAGGAGCGAGAGAATAAAACATTTATTCGGCGTTCTGCGCGAGAAGCTCGGAGCGTAGGTGTGGCGTGAGATATAGACGCCGTCTGGCAGTAATTCCTAAAACGAAATTTTTTTTTATGCAGAGCCACAGAGAGATGGCAGGAACGTGTAATTTTATTGAAGCGTTAGCAACCCCCACTTTTTTGTTCATAATGTCACATTGTTAGCGCCGCGCAATAAGCTCTGAAGTATTTAGTATCATGTATATATGCGTTTCATAAATAAAGTATTACACCGCCTAACACTTACGTATTGATGTTTACCTCAAACATGCGTAATATTTGCTTTTCTTCGACAATATTCACAAGTATGAACCAGTCAGGAGATCAAGGTGCCAGGGCGTTGAGTAAGTGTTTAAGCTTCCGTCGGGTGGTTGAACTGTGTGGCACACAGACCATCTTTATTTATTCTTTATTCTTTATTCGGTGAGTGCCCCGCTTTGCTCAAAAAGGCGTTACAGCAGGGGGCTTACAGACTGGAATAAAACAATTCTTCGTTTATACAGCACACTTGCTTGTCTTGCAGCCGGTTCCAATCTCTAATGGTCATCACAAAAAAGGAATTATAAAACATGGTCGTTCTTGCTCGATACTCTTTCACTTTGCGTCGGTGGCCATGTCGACTAGATATGTAGCTGGGTTCACTGAAATAGTTATGA
Source organism: Rhipicephalus microplus (assembly GCF_043290135.1). NCBI lineage: Eukaryota > Metazoa > Arthropoda > Arachnida > Ixodida > Ixodidae > Rhipicephalus > Rhipicephalus microplus. Next base: position 114,728,045 of record NC_134704.1, read on the forward strand.
CGGTCAATCCCAGTCCGCCCATGAAAAACAGAAAAGAAATCTTCAAACGCAGTTTTTCCCTGCGTAAAGAAAGCAATTCCCAACCCAATTCAGCTTTCATAGCACTGCAGCTGTCTCTCCGCTCGTACCGCCGTAAAACAAACCGCGCAGCTCTGTTTTGTATTTTTTCAAGCTTATCAATCAAGTTCGCCTGCATCGGGTCCCACACAGGACATGCGTATTCCAAAATCGGTCTAATACATGTGAGATAGGCTGTATTTTTTAATGTTCGGGGTGCCAATCTTAGGTTCCTCTGAATGAAGTTTAGAGCCCTTGCCGCTTTGCCAGCAACGTGATCAACATTGGCATTCCATGAGCAGTCATGCGACAAAACAACGCCAAGGTTCGGTAATAACAGTATGCGTATCTATGGTGTACGCCGTTACTATTGGTTTCTTTTTTTTGGAAACACGCATATGAACGCACTTTTTGGGGTTTAGCGTCATTTGCCACTTCTGGCACCACTGTACAATAGAATCCAAATCGTTCTGCAAATAAGCACAGTCACCTTCGTTCTGAACCTGTCGATATAACACACAATCGTCGGCAAATAAACGAATGCGCGACGAAATACCCACAGAAATATCATTTACAAAAATAAGAAATAAGAGAGGCCCAAGGACAGAGCCTTGGGGCACGCCTGATGTAACGTTAACATAGGATGAACACTTCCCATTTAAAAGAACGCATTGACGCCTGATCAGCAAGTAATTGGTTATCCAGATGAACACATTTGGGTCGAAATTTAGAGTCTGTAATTTAGCCAGGAGAAGGGAGTGTGACACGGTGTCAAAGGCCTTTCGAAAATCTAAAAACACACAATCTGTTTGTCCACCTTCATCAACGTGGGAAGCCAGCTCGTGAAAGAACTGTACAAGTTGCGTCGTACAAGGAAAACGTTTACGAAAACCGTGCTGCTCATTTATTAATACATTATTAGCAGTAAGATGGGTCAATATGTGCTTGGATAAATTGTGGTCGAAAATTTTGCATGCCACTGACGTCAATGAAATGGGTCGGTAATTTGTTACATCTTTTTTTGAGCCACCCTTATGAACCGGAACAACATGAGAAATTTTCCAATCTTCGGGTAGAGTTCCCGTTGAAAGGGATTTTGAATAAATTATATAAAGGTAAAGGGAAATTGGCAGTGCACATCGCTTTAGAATACGAGGAGAGACGCCATCAGGACCAACTGCTTTGGATTCATCTTGGTTTTCTAGAAGAGAACATATGCCACGGACACTCAGTTCTACCGGTGGCATCAGCGGAATCGTGGTTGGGTGTGGTTTTGAAGGAACGTCAAGCTTGGGCAAGAACACAGACTGGAAATATTTGTTTAAACAGGCAGCTTTTGCTTCCTCATCAACTACAACCATTTTATTAAAGTTTAGTTCAGCCACTCCAACATGATCAGACCCACACTCTTTGATATAATGCCAGAAACACTTTGAATTAATTTTCGTTTTATTGCTGAACCCTTCGAAATATTTCGTTTTTGCGCTTTCCACACATGATTTATACTGCTCCGTTAATGCTTGTAATTCTTTCACGTGGTCACTGCTTCCAGATTTCTTTAATTTACCAAAAACCCGTCGCCTTTTCCGGATTAATCTCAAAATACCGGACGTCATCCATGGCTTCTTGCGTTTACGAAGCTTTCCGGCTTGTTTCGCAGGTATATACTTATCTACGAGTGCTAACAACTTGTCCTTAAAGCTAAGCCATAAATCATTCATACTGTAGTGTTCAGCTAGGCATTCAAACACGGGCAAATAATCTTCTAGCTTTTCGACTATTCTTGTGTAGTCACCCCTACTGAACAGAAAAACCTTTCTTGCCGCACTATTTGAGGTGTTTTTACATTCTTTTTTGATTTCTGCAACAACAGCCATGTGGTCGCTGATTCCTGGAATAACATTGACATTATTCACGAAACTGGGTGAATTTGAGAACACAAGGTCAAGAAGGTTATTTCTAGTTGGGCAAGTAACAAACTGGGTAAGGCCGTAGTTGTCTATTATATTTTTCATTTCTATGTTTGCGCGGCACCCAGTGCCTCGTACGCATATTCCATCATGCCATTCTAAGTCTGGCAAATTAAAATCCCCAGCAAGAAGGAATGTTCGGTTTGAAACTTCCGAGATAATCTTATTTAATGACTGAAGTGTTTTGTAGTCCAAGTTTGGGGGTCGATAAAATGCACCTACAGCGAATGAAGAATTATCATCTAGGGTAATCGTGCACCAAACAGATTCAATACCACACTGAATGTTGAGGGCAGCAGATTTCAAAGAACTTCGCACAAGTAAGAATACACCGCCGCCATGGCTTGGTCTATCTTTGCGGTACGCGACAAAGTCACTTGGAAATACTTCACAGTCGCTGATATCACGGTGCAGCCACGATTCCGTTCCGATAACTACGTCAGCTTTAACAGACTCGATAAGCCCCGCCAATTCGTCCGTCTTTTTCGTTATGCTTCTACAATTTAATAAAACAGCGACGAAGCTGTGTCGGGCGTATTTGTTTTCAGGTGCGCGTCATTTTTTTCGCAATGGAACGACTTCCTTCTTCTCGTCATCCCATACGTACGTTTTTTCATCAAGGGAAAGCCTCTCAAAGTTCAGTCTTACTTTTGTGCTCTCACTTTTGTGGGCTTTACCGTATTCCCATAACCGCTTTCGCACTTCCAGAGTAGCTGGCGCAAAATCCTGATCAATGCTGAAACCTGACCCCTTCAATTTTTTTGCGTTGGACAAAATTTCTTGCCTTTCTTTGTACGAAGCGAAATTTGCGATGATAGGTCGCTTTTTTTGTTCTAGGTATACACCAATGCGATGTGCCCTTTCTAACGATGCCTCTTCGATTCCAAGCTTGTCGCCAACAATTTTTTTTATCAATTCCTGAGATTCGTCCCATGTTTCTTTTTTATTGTCATCTACTCCATAAAACAAAAGGTTTTGTCTACGACTTCTGTTTTCCAGGTCAACGTTCTTAGCCTGCAAATTCCTCAACTCTTTCTGCAGAATCGAAATGTCATCCTTATGCTCTGTAACTATTTTGCCTAAGTCTTCGACTTGCTTCTTAGTTGCTCCAAGGCTGTCCTTTATGTCCGCTATCATTCCCTCATGCTTCGCGATCCCGGATTCAATAGAATCTAGCTTATTTAGGATTTCAGTCTGCCCTTTTTGCAAGCTTTGTAAGATATCCATTTCAACAGGGCCCGGGTTAAGTTCCACATCGCCGGAAAGCAACAACAGTAGGAACAAATAAAACACCCTTTTAGCAAACAGAAAAGACGTTCTTCGAGGCGCTCGCGCTGTTTTACGACAATGAGCATCAGCAAATGCCAAAGTGGGAGGAGCCGGCAACGCACACAAAAGCCGAGAAGCCCGAATGGGATAATGCAAACCAACCTGCGTGAACAACAGGGAAATCAGCTGCATGTCCGCCAGCGTGCCGGCTCCAAATCTCACGAGGCAGAAGCGTTGCTCGTCAATATAGGGTTCATTTTGGTCACATGGGCGCCGCTGTCCGTAGGTGATTGGTCGATGGCAATCACTGAAGTTCCGCCACGCGCCGAGCTCGTCATCGAAGATAGCGGGCTCGGAATTCGTGGCGTGGTCCGACAAGGCGTGGGATGCGATACTCGCCGAAGATGACAGCACCGCTGAAGCTTGGTTTTGGCCAGAGTGTAGATCTGCGCTGCCGACAATCGCAGCGAGCCAGAAGGCAAATCCAAAACTTGCGAAAACGTGCGTGAACAACAGGGAAATCAGCTGCATGTCCGCCAGCGTGCCGGCTCCAAATCTCACGAGGCAGAAGCGTTGCTCGTCCATATAGGGTTCATTTTGGTCACATGGGCGCCGCTGTCCGTAGGTGATTGGTCGATGGCAATCACTGAAGTTCCGCCACGCGCCGAGCTCGTCATCGAAGATAGCGGGCTCGGAATTCGTGGCGTGGTCCGACAAGGCGTGGGATGCGATACTCGCCGAAGATGACAGCACCGCTGAAGCTTGGTTTTGGCCAGAGTGTAGATCTGCGCTGCCGACAATCGCAGCGAGCCAGAAGGCAAATCCAAAACTTGCGAAAACGTGCGTGAACAACAGGGAAATCAGCTGCATGTCCGCCAGCGTGCCGGCTCCAAATCCCACGAGGCAGAAGCGTTGCTCGTCCATATAGGGTTCATTTTGGTCACATGGGCGCCGCTGTCCGTAGGTGATTGGTCGATGGCAATCACTGAAGTTCCGCCACGCGCCGAGCTCGTCATCGAAGATAGCGGGCTCGGAATTCGTGGCGTGGTCCGACAAGGCGTGGGATGCGATACTCGCCGAAGATGACAGCACCGCTGAAGCTTGGTTTTGGCCAGAGTGTAGATCTGCGCTGCCGACAATCGCAGCGAGCCAGAAGGCAAATCCAAAACTTGCGAAAACGTGCGTGAACAACAGGGAAATCAGCTGCATGTCCGCCAGCGTGCCGGCTCCAAATCCCACGAGGCAGAAGCGTTGCTCGTCCATATAGGGTTCATTTTGGTCACATGGGCGCCGCTGTCCGTAGGTGATTGGTCGATGGCAATCACTGAAGTTCCGCCACGCGCCGAGCTCGTCATCGAAGATAGCGGGCTCGGAATTCGTGGCGTGGTCCGACAAGGCGTGGGATGCTATACTCGCCAAAGATGACAGCACCGCTGAAGCTTGGTTTTGGCCAGAGTGTAGATCTGCGCTGCCGACAATCGCAGCGAGCCAGAAGGCAAATCCAAAACTTGCGAAAACGTGCGTGAACAACAGGGAAATCAGCTGCATGTCCGCCAGCGTGTCGGCTCCAAATCTAAAACAAACACAGACCAAAATTCTTCAATTGAATCACCCCAAGAAATAGTTTCGTCTTAAAAGGCTCTGTTGTGTTCAGAAAAAGCGCTTAATGATTTAGAGCACTTAGTACTCAACTATGGGAGAGGAGTGAGCCGTCCGAAATAGGACGCGCTATCAAATAACTGCTCCTGTGTGATCAGAAAAAGTGGTTAACAATTTAGCGTACTTGTCCGAAATAAGTAATGTTTACAAGTAATCAGGGCTGTCTTGAGACACAATAAATGTGATCACTTGTGATGCTGACAGTTCGAGAATGGAGACCGCCACCTTCAAAACATCTATATTTAGTGTCTTTTTCAATCACGTGAAATCATTTTTTTTATTTTCTGAAAGTCCACTTTGCGAATTTGACCTGGTCCGTCGTGAAAATTATTTTTTTCTTCGGTTTTGTTTTCGTTGAAATAGCGAACAATGGAGTTCTACTGGCATTCCCTGTCCACAATGTTACGCCTACTGCTTTCTTGTTCAGCGCTCGAGTCTCTTGGCGATATTTCTATCTTTTGTGAGGGGACATGCCTAACCTGGTGAGAGGATTTCACGAGCATTTCTACCAGTTGTTAGTCTTAGCGGTATCACAATAGTCCTTTGTAACACGGCAGCTTTTTTGTCCCTCGGTTGTACACCGTGGCGTACGTGTTTCTACTCTCTAAAGACCTCGCTGAATGGAGAAGGTGTGAACCCTTTTATTGAACACATTTTGCAAAGTCGCGCAGGCGCTGCAGTTTCGCTAATAAAACTCGCCTACCCAGCCCAATACTTTATATCTGCTGCTATGGCCCTGCTCCTGCTTCGAAAGACACACTCAGCGTCGATAATGTCTCTCATATTTCCGAGTGTAGCCTGAGCTTTTCTGTTTAGTTTGCGGCACTGACGGCACTGTTTTGTGGCGGCACTGCCTGGCTCTAAGCCAGCCAGTGCCGTATGTATTTTTACGAACAATGATCAGCTCCACTCATACACAGCGCAGGGAAGTCAAGTTGAGTCTTTCATTCTTACTCGGCCTTCTTGTGAATTCTTTAGCTTGTGTTTCACCAGCTCGTGCTGGAAACGTAGCGACCGAGCAACCGGATGACAGACGGGCCATCAAATATAGCTTAGTTCAATGTATTTTCGACGTGGTCACAATGTTCGGGTTTCTATATCCTTGAAGTCATCTGCACTGGTCTTTCGCTTTCGAGTCCCAGTAATAAGACTCATCGTCATATACTTTGTGTTATAATTCTATTCTTGCGATAAAGTATTTCATACACACGGAAGATGTGACCGATGTCTTTCACAGCAGAAAAAATTTAAAAAAAAACCGACGACATAAAAGTTGATACATTACGAGGTCCAGTTTTGTGTCCTCCTCTCTTGTGTGCTCCCTAGTTTTGCGTAATCCAGACATGCCGATTCCAAATCACAAACTAGCCCACGCAACATTTTCATTAAGGGGGTCTGTGTTCGAGCGATGTTGCCGCAAGCAGATTTAGTTTCTTGAAGGTTCGAACTGGTTTTGTTACCGCTATTTTGATTATGCTTCGTACCCTTTCCTTCAATTCAAATGAATGAGGAATGAGGGCAAGTGAGAAAACGGGGTGGGGCAGAGGTCATGGTGATTCATCGGGTGAGGCAATTTAATTTCGAGAAGAATAAATAATTCACGGCTTTGCCATGAAGGCGAAGCACTAAATGCGATAGCAACAAATTTGTAGGTTATGCGCACAATGGTAAGCAGATCGAAACGTGCCCCGCGTTTCTCATGCACAAATTATGCACGAAACGTACTCGCGGGTACAGGTAAACGCAAATAACCTTCTCATTTTTTACTTCGCTGTGTATGAAAAGCGCCCTTTTCGCAAACGGAAGCTATGCAACGATTGCAGTTACCTTTGTGTGCCCCATAACTACTACAGAATCATTCCAGTGCAAGCTCAAGGCCAGGCAAGACGTATGGTCCTCCCCACAGGGAGATAAGATCGCGTGAGATCGTCCCCTCTTTCCCCTCTCCTCTCCACGGACCAAAGTACGCTTGCGAGATTAGAGCCGCCGCCGCCGACGCCGCGCGCTCAATTCGCCATCTTGCTCATAATGCTGAAAACACAATATTCCCCCACCCATGAGATGCTCACCAACAACATTAAGTGGTAGATATAAATAGCTTACCATTTGAACGTTGAAGGAGGTATCTATTGAAGCGAGTGCGCAAAATGTATATTCCACCGAATTCAAAAGCATTCTTCTATAAACTCCACTCTGAAACATTGGCGGTAAACACACGGTTAGAAAGAAAGGGTATTTTCATTCCGTCAGTTAACTGCCGTCTATGTGATGTGCCGGAAACGATTGAACATTGCTTTTTTAGCTGCAAAGATGCCATACTGTTTTGGGATGTCCTTCAGCGAGCACTGAAAAAACGTTTCGTCAATAATTCTCACACAATACGTTATCTTCTACCAGCAGCGCTTGATGAAGTACCATATGATATGTTTTTCCTCATGGGTATGCACAGCTTGTGGAAGACACGAATGCAAGACCGCAATGCAGAGCCCACCACCTCTTCAAGCGCACACTTCATTCGAATGGCTATCTACCTAAAAACATTTACGACGAGCTAGACTTTAGACCAGACTGGTACTCCCTCTTAGAGAACTGTTTGACCTCACCCATTTTTTGTTTGTATAACATGATGTGAAGAACTCTCCATGTGAGGAACTCACGCTGTGTTAGGCATTTCGTGTTTATGAGTAACTCTTGAGCACTCACTTTCGCGATTTGATTGTACTTTTGTTCGCTTGATTTTGTCTTTATTGCGCAAATACTTTATTAAATACCATAGAAAAAAATATCTTTCGGTGGCTGAGTGGTTAACACCTCGCATTCACGACGCGAAGGTCCCACGTTCGATGCAACGCGCGCCGGAGTCTTTTTTTCCAGGATTTTGTTTTTCTTTTTTGCATGTTCATATATATAGATACGTATACATATACGGTGCATGATATCGACGTCGATGCCGACGCTGGTGGCGAAATCCAGTCGAGAGTGTCCACATAATTACTATCGCAATAAAATATGCGGAACGACGTCTTGTTTTCTAACGGTGTCAGAAGAGAGGTACTCGAGAAAAGTTGATGATTAATACAAAGAAAATGGAGGCCCATCACAATAAATCTGTTTTATATTCATCAATGGAGGATGGACAGAGTCAGGGGTTAATCCCCTATCACCTCTGCCTCGCCCCAAAGAAACTGCAAGATTTTGAATGAAGTTTATTCATTCATTCCTCGCATGCAATATCATTTACTGCAATAATTTGTATGTTGCATTCTCTATTCAGAATGATAAATTGTTTGTTGAATTATTTATTTAGGTATTCACTGAAGTAGTTATTTAAGAAAGATAACAGGTAATAAAATGTGTAATTCACCTTGACATCTCGTTACACAATAAAACAGGAAACAGTAAAAAGACAGTATAAGTATGGAACGAGGAGGTCTGGGTTCGGCTACTACAAAGCTTATTTATTGCATGAAGGTTCACACACTTCTTTATTTATTTGCTTAGTCCACTCTAAGGTAAAGTCAATCTCTTTTTCTCAGTCAGTTGTATTAACAAACTCCAGATTTCTGTGAGCTTTAGGCACATGGAGAAGTTCAGTGGTGCCTCAGGGATTGGCCAAAGATTGACCAAGTGATATGTCATCCAGCTACACCATCATTTGGCGAGAATTCATAATTTTTAGATCGTTGTTTTCCAGGCCACATCACCCATTCGCGGTCTTTAGTTAAAAGATAGAACATTTATTTTATGTCTTATTTGCTTCTGTTTGGCTACGTTTTTCGCATATTTTGATTTAACCAATCAATAGGTCAAGGTTGAAGGTTCACGCAAAATTTTAGTGACCTTCGGGTTATCAGAATGTTCCGCTTTCATAACAAAAGACGAGCCAAAACCGAAGCGCATGGCTTCGAGACGAGTGTGCGTGCCCGTCTTAGAGGTGATAAGGTGTAGAACGCCAGGCGACGGATACACTCTAAGGCAAAATCACCAGAAAAAGGAGTAACGGAGCCCAATAGGCGTGCGCGAATAATGGATAGACCGTTGAGGAGCAACCACAGAGAGAAGCGTGGCGCGCGAAACCAAGGGATCAACTGCCCGAGCATTGCAGGCAGCGCGAAAAGCGCTGCCAAGGTGACCAGGCCTCCTTCCTTCTCTGCTGGCTGAGTCTTTCCCCGTATTTTGCCGGCGACGGTTCGCGTTGCGTCGCGCTCGGAGTGCTCGACCACGGACGCCTGGATTCAACGACTAAGAATTAATACGTTGTGCTTGTGTGTGCGATTGAATGAGCGTGGGCTGCTGCTTTTGCGTTTCGCTGCACCCATGAAGTCTGGAGCAAGTCTCGACATATCACCACGCCGCGCTGTATATCTCTGGCTTCAAGATAGTCATAACCAACACACGACAGCAACAGTTGGGGAGGCCAATATGGCGGCCGAGAACACCATAGGCCTATCGGATATATACTTCAATCCGCCTCAGGGCAGAAAACAGTGCTGGATTCTAAGGCAAGTAGGTTATCATTCTTTATTCTATTCTACTTGTCGCGTTTGCGATACGGATCGCACTTTCCGGCAACGGGTTCGGTCGTGTTGTATATCGCACGCACGAAATGCATCGCGGTCAGTTTTGGCGTCTGCAGTTCGCCTGTGCTTTGCGACAGCCTGAAAATCGGTCGCCATTGCCGTCGGCCTCCCGCAAGCTCGCTCATCGTGTGCTCGCCTGTCTTCGCCGCCGCGATGAGCTCCGGGCTGGCGATATCGGGCTGAGTCAACGACCCCTCTAGGAAGATGCCTGCCGTATGAGAGAAGAAAAACAGCTGCCACACCTTTTCCCTCCTTAATTTGAAAATGTTCTCGGTCGCTAGTGTCACCTGTGTCAGATGGTGCAACGACGCAATACTTTGCATAGCCTCCGAAACAGTGGTGCACAGTTGCAGGTCTCGAACAACTCTCAACTGACGCGTTCCTATGGGCCGCAGATGAAAAGCGTTTAGCTGGTACCGCCCGTTGCCGTGATGATAGTGTTGGTCGCGAGCGCCACCGCACGAAGCTTGTTTAAAACTGAAGGCAGGCCAACTCCGCTGGGAGAGCGAGCCATTCCTCAGGCATCTTTTTAGGGGAGGCATTGGCCTAGTCCTTGTCGCTGTGTTGGGAGTCGTCGAAACACGTTGCGGGTTCTCATAAAGAGCTTGGTTGTGGTATGTCGCGCGCTGTAAGTGCGCCAGCACGGGCTGGTGAGGCTTTCGCTAGCGTCGAAACTCACTGAAAATTGGTCGCCATTGAAGTTGGCTTTCCCGTCAGTCGGTCACAAGCAGTTCGACGTCATCCGTTGGCCGCGGCGGCGCACTCACGTTTGCGCTCTGCACTCGCTCGAGTTTGTGGTAAAGGGCCGCATTACTGTCGATTTCGGTTTCTTCAGCGCTAGCTCTAAACCAGCTCGGCGCTGTTTATGGCGGCGGCCAAGCGTGCGCGCGCTCTCCTGTTCGAAGTTCGCTGGCGGCAGACACTCCGCGTGCAGCGGAGTACTTGGTCTCGCGTTCGCTTGCTCGAGCTGAACAATGTCGCTCGCTAAGAACTCACCGACTTGTTGGAGGCATGGTGGGTCGCGGAGTTCTGGCTGCGGCCGCCGCTCCTAAGCTGGTGCGCTAAGGAGATCGATATGAGTTTTTGACGATGTGTGATATCACGGTGTAATGATTAGCATGTCATATCTCACGTATGTTTTCATTTCACCTTGCACGTATTTCTCATATGCATTTGTATGCACGCTCTGTCACGTGTGACTTACTGTTTTACATACTTATTGTGCAGCCGTGGGCACACACCGTGCTTAGGGGTGTGTGCGCTGGCTTTTGTGATGCCTGTCATCCATCTGTTTCGTCATAGCAGCTTCAGAAGGACTGTGCGACATGTGAAGGTAAAGTTATTTGTGTGTCATATTTTAACGCTTGTTTTTATATTAACGTGCACGTACTTGTCATATGCGTGCATCTTCATCTTCTGTCACGTGTGTCTAACTATTTTTACTATAATATTGTACGTGCAGCCGTGGGAACACAACAGGCAGAAGGCTGCGTGCGCTGGCGTCTGCAATGCATGTCATCTATCGCTTCCGTCGGAGGAGCTCCCCAAGGAGTGAACAAGATTTGACAACGAGACTGGACTTGTACACTTCACCATGAATTCACTTAAAAAAATGCTGAAACTTCATGTGTATGTAAAAAAATAAAAGATTTGGATGTCTTGTATTTGTCTTTCATTGATGCTGTGATTGCAAAAGCAGTTACACGTAGGTGACTAACTACTTTTTCGAGAGTCCTTTTGTGCGCAATTTGTTGCTCACTGCGCAGAAAAACAGGCGAAAATTTTATTAGGCCTGGCGGAAAATAAACAAAAAAAACAATGTGTGAGCTGGGGACAAAAAGTCAATTTGATTGGAGTATTTCAGTGAATCAACCGTCCGGCAAGGTGCAACTGTGAGGACTAACGGGTGGCCGGTAAGGTGTAAGTGATATGATTAACAGTTGCTCTATAATGTGCAAATGTGAGGACTAAATGTCAGTCATTTGAGGTGAATCGTGGGACTAACGGTTACTCACTTAAGTGTAAATGTGAGGACTAGATGTTAGTCCCTTGAGTTTGTCTCTGTGGACTAACTGTTAGACCCAGTGCCGTTAGTTCTTAAAGGAATGAATGGTTGTGGCAGCCCCATTAGTCCCCAAAAGGATGAACCACACACCCTTTTAACAATCTTTTGCCTTAGAGTGTAGGTGCCACCGCCGTGGCGTCTTAGCAAAGCATTGGAAACACTTGCCTATTCGTGCAATAGTTGCACGGTAAGTGCAGTGTGATAAGCGCTACGGTCCTTGAACCTACTTATGTATGCCTTTTCTAGTAAAAGACGCACATGCAGAATATATATGTGTTGTTATGGTGCCCCACACATCCGCAATAATTTCTTTTTATTTGACAATTGCACAAGTATGAATGCTAAACCTTGAGCAACATTGGTGGGCGCCGCGAATGGGGTCGGCCGTTTCAAGTATTCGATGCCAGTAAAAGTAAACAAACAAACAAATGTACAAGCAGAAACACAGATAAACCAAAATATTTGTCAAAGGTCCCCAAGAAAGACGATCATCCTTAAAATGCGAATATTGCAGCTCTACACACTTATTTTAGTATAAGACTTCCCCTTAAAACTTGGCAATGATCTCGAAAATCGTAACCTCTCTGTGTAATTTATCTCTAGCGTGAACTATCTGGATTAGGATTTCAAATTCAAAACCGAGCACTTCTTCCTAATACACCTACAAGTTTTCTAGCCTTCGATATCATTCTTAACTGTTGATTAACGGGCTTGTCATGAGTGCTGTCTGGTGTCTTGGTGTAAGAAGGAAAGAAGCAACGAAAAGGCAGAAGTCAGGGAGGTTAACTAGAAAGACATCCGTGTCTTGGTTAAGGGTTCTGAGGCCCTCAGTACCTATCTGGCTGAAGAAAAACTTGCTTAATTGATTATCTTACTCGAGATTATCCTACGGAATACTAGTTTGGGGTTCAAGAACAAAAACCAACAACCGGTAAAGCTGGATATAACGAAATTGATAAATTTCCCTAAAACTCATTAAGAAAATTTTGAAAAATAAACGCACAAAGAAAATTTGAAAAATAAACGCACAAAGAAACAAAACGGGGACTGAAGGCAGAGCTAACAAAAAACACCTATTTTACAGTAAAACGTACGTTATCGTTACAATAGCAATTATATGGACACTCTCGGCATGTTTTCATCATCGCCGCCATGTTACGCAAGACGGAAGCGCACTACGAGCTGACCTCCAAAGATCTGTCGTCACCTTGTTTTTTTTTTTTGTCTTGGAGTAGCTAAAAAAGAACTTACACAGGAGAGATTATTTAAAGGCCTTCTCTTCTCAGCAGCCGAAGATCTAACTATAGCCATAAGCTACGAAAATCATGCTAGGAAATGATTCCCATGCACTGGAAGGGGGCGTCAGGGGAATCGATTCTTTCTGCCAAGAGTTGCCGCGTGGTGCCCGTGCCACTGCCACCACCTTCATCAAGAGAAAGATTTCCAATAGTCGACCACTCATTGCAGTCATTCGTGATAGAAGAGGGCCAAAAAATAAAAAAAGGTATAATAGCATCGCTAAAAAGGAAGAGCCTTTAAAAAAGGACTGTAACTGGTTATTTAGGATATTTGTGACTCATCGCTCACCTTCGTCTCGTAGATTCAACATAGAAAGGCCACGAACCTCATTCTTCAGTGTCTTTTTATTATTTTTCATGTTTTATGGTGTTTTTTCCCCATTCTTTATTCATCCTTACAGTTGTCTTGTGGATCAACATAGGGAACGGCCCCAGTAGATTTACGCTGATTTGCTGAAACAGTCCACTAGAAAGCTTCGTCAGCTGAAGAAGGCTTCGTGGCCTCCTTTGCGGTCTCTTGCGATGCTGGCAGACTCAGAATGTCCTCACGTAACGAGTGACGTTGATTTGATTGATATGCGGGGTATAGCGTCCCAAAACCACCATATGGTTATGAGAGACTTCGTAGTGGAGGACTCCGGAAATTTCGACCACCGGGGGTTCTTTAACGTGCACCCAAATCTGAGAACACGGGCCTACAACATTTCCGCCTCCCTCGAAATTGCAGCCGCCGCAGCCGGGGTTCGATCCCGTGACATGCGGGTCAGCAGCCGAGTACCATAGCCACTAGACCTACGCGGCGGGGCAAGGAGCGACGTCAGCAGCGTTGTGTAGCCAGTAGCGATTTTCTCGAATCCTCACGATCGTGTGAGAAAAAAGCAGGTGGCCAGCTGTTGAGTCGTATGGTAGGGCCTGGAAAGTGCTGATTTCATCGCCAATTGTGCAATGATAAGGTAGGTGGCTCAGGCCATAAAGAAGTGCCTCTTTACGAGGAAGTTGTTTTTTTAAGTATGCCGGGCCTTGTCTGGATATTTTTGGGATGATGGTGGTCAGGCCCTCGAGGTAATTCGCTAGGCCCCTCAGTTGTTCGCCGGATCACTCACTCGACGAAGACGTCTGCAGCTGTCCCCATCCTGTTCATCGGGCGGTGGGTTAACAGGGGCAAGAAACGGGCTGTCGGCGCCAGAGTATTTTCTGTTGCACTTATAAAAGCGGGTCATGTCATATTGTTAAGAAGTCAGAGTGCAGCATGCAAGGTGACCTAGGAGGGTCCTCCAAGTTACCTGGCCAACACATTGCATAGTGCTAGTTCAAAGCTATGATGGGCCTGCCGTAGAGGTAGGGGTGAAGCTTTGATGTAGCTCACAAGACTGCAAGACACTCATTTTCTGTTTTAGCGTAATTGACTTCTGCCTTAGATACCGACGGGCTAGCGTAGCTCGTAACCCTCTCCAGTCCGTCGGTCTTCTATACCGGGACGGTGCCGTATACTACGCTGCTTGTGTGAGTGTGGATTTCGGTATCACTGTATGCGTCAAAATGCGATGGTATTGGAAGCATCTGAAGGAGTCATTTCAGTTCTTGAAATGTTTGAATTTGTGTCTTTTTCAACTTAAATAGCACGTCCGTCTTTGTGAATTGGGTTAGCGGCTTGGGTGTTTGTGAGAAAATCTTGATAAAGCGTCAATTGTAATGCATGTTTGATAAGTGTGGTTTAACGTCCCAAACCTACCATATGATAACGAGAGACGCCATAGTGGAGGTCTCTGGAAAATTTGACCTCCTGGGGTTCTTTAACGTGCACCCAAATCTTAGCACACGGGCCTACAGCATTTTCACCTCAATCGAAAATGCAGCCACAGCCAGGATTCAATACCGCGACCTGCGGGTCACCAGCCGAGTACCATGCGGGGCAAGCGACCACCATTGTGGGGCAAGCGTCAATACTAGGCGCACAAGCGGGGAAATCTGCCTATGATCTTTTTGTCGGTGGGTGGCCGCAACGCGGTGATGGTATCTTTTTTTTCCGCAGGTTGTGGTGAACTACAGACTTGCTGATGACGTTGCCGAGGAAAAACAGCTCCTCGTACGTGAAATCACGCTTTTCTGCCTTCAGCGTGAGTTTGGAGGTCTCGATGGCTTAAAGCACACCTTCAAAGAATCGGAGGTGTTCGTCGAAGCTTCAAGAAAACGCAACGACGTCGTTTTAATACACGAGGCAAGTCTGCCAATGTGTCATCGCGTATTCCTCATACAATGATTACTATGGCACCATGGTGCAGTGAAAACCAAGAAGTTGTCGCTGTTCTGGCACGACCATTGAGTACTCCTATCATACTAGTGTCTTTTTATGCCAGGCCACAGCGCACAAGTCTTAACTTGGGATGGATAGCACATCTGCGTTCTACGCATCCGGGAATTCCCATCCTCGTAAGTGGAGATTTTAATGCACCACATACAAATTGGGGATACAAGCACAACTCCCAACGAGGATGGGAAGGTAACAAAGGTAGTTAACAAAACAGGACGCACATAAATCAAGCAGTGCCTCTTTACATCTACACTAGGTGCAGTGACCATTCCTGAGGCTTCAGAAATCCGCATACTAGGTCTTCATATTCACCAGTCAGGCAGTGGAGTGCACTGGCTTCGAAAAGTCGTACAGAGTTCCACAAAAACACTTCATCTGATTCGCCGCATTGCATCGAAAGCAGCTGGAGCTCGTACACATGTAGCTTGACAGCTCCCCCACACAATTCTGCAGCCAAGAATTTTATACCAGGCGACATTTCAACGGTTAATTTTGGCCCAGTTGGCACAGTTGGAGACTAATAATCGTGATGCTATGCACACAATAACAGCGGTACCTCGCATCACTCCCATACCAACTTTACAGGAGCACGCCCAGCTTAACACAATCGCAGAGCTGGATACGCAAAGAGAGAAAGCTCGTGAAATCAAAAGGCAACTTGTACCGGTTTTCGCTGCGTTGCATGCTAACTTTCAATGTGGCTCTCGCATTGAGAACCATCCCGAGTCTATGCCTCCCTGGGAATTCACCACCATCCCATCTAATAAAACAACAAAGCTACGGCACTCCGATACAAAATCTACAATTGGCGAACGCTCCTTCATCGAGGCCTCATGCGCTGATGCCTGCAAACTATATACAGATGCTGTTATCCTACAAGATAACGAAAGAACATCATTCCTAAGTACTACGCATACTTTCGTCAGAGGCCACCAGCATTATCTATATACGGAAGGCACTCCTCTTGTGATGGAGCTTCAAACCATCCATGACGCAATCCAGGATGCTACCTTAAAGCTGTCCACAATTAAGCATATGGACGTATACACTGGTTCCTTAGGAGCTAATAAGGAGCTCAAGAAAGTACACAAAGCACTGCAGATCTTCGAGGCGATTCATAAGCTGAACCATAATGCGGCTACTTGCGTAAAATACATTGAATTCAAGGCCACGCTGCGAACCCACACAACATTGCTGCTGACCAGCCGGCGCACGGCCCTCCAGACATAGACCTTCCAGCCATTCCCCTTCCACGTCAGCCCCTAAACTTACTCCATACGCGTAAAAATGTTCTCCGGTAGGATACACGTGCTCTCATTCCACTGCGTGTCTGCTCTCTCCCCCCTGACCTTACTAGGGCGAAGGAAGTTGTGCTAAGGAACCTTCGGGCAGGGGTGGCCCTTCCACTGAACATCTTATCATCATGGAACAGGTCACATTTACGAGTTGGTGATGCGTGTCCATACTGCCCCACTCCTGCGATGCAACCAGATGCATACCACCTTTTATGGACATGTAAAGGGTTGCAGCCAGAACGCTCCCGTCACCTCGCTCAAGCCGGCCTTCGTTACAGCGACACAGCCAGTTACAACCACTGGATACATGAAAACAGATTCCCCAAGACACTACTTCACTTCATACACAACACTGGCCTAACAGCACATATTTAACACAAAAATATTATGCCTTAAAAGCAAGTCTTTGTCACAATAAAAAAATTGAAGGAGGTATACAGCGGCAGTAAAAAGCTGGAAGTGCTTGGCAGCCATGTCTGCCATCAGCGACGGAGTGTCACCGCTGTAGGTCCAGATCTTTTGTTGTAGTTGCTGCCGAGCGATCAAAGTTTATTCTAAAAGTTTATTCTAAAACAACAACAATAAACGGACAAACATGCAAACCCTGCAAAAAAAAAAAACACCTGTAACGTCAAAAATCCAAACAGCTCATCGGCAAGTATTAAAACAAACACAAGAATACACTCTCTCCGAATAATTCAAGTTAACCTAGCCCACTGCAGCAAAGCAAATGAAGCTCTTAACGTTCATCGAAACTGCAACCAATTCGATCTATCTATTCTCCAAGAACCTTATCATTATAAAAACAAAATAACTGGTTTCCCCCTTAAACACACAATTATAAGCCACACAACGAACCCAAAAGCAGCAGTTATAATACATAATCCTAATATTGAAACGTTCTCTATTATAATCTTACCAAGTGTTATAGTACTAAAAATATATTGGAATAAACAGGAAGTCCTAATTGTAAATGTTTACGCACCACCTAAAGGAAATATTGAGGAGCTTTTAAATATAATTGAACCTATTATAGCAGAATCTAGGGACCAAATGCTAATCGCAGGAGACTTCAATGCCTTTAACAAAATTTGGGGTGGGACTTGAATAATGAACGAGGGGAAATATTATTTGAATTCATAATAGCACATAATCTTCAACTTATAAACCTACCAAACTCACCACCTACATTCGAAACTAAAAACTTGAGAAGCTGGATAGATTTAACTTTCGCTTCTGCAGATCTCTATCCCAAAGTATATGAATGGCACGTTAATGAAGAAGAAAATTCTAGCGACCATAGATATATCGAACATAACTTATTTAATGAAGCAGTAAAACAGGGAAAACAACTAACGCAAAATGGAGAGCACAAGCTACTTAAAGAATTAGATAAACACCCTTGGATGAAAGAAACAGCAGAATATGAAATTAACACTATTAGAAGATTAGAGTTTGTTACAAAGCACTTTTATGAAAAAATGAACAGATTAAAAAAGAAATATTCGAAAAATATAAATAATTGTTCAAACACATATAATAAGTGGTGGGCTGCAGAATTAGAAATAGAGAGGAAACGAGTTAGGGCATTACGAAGACGTTTTCAAAAGGCAAGAGGAGAACAAAGAACTATATATCAAGAAAACTACCTTAAAAATCTTAAGAGTTATCAAGAACAAGTCAGTAAAGCTAGAGATGAATCCTGGAAAAATCTTTGCAGTACAGTAACAAAAAACAATCCATTCACACTCTCATACAAAATAGCAGCAGAAAAATTAAAAACACCCATTTTAATTAGGTCCATGCAATTATCTGGAAATAAACAAACGAAATCAATAGAAAAATCACTTACCTACATATTGGAAACTTTATTCCCCACGTTAACAGAAAGAACAAATGTAGAGGAAGAGATAAGATTAGAAAATACTGATAACGATAAACCTTTTACGGAGGAAGAAATAGATAATGTGGTGAATAACCTTCGCAAAAAAGTCGCAGTAGGCCCTGATAACTTATCTACGCAATTAATCCAGGGTCTTTATCTGAAACATAAAAAATTTTTTCTTAACATTTTCAATGCTGCATTAAAGCTAGGACACTTCCCGTCAGTTTGGAAGAACTCTAAAATAATACTAATACCAAAAAAGAAACTGGACATACGTAATCCAAAACCACAACATTACAGACCGCTGGCAATTAATTCCATACTAGGAAAAGTGTTAGAAAAGGTTCCTAATGATAGAATATACTATTTTTTATATGTAAACAATTTTTTCCCAAGAAACCAGTTTGGATTTACACACAGCACATCAGCGACAGATGCTCTAGAAGAAATATCAAACACTATTGCCAGCAACACAACATACAAATCAATTCTAATTTCATTAGATATTAGGAATGCTTTTAATCATATACAACCAAACCATATTAAAGAATACTTCGAAAGGGTTAAGTGTCCAAGCGATATTGGCACCCTAGCACTGAACACATTAATGAATAGAGTTATTTCCTACACCACACCACACTTAAACATTGAAAAATGTCTCAAACAAGGCTCTCCACAGGGTTCGCCATTAAGCCCACTTTTTTGGAACATAACAATTTCAGACTTACTTCAAACAAATTTCCCCGAAAATACAAAAATTCAAGCGTTTGCAGATGACATAACACTTATAATACAAGGACCCACTGGCAAAGTAATTGAAGACACAGCAAATCAAGCTTTAAAAATAATACAACAATGGGCAGAAAAGAAAACAGTGACCTTCAACTTGGCGAAAAGTAAGTTTCTAATTATAGGAAAACATTATCTAAACAGACCACCAATTATTAAACTAGGAGAAAAGAAAATACAATGTTCCAATAACCTAAAAATTTTAGGAGTTGCATACGATAGTAAACTCTCATTCCTCCCACATTTGGATGAAATGAAACACAAGGTTAATAACTTAACATCTAATCTAGCTCGATTTTCTGGCAATACATGGGGCATGTCAAGTAAACGAATACGGGATATATATATTAGAGCTACAGAAAGAATGATCACATACGCAGCACCGGCATGGTATAGACCACACTCACATATTCTACGTAAACTACAAGCAATTCAACGTATACCACTTATCAAAATAACAAAAGCCTTTCGCACAACTTCAAACATAGTATTGCCGGTTATTGCAAATGTCCCGCCGGTACACCTAACAATAGAGAAAGAAATCAAAACATATCGAATCCTTCACAATAAGGAGACATTCACATGGGAAGACAAGATATTCAATAGTGAAGACATATAAAATAAATATGACCTAAGGAGTACACATCCTGCAGATAGAGTGGCTATACCAACGAAATCATTAAAATCAAACTCAATCAAAAACTTGATATACACGGATGGATCTAAAACAGATAAAACTACAGGAGCGGCATTCGTTCACATGGATAATAATAATAAAATATTAACACACGACAATATGCGTTACCAACATACAGCTCGAATTTTGAAGCAGAGGCAGTGGCCATAATTAAAGCACTTCAATACATCAAAGACTTGCAAAGTAATGAAGAATTTCAAATCAACACAGACAGTTTGTCATGCCTTAGAGGATTAAATAATGCAAATAACACAAATACATTCATTAATGAAATAAAGTTACTGGTTAAATCTGTACAATTATCAAATAAAATTACATTTTCTTTTGTTAAGGGCCACTCAGGTGACTTCGGCAATGAGCTAGCAGACGAATTAGCTTCCAAAGCGTTTAGATCAGGGACAACGTTGACAGTTCTAATAACGAAACATTTCATCAAAGTTCAGTTAAAGAAAGAAACAATTAACAAATGGAACTTAACTTGGCAATCAGAACATAATAAGACAACAGTCCACGGCTGGATTAAATGTGTCTACCACATTCCACAACACTTCCCAACAAACTACTATACGAGTCAATTATTAACAGGACATGGGCGATTCCCATTTTACCTGCAGCGGTTTGGAAAAACAAATGACAATATTTGTACTTGCGGAGAAAGCGTCACTAATATTGATCATTACTTAACTACATGCAAAAGCACACTTAAATTCAGAGATGAACTCTCGAAATTTACTCGAAACATTCTAGTTAACAAACCAGAATTAGTAAAGGAATTGCAACAGCTAAACACATTGGAAATAATGATCAAATATTAATGAATCCATTCCACATAATCATACTTTAAAAAATCCATTTAACAACCAAGGTCTTTTGTAGAGCTGGAAGTGAGCTCAACCAAACGAGGTGGGGTCCTCCCCCTCACTCCCAGCATAGACAAGGCTTCTGTTTTAAATATCTAAAGAAAAATACAAAAATTTTTTTTTCTTCGGAGTGCCGCGGGGGGCCCGGTGGGCGATTGGGGGCGTGGGGTGCTGCTGGCTTACTTCTCTACTTCTTCAACGACATAACTCATTTCTCATTTCTCACTTTTCATTTCTCATACTTCTTTTCTTATTTCCATCTCACTTTCTCATTCCTTATACAATAATTCACAAACTTTCTCTTTATGTTCTGGTGCAAATACTAAAATAGCAAGTCACCTTGCCATCTGAAATATAACACACTCCCTATTTTGATAATGAAAACAAGCCATCAAGTTCAACTTCCATTGACCTGACATCAGCGGAGTAACACCTGGCATCAACCGGACTCACAGGGATTAATCCCTGCCACTTAAGTCCGGTCCAATACGATACACATCGTCAAAGGAAGAAAACCACTCAAGACATAAATGAGTAACGAGCACTGAGCCTTCGGCCAACTTGACAAACGGTTGCAGGGCCGGGCTCACACTCAGATCTACTGGACTCGAAGACATCTACAAGGAAAATGACATCAAGGACAAAATTGTTTTATATTCGACCCCATTGTAGAGGTTGACATCTCATCTTAGCCATTGGAGGTCACCGTATCTAAATATCCTCCAGAACAATACCTCAATGAGGGGTTCGCTCCTACAAACCAAACCAAATCGACAAACAATTACGAACCAACAAAGCTTATAACATAGCACCACTCTACTCTTCCTTATATTATACTCAACTTACCTCTATATCTGTTTCTTTTCAATAAAGCTGGCAGCGCTTCCCACTCTCTCGTCCTGGCGGGATACTCGGGGCGTTCTGGGTGATAAAGAATCAATCATGAGTGAAGACGTCTCAAGGAATCAAACCTAGAAAACAGATGAAGACAACAGCCCCCTCGACCGACAGTTACAACCTCATCTCATACCATTACCCTTCGCCTGGCCTCGGGATCAGCAAGCTAAAAGTTACCTTGGATGGAAACCCACGTTGGAACGGTTCAACGACCCAAGAGGCACTTGGGATAACAAACCACTTTGGAAGCAATAAAACTCCCCAGTTTTCGAAAATACTACCACATACCAATAATCTTCACCCGGTCTTGGATCCACAAGCCAAAAGCCACTATGGATCAACAAACCACTTGGAATCAAGAAAACCTCCCAATTTCAAGTTTCAAGATTCAAGATTCAAGCCACTTTGGAAGCAAGACAACTTCCCAATCAAGGTTCAAGATTCAAGATTCAAGACACCGCTTTAGAAAAAAAAGAAAAAAAAAGAGAATAACCTAAATAAATGCCCGCTGTTGCCGGGCCCGTTCCCTTGGTAGTGGTTCGCTAGGAGTAGTCCTCCCCCTTCTTTTCCCTTTTTTTTCCAAAAATTCTTTTTTGGCATCTTCCCTATTCATTTATTTATTTTTATTTATTTACCCCACAATAACTATTGTCCCTATCGTTGGCGTGCAATATGATGGTGTGTTGCTCAATAGCACGATCAAGGTGTGCGACGCGGACGCGTAAGTGACCGCTGACCAATACACCGTCAGACCAGATTCTTCCAAAGTGTAAGTGAAAGTTATGACGTTCCTTATGCCAACGGTTGGTGAGTCCCGTGCGAGCGGCCCACAAGTCAGCAAAGTGGGAGTGGATTGCGGGTCACCGCCTCAATCTCCATCCATGATGGGGATTGAAGCGGTGACCACATTGAGATCTGCTAACAGTTGGTCAATCCACGTTCAAAGGTCCTCAGCGGAGGACCTTTGAACGTGAATTGACCAACGGGGGCAGCGGAGTGCAGCTGGCATTTTCGAAACGCATCCTAATCTGTGTGCCGGGTTGTGCGTAGGTGCGGCTTGTGGAGGGAAGTGTTCACTCGAATTGCGAGACCATAGTAGTCACTGCTAAGGGAATAGACGCGTGTTGGACCAGCGCGCGTCGCGCATCCTAGCGGCAGAACCTAAGGTCCGAGGCAGTGTCGCGGCACACGCTGTTGCCGATGCCGGTTGGTGGTGTGATATCGGTGAGCAGGGAAAATTATTGGTCAGCAGGGAGGTCGTGAGTGAGCTGCTAGAGCCTCATTCCGAGATCATCGGTCATGTGATAACCACATTCCAGATAGCTGACGCTGAAGTTACCGACTATGGACAAGGGGGATTCGGCTGCTCTCGCTGCAGTGGCACGAACAATTAAGAGGAGTGATCCATCTTCAGTGCTCCGAGGGGGTTTTACACATTGAAAAAGAAAAGTGAGGGCCACTTACGTCGCTCACATTTCGAAAAAAATGGCAGCATATCCACGGAGTGAATGATGGAGAGTGGGGCGAAGCATTCGTCCGTCCATGCGTCCGTCTGTGTGACCGTCCATGCGTCTGTTCGTGCGCCCGTCCCTGCGTTCGTTCATGCATCCGCCCCTGCGTCCGTTCATGCGTCCATCCATGCATCTGTCTCTGTGTCCGTTCGTCCATCTATTCAACCCTCCAAGTCCCACCATCTCGCATCTTTTTATCACATATTCCCCATATAGAAGCACCGCCATTCAGTGGACATTCCAAGGTCTAAACGAGAGGTGGCACACGCACACTTTCTTACGGCTTGCGCTTTGGGTCTACTTCCGACCTTCAACCACCTTGAGTTCATGGTATATACTAGTTCACTGTATTCATGGCACTGCGGCCCAATGCTCGCTAAACCTTTCTAAAACCAAGGAGGTTACGCCCAGCGAGTATAACGTAGCAACCTTTTCCTGTCAGATAGTGCTCAATGTACATGCTAGTGGCTCCTAATGTGAAGTGAGAGACAGGAGGATTCAGCTTTTAATTTCTTACGGCTTGCGCTTCGTATCTGCTTCCCCCTTTAACCACCTCGAATTCATTCATGGTATATACTAGTTCATTGTATTCATGGCCCTGTGGCTCAACGCTCGCTAAACCTTTCTAAAGTTAAGGAGGTTACACCCAGCGAGTATATTGTAGCAACCCTTTCTTGTCTGATAGGGCTCAATGTACATGCCAATGGCTGCTGATGGGGATTGCAGCGTGCGCGTTCACTAAAAGCCGAATGCTCCTGTCTCTCATTCCCCATTAGCAGCCATTGGCATGTACATTGAGCACTATTTTTTATTGTTAAACAACGCACAGAAGAAATCTCTCACCGGCACCACTTTGGAGGTCAAATGTTATACCTATTTCGGGTATGTGCCACTGGTGGTTACGTACTACGAGGGATGCACAAGCCACGCCATAAGGAGCTTCGCCCCTAAAAAAAACGTCGTGGAGTGCAGGGAAGATGAAATCGACTCGATCTTGACAACGAAAGTTTGGCGGGTGAGGACAGCCGTGATGGGATGGGGCAGAGGATCATGATCTACTTGGTTGTTCGCCACGTAACCCGAAAAGGAAACGTTGGCGTGCGTTTCGTGTAGTACGATGATATCAGGAGAGGCTCAGGGGTCTACTTTTTGAAAGTGTCATGATTGTCTGAGGTAGCTCTAGGAAGCGGAACCGGCTAAAGCGGTTTGACAGTCGGAACAGCGTGACTGATTGTAAACCAAACTAGGCTGAGGTCCCCAACTTACGGCATGTTAGGGTTACTGAATGCCGCATCCCAACTAGAAAGAAACGCCAAGCGGGTTGGGTCTTCCCTTGATAACCTGAACGGGGAACTCCGAGTTACATCCAGGCGAAGCAGGCGTATTGCTCTATGCGTTGCAGCACTCTTTTAGGATTGTCAGTTGATCTTATCTCCTGCGTAGCCAGCATATTTCTGGCGGGGATGTTTATTGAGTGTGGCGATGCGTTCGTCCATCCGATACGTGCTCAAGTGTGAAAAGAGTGGATGAACGAACGGATAGACAGTAAAATAGATGCACACAGACAGATAGATGGGCGAACGGGCGCACGGACGGACGGACGAACGCACGGATGCTCACACGGACCGGCGACAACGCGCATGAACGCTTCTTCCCACTCGTCATCATTACCTCTGTGGATATGCTGTAATTTTTAGTATGGATGAATGGATCCTATGAGCCACGCTGATGCTTTGAATAAGGTTGCCACCTGCCAGTAAAATGGGACATTGAGAAAATTGCATTTTTTCTATTAGAAAGACACCGAATAGGACGGATGGGTATAAAGAACGCATTGAAAACATGAATTGTTGATCTCACGGACTTAATGCAGTATCACACTTTACCAAGAGTACCTTGAGAAGGTAGTGGTAAATATAAAAGGCGTGTTTTAAAGCCTATAAAGGATGTTACCATGGCACCGGTGATAGCGTGCCCGGCTTCTTTTGTCGCCGACCGAACGTTCTTGGGTGATACTCCGAAACGAAACATTTTGCTTCATCGATTATTGTGTTATCTTTAGACTTCACTTCTGTGACAAAATTACGTCACTCTAATCTTGGTGAACTTGAGCATAGAGCACTGTCGAGTTAAAAGAAGCGACAAAAACTTTGTTAAGTGAGCTTGATTGATATGTAGGGTTTAACGTCCCAAAACCACCACATGATTATGAGAGACGCCGTAGTGGAGGGCTCCGGAAATTTAGACCACCTGGGGTTCTTTAACGTGCACTCAAATCTAAGCACACGGGCCTACAACATTTCCGCCTCCATCGGAAATGTAGCCGCCGCAGCCGGGATTCGAACCCGCGACCTGCGGGTCAGTAGCCGAGTACCTTAGCCACTAGACCACCGCGGCGGGGCTTGCTAAGTGAGCTTTCAGCTGGCACAGATAATTAGCAGGCCTGAAACAACCGTTAACATGTAATCGTGCGCACACTTAGCTTAACTCCAATCTACACCGATATGTGAAAGAAAGCGGTCCTGTTAACA
Organism: Rhipicephalus microplus; assembly: GCF_043290135.1. Taxonomy (NCBI): domain Eukaryota; kingdom Metazoa; phylum Arthropoda; class Arachnida; order Ixodida; family Ixodidae; genus Rhipicephalus; species Rhipicephalus microplus. The sequence goes on from NC_134704.1 coordinate 114,753,719, forward strand.
ACACAAAAACAAGACGAAAAGAAATAAAGACAGGAAAGCTAACTTAAAAAATGCATATATATCATGACAAAAAAAGAGACAAGATTACGAGCAGAGGTGGAAGGAGACAACTCCTGCTATTGACACCACCACATGGCCAAGCGTCTGTCTAACACAGCAGTCGAGAAGTGACAATCCCTGTTCAACCTCCTCTGTCATTTCTCGCGTCTTCTTTTCGCTTAGGTATTTGTCCAGCCGAGTAGCAACACAGAGAACAATCTCCCTGTTTCGGTCCAGCTGAGCGCGTTATTGCCTCCAACCTAGCTCCCATGTATTGTTTTCTGCTTCTGTCACGGTTCCCAATATAGCACAGCTTTATAGCAGTTTCGCCGCTGCTCAGCTTTCTGCTGCATGTTCGTTTTCTATTTATCTCTTTACACAACAATAGCTTAGCCACAGGGTTGTCATAAAAGCTACAGTATGGTTTGAAGCACCAAGCTGTACTTTTTTTTCCTGGGGGGATGATGTCGTCAGTGATGGAGGGAAGAGGAAGATCAGATAACCATCATTTACAAGATGCTTTATTAGATGCCCGCCATGGTGTCTCGCCGCCAATCGATCTTTGCGACACTAATGCTTCTTCACGCGAATTAGTGTCGCTCTTTTTTGGAGTAGATGACCAAGAGCCCACCGACGGCAGCCACACGTCATTTACGAACGAAGCTAACAAAGAAACACCCGTTCGCGAAGTAGCCGTGCTGTAGGTTCTCCAATCACCGCTTAGTGGTGCTGCGACTATTGACACGCAGGGACATCTAGGGCAGAGAAACTAAGAATATAAATAGAGCGTTTTCCCTTTTCGACGCGGCGCTGCTGCTCGCTCCCGTGGACGTGCGTGCAGGGCTCTCGCGGCGCACTTACAGTGCCTCACAATGTTCTACCTGCACTGCGACTCCGAAGAGATCTTTTAGCTGGACGGGCGCTTCGAAAAGCGAACCTCATGAAAAACGAAAAGCTCGTCAATCACGTTTACGTTGCGGAGTATACGATAGACGATAGCTACGCTGTGCCCAATTCAACGCTGAATGCATTTCCCCAGTCCGTGATAACACCGAGTACGACGCATACCCCGAGAGAAATGTCGTCCTCTCATATTCTAAAAATACGCAATGGTTCATGCACTGTGAAACGAAGCAGCGCTCCCTCTCGTCTGCGTTGTTGACAAGGATACACGTATGATTGTTGCTTGGATGTGGCATGCTGACCGTAGCAAACACGTACTGTCGTGCCCAAATCTTTGCGGTATGCGAGGAAAGTTTGCGCGACACTTCCAACGGTTGATTCCAAGAAGTAGTTTCATGGTTTTGATCATGTCTGGAGCAAAAAAAAAAAAAAGAAACGTAGACATGGAAGCCCCTTTGACTAAATTTTTTTTCTGTTTGAGCGCACGCGTGGTTGTGTGTGCGCGCGCGGGCGAAAATATAAAAAAGTGATTCTCGGTTTCTCTAATGCGACTTAGACATGCCTCTAATCTATAACAGCTTTAATTCAATAGCTCGTGAAATCGCTTTTTCTATTTTTTCATAAGGTATAAAATGTGCAGTGGAACTTCACTATTCATTCCAGGCAACAGGAACAGGATTTGGGACTGTCTATATTGTTATCTTGTTCATGAAATCTAGGCGTCCCTGAGAAACACCACCCGACATGCGTGGAACATACAGTACAGTCACTTGGAAATGGGAGGACGGCATTTCTATAGTTAGTTGGAGGCTTTTTCGATCATGCCATAGAAGCACGTAGTCTGGCGGTGCCTATACTAATATAATTGTTTAAAGTTAGGGGAGCAACAAATTTGCAAATATTTGGCATTCTGGGAAAAAGCTGGCTGCCCAGATCACATCAGTTAGGCATTATGTGATTTTTTGTATTGTGGCTGATCAAAATGAAAAAAGTATAACCTTGTCCTGTCTAGTGAGTTGGCGAAATTCAACAACAGTCACTGTGACATAGGAACTGTGTGAAGCCTGGCTATTATTTTACTTTAATGCCACGCTACATCTCAAAGCACGGTGTCCACTACTCGCTTGTAATATAATATGTGCACTTTGCGCTATTGCCGTTGGTGATGCGGAATCAGGGCTGTGTCCTTTGTAATATGCCAAAAGCATTGAATGACCCACTCTTTGCTGAATTTCACCCTTCTATCGCGCTGAAGTGAATATGTTGGCGTGACTTCTTACCCGAAATCACACCAGTTCAAAGTGCTTTTCCGGGAGCGGATACAGGTGTGGACAGTGGCGGCTGCAGCTGGAAACTATGCCCAAACTAGCTTTTGTTACCTCATATCATAATTCACTGTACAATGCTCTACTTGTTAGCTTCTTATCTGTTTCTAAGCAACACTGTACATTGTTACTTTTTTTATCAAACAAGAGAGCGGAGTCCAATATCTTTTTTATAGTTGCTTCCTTCTACAAAAAAAACAAGCTTTGAAGTTCGCACTTTTTTCCTGTATTCACAATGCATGCGACGACTGCTGTGCACCTACTTTGCCTTCTCGACCCGTTTCAACTAAGGAAGTCGAGCCATGACGCTGCTTCCTCATAAATACATCCGTCACACCTGGAGTTTCTTTGCTGTTTAACCATTGCTGCATCGGTAGACGAAAAGCAGGCGAAAAATAATACAAGCAAACAAGAGTAGAGGAAATGGAGACTGTTCGAGTAGAGCGTAAAGCCTCGGGCAAGGTACTTGGGGAAATAGAGACGAAAGCGGTAGATCTGCCGCGACAGGCACCAGCAATCTGGTACGCTCCACTTGGCCAACTTCCGGATCTTGCCCAAGAGCCTCGCGCCTGTCAAATATCGCGCCATCCACGTCTTAGTTACATTTCTTGCTCGGCACCTCACTGCGCATCTTATCTGCTGTTTTGTGGACTCCGCTATGCGACACTCCGTGGGAAATGAGAGCAGACATGATACGACAGGATCACGTTCTTTCTACCACAGTTATCTTACTGCTGTTCATCTTGCGGCTCTTATACTATAGTGCCGTCTTCTTTTTGAATGTTTTGAATATTTCGAAAAATGTTGGCTCTTGTGTTTCGGCTGGAATGCCTCGTTTTTTTTTCTATCTCTGCTCTTACTTCAGGTTCTCCGCATTTTTTTTCTCGTATTTCTGCCTGACAGAGTTCTCGTTGCTCTGAAGAATTTGTTTTGTCGTACATTGGAGTTGGTCTTTTGTAGAAATGATGCAGCGATTGTCTTATTTTTGACATTCGTTTCAGAATTTTTATCTTAGCGCTCGCTCCATGCTTTTGTGTGTCAGTAAGTAAAGTTGGCTTCCCTGACCCTCTTATTGAGGCAGACGGACGGTAGAGGAGAACGCCATGGTATAGCCAGTGCTGTACAGCGTCTGCCTAATGTATAACTATAAGCAAATAATTGTTACCGAAAAAAGCGTGCTGTGATTGTCAGCCCTGCTACTGCCTAATACGAGCTTGAATTCGATGGCCAATGCCACTTCTAATACGGAACTGTAAAAGCAACTCGGTATTGGTATCTAAAGTGGAACAACCTGCATAAACTGGTCGGCTGATTTGTTCCATGAGATGTCCTAAGTATTTCAATGTTTGGAGACGCTATCGTGATTGCTTTGGTCGAAGTTCCTTCGACCAAAGCAATCACGATATAACGATGGATCTAACAATAGAACATGCTATAGTTCCTTCTCTTGTAATAAAAATTATCTCTCGACGGAGAATTGATTAATTGATACAATGGAAACCAAACTCACAGAAGGTGGGAAAAAAGTCTAAACCAGCGTGACACTTGCATTTACGCTTCGCTCTGTCATATGAGGGTTCACAAGTTTAGTTTGACGTCAAGCACTTAGGAATGAAGGTCTTAATATTTGGTGAGCCTTGCGACGAGCTTGAACATGCGTGCCTGGCTACACGAGTCTCCAGGCATGGGCAAAACACTTTTCTTTGAAGGCTATTTTAAAAATGGTCATGTATAGTCAGTGCCATATAAAAACTAATTCCTCTATCAAGAAAACAAAAATTATTTTCGTTACGAAGCACGTATTGAAGTAACCTAACAAAATCAAGCGCACGCTGACGAACGTGATGGTCAATTCCTAAACAGCTAGTAATTTCTTTCACGCCTCAATTATCACCTCAGCTTAATCGATAGGAAAGAAAGGTAGCACAGCTACCTACAAATTATCTGGCCTTCAGTGACGCTTTGCAACAATCTGATCAATCTATCGATCGATTGATCATTCATGCACCTATCAATCGTTAATTGAATCAATCGATCAACCAATGAATTATAACTTAAATAGTCAGTCCAGCAATCAATCCATTGGTATGTCGGGTATTTATTGTTCAGTGATATTAAGGGAGCATTAAGGCTACATTTAAATCTCCTCTTGCTTACAAATGTCTGGCTCTGCTTTGCCACACAGTGAGAAATACTGTGGACGTGACGCTTTACAGGAGGTACTGGCTCAGTTAAAAACCTTGTAGTTAAGACACTCTTATTCTTGTCCTTTGGATGCACTTTTCGCAGGTTGCAAACTTCGCTAATACTAATATATGTTTTATAAGCTTATAATCACAATACCAAGTTATTTTCAAGTGTGCGTTACCATTTCACCGCTTAACAGTGGGCTCACAAGAACTTGCTACACGGGCCAAAGGGAGCGCTGCCAAATTGCATTCGTTGAAGAAAACACTGCCTACTTTTGTGAACGCTCACAAGTTGACACTGCAGTTCTTGTCTCCACAGCCTGAGAAGCCAATCCACTAGTACGTTTTGATATCCAATTTCTTTTTTATTATTTTGCTATAATTTACTAGGAGGGCTCCCCTAAAGGGCAGTAACACCACCAAGTGCACACCACATAAAAAGAGCCCCCCCCCCCCTTTAGCCAAGTACCTTGAACCGTATACAAATGAATGTCATTTAGGGAACTCCTGCGTACTCAAGCTACGCACTCGTGGAGCCAGACTTCCGTCGATAAATGGTCTGGTGTGATATTGCCTCTCTGCAATTACGCGTATATTTACGGTTGCACCGGAATACGGAGGTATTGCATTTTTTAGCAGTCCGGGTACTTTAGGCAGACTCGAATTCAGAATGCCGCATTACGGCTACGAGAAAATGGCTACGTCATGGACATGATTACGCCACGTAGGTAATGACTATGTTCCAAGAAGGTTTATAGAGAAGTGTAGCCAGAGCTACCGGAAGAATAACCCGAGCCGTGCAGTTTTAACAATCTTTGACAAGCCTTTATTTGTCTAGCGTTAATTATAGCTGCAGTTTTTCGCCTCTGGGCGCATAATCAAGGATTCGTGCTGTGGCATGAAAAACGCTAAAAGTTCACTGAAATAAGTAATCTACCTCCACAGCAAGAACTATCGTAAACATAGCTTGTTCATTGTAAGGTGAGATTAACTTTAATAAGCCTACTGTACGTTCAGTTCAGCTTCAACGTTTGCCATATTTGTACTAAAACAGGAACCTACTACTTAGGACAGTTTTACAGCAAAAGCTGTTATAACATCACAACTCGGGTCACGCGCGGAGCCGAAGTTGTCCGTCGCTGCCGCCACCGGTGTCCGTAACCACTATCGCAAGAAATGAGATAAAAAACTTAGTAACAAGGACAAATTGGGGCTCAAAACCCGGATTCGCTGCGTGCCAAACCAGTATTCTAGCATTGAGCCATGCCAGTGCTTGATACTAGTTCGGAAACTTCGCAGGGTTGATGTCGAGAAAGGAATTGCGTTAATAGGAGTAACGAAGCGTTTTGTAACAGCAAAAGACCAACCAGGCGTCACACAATGCGGATAGCGTAACTATAGGTCATCCGATGCTCGAACCTACTACAAAAACTTGTTCTTGATCCCTTATTATCGGTAGCGCAGAGTCACTTCAAGCATAATTCGTCATCGTTATTAGTCACTGCACGAACAATTGGCTCAAAATCCCATTGAAGTGTTAGCGGAAACCACATTTCTCAGAAAAATGACAGAATATGGCATAGTGATCGCCTGACTACTACCCAAAAGTTACTATTAACAATAACGTAGTGGGTACCTATAGCAAGTTTACTTGCAGCAGTTATCCAATTAGTGTTTAAAAAGGCTTTAAAGGGCCGCTCTTATAGCTTTTGCTATGACTGTGCTGAGCCGAGCACGCAAGCCTGGCGTTTTTTAGGATATGAACCCTCCCGAAATTTGTTTATTGACGGGGTAAAATTTTGATCGAAAAATTATCAAATGGGCACGTAGAGACGGAGGGCAGTAGAGTGGAACGCACGAAATAATATTTCTGTTCATCGACTGGCAAGTGTACCAGGGAAGCTCAGGAAAAAGTGTGAATTATTTTCTAAGTGTGACAGGGTTTCGACGTGGTCTTCCTCAATATAGAAGTGAGTGCTTTTAAATACTGGGCGACCTGGTAACGGTTGCAAAATCAGAGTACACAGGAACAGTATGAACGCGTTCTTTCCTAGGTGGAAAGCAAATCTAAAAGAGCATAGTCTAGAAAGGTTACGTTGAAGTTTCTCGAGTGGAAATAGAGTAAAGCTTTCTATGCATGAGGAAAACTGTGAATTTCGGGGTCGTTTTCTTTGTTAGAGAGAATAATATGAAAGCTAATGCAGTTATTTAAAACACTTGTAGCTCCGAGCAATTGTGCTTTCTTCAGCACAGAATTACGACAGAAAATATACGACAGCGTCTTGTCAGTGTCATTTTGATATCTCTCACAAAAAAAGAAAAGAAAAACTATGGATTCGCACCAGCAGCCCCGGCAACGCCATGTTGTGATAACTCCGTGCTTAGAGTTCTTCTCCATTGATTGTAAACAAATTCTTCTCCAAAAGTTTTCTACGGCCATCGTGACGACGCCCTTACTTCAGGATCACACACATTTGCCGAAACGACGGTGTCATGCGATGATGGAATCATATGACGACTGGTTATGTGACGCCACAATGATGCAATGATGGGGCCATGGGGTGGCCTCATAACATATTTACAGTTTGTATCGCTTCTCTAGTTTAACACGCTGACGGTTATTCTTAGATTCTTATCAGGTATATGTGGCTTTTATTATAACAAAACCACTCCGTAGCAAAACTTGGCAAGTCATTGTGCAGGTGTCCATATAACATGAAAAGTTCCAACATACAAAAATTTTTCTTTCAAACGTGCTTTTTGGGGCTTGTGGGATGTACGTGCCACACGGCCATTCAAGGCAATAAGGAGTGCTATGGAGATAAAAGACACCTTTGCCCTGTAGTACGAAAGGAACGTCACAGGTAAAGCTATATCTACAATAAAGTTCCGCGCTTATGCGCCTAAGAAAATCTAGGTGGCTAATATAATACAACGTTGTTGATCTATGTGAAAACAAGTAATCATAATTTAGAGATTTTGAATCTTCTGCAAGTTTGTTAATTAACACTGACTCTACTTGTTTGCTATATATAGGCGTTGTATTTTTCACACTATATGTAAATTCCGCAGCACTCGGAATGCAAGCGTCGATTCGGAAGGGTTTGTAAACGTGCATAGCGTAGGCATGCTTACTCATTCGTTTTTTGCCATTGCTTTCGTGAACATGCTCGGAACCATCATGGCGGCTTCGCGTACTAATATGACTATAGTTTGGTGACGTAATGTATGAAAATATAAAATGTCTATTTCTGTGCCATCATCGGAGCTCAAGGTGGAGCAGCAGGTGTGAAAACGTCGTGATATCGCGTTCGCGTACGTGACGACAAGCTCACACCAAGTGCTAACGTCAGCGTACAGTAGGAAGCGGAGTGACTTGTTAGGCGAATTGGTTAATTCTTAACGTGCTTATGGCACCAAAAAAAAACATGAAAGAAGGACAAGCGCAAACTATCAACTAAATTTATTCGTAAAAGCGCACACATATATAAACACACAGGTCAACAAAGTCACATGTCATATCAGCAGAAAAAAAATTATTTTAGTTTTTCTCGCGCCACGAGCTCGTTAAGTACAGTAGGAACCAAAGCTACGTTTTCAAGACATTTTGTGGTTGCTCTTTTGGGACACACTCATGCGTATCAGCACATTTTCTCGGTTCACCAAAGCTGGGCTTTTTATCTTAATCATAAAACTAAAAAGTATGATGTTTCTTTCCCCATTTTTTCAAGTGGTTCTTTTTGTTTTGAAATGAAGAGGAGGGGGGAGAGAATAGACAGTATTATTACAGTTCAGGCGTGATTGAAAGTCGTATTCATTAGTTGGTATCGAGATATATTTTCAGCATTATGCGGCTATGTATTCAAAGGCTATCTTTCGTAAAAGAAGCTCTTGTGTGTCCCAATTTATCAGAGACCATCAGCGTTTCCTCCGTTTAATTCAATGTTTCTGTTCAATGAATCACAAAATGTGAAGTAGCCGCCTTTTGAAGGAAGTGGATGAGAGAACGAATGTAGTTGGTGGACCGTAAAAGACACGGGTTTCATCAAATGAAACATAAATATGCCTCGATTTGAAACCAGAGACTTTATTTGAACTCTGTTACAGCAGACGTCGCGTTGCGTCCCAGTCAAATCTGAAGAAGTGTTTTGGAAGCCTTAAATTTGCTGGCGGGGTGTTGTTTATTTTTTCAAAGAAGGCACCTAAAATGAAGAATAAGGTCACGAAAAAAGAACGGTTCCACGCTCTTCTTCAGACTATCTTTCGTACATTAAATAATGTGTCCTTATGAAAATTAATACGCCCCAGGATTCGTACTTATGAATGTTTCCCGAGGCAGGGAACCGACACTATAATGTAGATACTCACACCGCACACCACAGTTCATCTGGAAAGAAATATTGGTGGGAAATGTTTGTGCAGAGATGAAAGTGCAATTAGGCTAAGTACAGTAAAACCTTGGTGTTACGAATCTCATGAGGTGACGAAAATAGACGTCCCATCCAAAACATGTACCTTTAGTTGATGCGAAAAAATTATGTCAGACATGAATAGTTGGCGCACGTTCTCTTTTATTGTTTTTCAGACCCCTAGCAAAGTCACGAACAGCTCTATATGATTACCAATAAAGTTTTTACAAGTTAAGGATCATTTACACTCGCAAATGTACGTTGTTTAAATCAGTAATTATAATGCAGATTTGTTGCGACCCGTGACAACTAGTATCCGTTCCAATTTTACTGAGGTTTTTTCGCAACACAAACGAGTACTGTGGTGACAGTCATATAAGTTCTTCAGGAGTCCATTGGTGTAAACCAGAAAACTTCTGAACCGATGATATTTATTTCCTTAATTCGGTGGTGCAGGTGGTGTTTTTTGCGAGATCGAAGCATCGCCAGGACAACAAAAAGGTTTGCGCAAAATTCAAATTCTCCAGCGCAAGTCGAACTATTGCTAAGTGTGCGTGTCCCCAATGATCCTGCATGTTGATGTTGCGAGGCCTAGCGCCTGTTTAGGTTCTCGTCCACCTTTCCCAGAATCTCTTAAAAGGGCCCTCTAACACTTTTCATGACTTGATAGTTTTGCATGTTTTTCTAGCTGGTTGCGTACACTGACGGCTTAAGAGATAAGTGCCACAGGAGCGGCAGTGATCGGGCTTCGCAGTGCAAAGTTATTCAGCGTATAAATATCAAAATACAATAAAATAAATGCATACCCGGAAGTTGATTTTCGTGGGCTCACCTTACCGTGTTTTCCTCGCCTTCTGACGTCGGAAGGCTGCCCAATGAAATGAACTGAAAGCCCTACCGTACAGGAAGCTCGCAGCACATATTGCCTGTTACGTCCAGCATATTAAGGACGCCGCTGAGATGGTAACAAACAATCGGGTACTTGAAAAGGGAACGACACGTGTGAAACAAATCAGCTCGCGAACGCTTCTATAGTGTATTGTAGCTTTACTGACCTTTCTTTTTTGCAATGACGTATATATATATATCAAAGCTGTTCTACTTTTTTCTTTTAGTTTCTTTAATTAATGGCGCCCAGAGCGTCACCAGCTGGTTTTCTCCACCACATGGTGTTCAGCACATTCTTAGCAGTTTTCAAGCTGGAAAAGACGAAGAGATTTATTCTCAGTCACTTTGAGTGAACAATCATGCTAATGAAAAAATAAATTCAATAGTAATCTCCATCTTGATGCAATGCCCCGCCGTGGTGGTCTAGTGGCTAAGGTACTCGGCTGCTGACCCGCAGGTCGCGGGATTGAATCCCGGCGGCGGGTGCTGCATTTTCGATGGAGGCGTAAGTGTTGTAGGCCCGAAAGCCCAGATTTGGGTGCACGTTAAAGGACCCCAGGTGGTCGAAATTTCCGGAGCCCTACACTACGGCGTCGCTCATAATCATAAGGCGGTTTTGGGATGTTAAACTCCACATATCAATCAATCTTGATGCAATGCTGAGATCACAATAACGTTACACTATTTTAATCTTATGGTGCCAACCTTCCGGCGTCATTTCTGCTCACAGTAGTTCTGGCTAGCGCAACTACGAGTGGTGTAGTCGGCACCGATGTTTTCAAGCCCAAGAAGGCCCCTAGAAGACGTAACTTATATAGACCTGACAGCCACATGGTAACAATATTCAACGATGCTGCCTAGAGCGCAGCAGCGTGCGTCGAGGTGTTAAAATTAGAAAAATGACATCTCGATGCCAATGCTATCTATAATGAAACTCGGACTCCCACAGAGGTGTATGAGGGCCTCTAAGATTTGCGTACAAAATCTAGGATTTAACGATGTGTCACTATGATGGCCGATATGCCCACGCGAGAATATCGCGTCCTCTTCCACAGCAAGAACAGCACCTGTGCGCACCTGCGCAGTTGCGTACGTTTGTATCAAACGTTACGGAAGAAAATCGATTTGTAATAGCCGTAATTAATTACACTGAGGCTAATGAGCCTTGGTCTGGACCACATAACAGTTCATATCATCCGGAAGTTCTTACAAGTCTTGATCGTATTCCAGAGGTTCTACTGTAGTTTTTGATGAGACACTTAAAAGCAGCAGTAAACATTCGTTTCTTTTGTAAACGTGAAAACAGCGAATAACTTTAGTCAACTCTAGGCAACATTAGCCGGCTAAACACATTGCTATCTTATATTTCGAGAGTCATGCAAACAGTTTTAATTCTACCACGGATGGTATGGTGCCCCCAGGGGCTTTGCAACACCCATTTAATACGTGTAAGAGATTTGCAGTAAATAATTGAGAAATAAATAACTGTGTTTTCATTCCTTCCTAATTAATGTGGCATCTATAACTTTCACGCAGTGTTTTTTTAGCTATAGCTCTACTTTTCCTTCATAATAGCTCCAAAGACTGTGTTTCTCAGAAGAACACCAAGTTTTTCGGTCGACTTTTGCAAAGAAGATTCTATCAAGAGCGTGTCAAAAGAATTTCTGAAAAAAAAAAACGGGAGTTACAGAGCCAGTGTTGCGAAAGAAGAAATGTAGGCACTGGTGCATCAATCATGAGTCGGCGTTATAGAAAGAAATAAAAAGAAAAAAAAGCTAAGTTGTACAGGGAACAAGAACACGCAGGTACAGTTTTGTGGCTCCTGTCGCGATTTGCCTTCATCTGTCGATAGATCTGTCATCCTGTAGAGCTCCTAATTGTCTCTGTTTGTCTACTTGCGGCCCACGTAATGTGTCTGTGTCGTATCGCAATGCTTGCTTTCGGAAGTAAGGAAAGACGCGAAAATTAAGCTAAAACACCCACACATGAAGAAAAAAACATCATGGCTCTTGTTTTGGTAGCATTTTGTGTTACCTCGCTTACATGTATTCCCTCGAGGTTTCTTTTCAAGAGTACTTTTTTAATTCAATGTGTGGTTGGTCTCCTGTATAGAAGTGATAGTCACAAAACGTAGAACGCGATACTGAAAAAATGTTGAATCGAGTGAACAAGCTCTGCGAATTCGATGGTGAGCCTGCAAGCTCCATCTGCTGTGCGTGTAAACACTGCCCAAGGACTCATAGAAACGTCTTTTCTCAAGCTTGGCGGCAAGTAGCATGTACTGAGTGGTGGCTTTTACATTGTTAAGTGCTTTTTTTCTTTTCTCGTTCATTTGTGTTTACAAGTAAATTTAACCTTACAGTGCAAGACTGGAACGAATTGAAGACCCGAGCTTCTGTATACCTCGGGCTGTACACTGAAAGCTACTTAGAGCAAAACACAACTGTCTGGAACATCTTTTCTACATGCGAAGGCAGACGAACGTTTTTGTTTCCGTGGAAGCCGTTTTCAACACCCTCGAACCCATGTGCCTTGTGTCGTTGTGTTCGAAAGTGCAATGCGTAGCTTATTGATAAACAACTATAAAAGTGCAGAACGAAATATTCCAGTCCGTCTTTTAACGTATAAATCTTGATTCACACACTTTACACTGCGTATACGCCGTATTCATCTCTACATTTATTATTCAACGCAAAAAATACCACTCTAGTCCTCTATGGGGTATAGAAATAAAACCATTCATTCCGATAAATTAACGAGCGCAGGTTTTTGTACGATAACCAGAAATATTGCTCAAGCCGCTGCAAATTTTCCAACAAGTATTCATCAGTTTCTGGCAAAGTATTCTTCGACATCCGTGCCCACAGATGTCTGAAGGGCGTCGTGGTAATAAAGCGGTTTAACACGGACCTCGTAGGCCCTTGGACGCCAGCAAGCATCTCAACTATGGAGATACCACGCGCAAAAACAGGCGGTGCGTTTTAAAGTTGAGCCTTTAGTGCAGACGGTAATAACAGCCGTCGGGCACGTCATCGTCAATTTCCATGGCGGTGCCTCACACTAGGAATTATCTATGGTAATATGCTTCGCGCTACCAATTTAGTTCTCTCGCAGATTTCGTGTAGCACGTTATGTGAAAACTTGCCGCAAGAGTTAGAATTCCAAAGTTACTCCTTGGTCAACTTGTTATAAGGCGTTGAATTAAGTTTACAATCACTCGCTAAAATGTACGCTCTTGATAGGCCGCAAATTTTGATATAAGTTGGGTGTAACGATAACAAGAATACGTGGTATTTTTCGCTAAGAACCAACGACATGATTACAAGGCCTACCATAGTGTTGGCTTCACAAATTTTGACTACTTTGTGTTCTTCACCATGAACCAACATGGCACGGCACGTGGGCGTCTAGTGTGATGTCTCATTGAAGATGCGACCACGTTGCTCGAATAAAACTTGTGACGGTCAGGTTATTAATCGAGGAGAAGAACCATTTCACCACGACGGTGGACGTTGTACCCATAGTATCATCGTACTCATCATAACTATCATCATAAACCTGACTGCATTCGCTACGGAGCAGCGTCACATCTTGATTTCTTCCTACAAACTCTGCTCGGCGCCTGCTGCGAACGCGTTAAAACCCACTAACTTCGTAATTTCACCTGACCGCTTGACTTTGTCTACCTCTCACCCATTTGCCTTCTTTTGGATTCAGTCTGTGACTGCTAATGACCAGTGGTTATCTTGACTACACGCTCCATGTCAGTTTCTTCTTTTAAATTTCGGCTGACATGTCCTCAAGACATATCTGTTCCCTGACCGACTCTGCTCTATTCCTGTCCATTTAGGTAACTCCTATCTCATTTTCGCAATGCCCGCTACGTCCTCCTCATTTCAAGTAGAACCCTTTTTTTAGACTTCCATGTTTCTGCACTATGGTTAACTGCCGGTAAACTGCAGTCGTTATATATGCACTCCTCTTGAGCGATAGTGGTGAACAACCATTGCTGATTTGAGAATGCTTCCTGAATGTACCCCAAGCCTGTGCTTATTCTTTTAGTTAATTCAATGCCTTGGTTCGACACCGCGATTACTAATCCTGAGTAGACGCGTTCCTTTACAACTTTAAGTCCATTCCTTCCTGTCACTATGCTTTATTGCAGTTCAACTATATAGTATGTTTGGCGTTAAGAGTATAAGACACCTACTAATTAATACCTCGGGTAGTGTAAAGTTGGCAAAATAACAACAGAACTGTTAAACACAATAAATGAACATATATTGATATCTAAATCCCTAAGAATGACTGTATTGAAACCCACAGCATTGAATGGTACTACTCGTTCTTCATAAAATTAATCAACTTCAATTTGGCTCCGTCGCCACCATCATACATCTATATTTGCTACTTTGAAGTCACTCATTACGCACTTTCCCTAAAAGTGGTGCTTTGGGTAAAGTTTTGGAAAGCAAAGTGAAAAATGATGAACTGAGCAACTTTAAGTGGCACAGTTTCAAAACTAAGTACCGTAATATGCACTGAGCTCACAAGCGCATCAGCTGGAGTGCTCAGTGCACTAATCACCGGTGCTTCACTGAAGCTTCCGTATCACAAAGGTGAAATTCTGTGTGATACGTCGCTCAATATGTATTGTCGTGGTTCAACGTAAGCAATGCACCGAGACGTGAGTCCGAGAACCGACGGCGTGTGTTTTTATGCAGGAGCCAAGAGCAGGAGAGCAAAACAAAAGCACGTCGTCTTCTTCGGTCCCCCTTTTCACGAGGCTGTTGGCGCGCGCATCGTCTTCGTTCTTTGTTTCGGGCGCGGCAGTATGTTTCGTGTTGTGATAGATGCTACATGCCCTTGCCAAAGACTACATTTCTGGTGGATCAGGTACGCATGCCTGGCATGCCCCAAGGATAAAAAAATCAGAAAAACAACCTTCTATTTAATACACCACACTGTCAGGACCCCGTATAGCGAGTGCACAAGACATAAACGCGCGGTAATTTATGTGTACGTCAACGACACAGCTACTGAGCCATACTCTAATCCTACAATGCTTACATTCTAAACGTTGCCGAAAGATTTCGCACTGTTTGTGACAATAAACAAAAAACACCTAGCCAGCTAAGCACGCTTGGGGGAATAGTAAACGCCCAATTCACGCCGCGGAATGTCTTTGGACGGAAAAGGGTAAGGGCAGTTTTGTCGGTGAAGTCTAGTAGAGCTCACGTTGAAGTGCTTCTTTCAAACTAGTTCCAGCATAAAAGCAAAGAATAACCGTAAATGTAACTTGCTGGGCTGAATATACACGACGTGTTTTAGAATAGGTGAGGTAAATCTAGACGTGAATCTCTCGCTTGCCTTCGAAATTCCGCGGTATAAAGCAGAGATTTTGTTACGAGGACTTGAACGGCCTGGAAAGGATATCAGTGGTTATATTTTTGATGGATTCTCCAAACACGATAGGGCACGAGGACGCATTCTTTTCGCGTTAGGCTTTGAAAGTATACTCACATAGCGGATCAAGATGAAGAATGAAGCTCATGCATTGCCATGTAAAGGAGCGACAAACTAAACTGGCACCACCTTGTTGCAAGCATTCCCGAGCATGCGGAGGCAGGAAGCGCTGTTGTCCTGCAGTTATTTCTCGAGCAGGTCTCTGAATTGTGCCTTTTTTGTCCATGCATATTCAGAGTACGTCCCTGCTCTGCAGTGGCAATTTGATGCCTGTTGCGAGCCGAACAGCTAGTGCACATTTCTGAGCTTTGTTCATTTTACGCTGAACGTTTGTGAATAAAGTCTAATAGGTTCTTCCTTGGCCTCAGCTGCGGTGACACGCCGCAGCGTGTCTGAGCACTGGCCTGTGATAGACATAGGTAAGTGCAGTAAAACTCGTACCCAATTGACTTATTATGAAGCCTGCTTCACTTTCGGGGTGGTGAAAGGCAACAATTTGAAGAAAAACTGATGGCAGTTGGTATTTATTTATATATTCAAAATATATACCGGGAAACATTTCTCTCAGCAAATTACCTGGAAGAGGTGAGTAGTATGCCGCGAAGCGGAAGTAGTTTCATTCTGTGCTTGATTATTAGAATATTTTGTCTGAAATAAAACTATTAACACATTGCGCAGCGAACGCTAGCTTTCTTGAATATTTAGCAATGCTTGTTCCTACCAGAGCTTTGTCCCTTTTTCGAGATTGTGTATGTTTAAAATATGCGAAAAATCTCGCAATCCCAGAAAACACGGAAATATTAGAAGTAGCCAGGCACAAGTTTTCGCACTATTCTCCCACACTTCTAAAGAGAGCAACGGTATTCAGCTGCAAATTCAAGCTTAGCAGTGTGCGTAGTGCTATTTCCGCCCACGCTGTGCATCTACTTCATCATTATTTTGTATCTCTATAATTTCTGAGCCCATTCACTATACACGTAAACTTCGTGCAATATCCAGCGTAGCAAGAATAAATGTTTGACGCTAAGCTCCCACTTTGCTAGGAAAGTGAGCTAAATTTATTCCCTCAAAGTAGGTTCGTATGGCATTAAATATTAGCATAGTCTCGCATTTTTTTCTTTATTTTACTTTCTCGCATTGTCGATGCTTTCTTTTTGGTCACCTAAGTGATGCCTCATAAACCCCAAATTTCTGAAAGTAAATTGCTCAATTTCATTGCACACTACTGTGCATGACATTGCGCAATTAGGGAGCTCTTCACATACAAAATACAAACAAAGCGTAAGTAACAGAAAGGTCGTTTTGCAGAGATGAGTGAGTGTGCGAGGCATAGTTCGGCGAGTGGAGGAAACCCGATTACTCAAAACAAAGCGTTTATCCAGTGAAAATTGACAAGAACAACTGCAGGTTCAAGCACGGGCAGGGGGAAATTGATTGATTGATATGTGGGGTTTAACGTCCCAAAAGGGCAGGGGGAAAGGGGAAAGTGAGAGATAAGAGAGGGAACATGAGAAGGAAGAGAGTGGAGTATGGTGACACTATAGCAGTCTTTGCAGAGATCCGGCAGTGGGAGGCTTTGCTTGCTTGCTGTATTCAGCAAAATCTCAAGTGCGTTAAAATGAGCGCATTCCGCTAAGTTGAACATGGCATCGTCGACCATGCGTCTGTGTAGATGAAGACGAGAATCAGCGGCATTTGTGTGGGGCACGCGAGGCTTTGAACCACCTTGAAACTGTTGGCTCTTTTTTTTTTCTCAGGGTATTTAGCCAGGTGAACGGAGAGTGCTGATCAGTTACTAAGCTAAAAAAAAGAATAAAATTTGGCACATCCCACGCTTTGTAAGAACCAGTTTTATGCCAAAAACTCAGCCCCTAGTTCTATGCGAATGTTTTTTAATGTGAACCATTTCTTAGTGAACTTCGGTGACTTTGAGGGTATCTATCTATCTATCTATCTATCTATCTATCTATCTATCTATCTATCTATCTATCTATCTATCTATCTATCTATCTATCTATCTATCTATCTATCTATCTATCTATCTATTTATCTATCTATCTATCTATCTATCTATCTATCTATCTATTCATCTATCTATCTATCTATCTATCTATCTATCTATCTATCTATCTATCTATCTATCTATCTATCTATCTATCTATCTATCTATCCGCCTGCAACTCTTAGCTCTCCTGACTATTTCGAAATGGAATCGATACCTAAATTGGTGTGGCATAAGATAATCGTATGACAAGCGTGAATGACTACTCATATCATGAAAATTTTTACCTGTGCGTCATGAATGTTATAATTTGCATGTCATCAGCATCAAGTAGTGATGTAAAAACATGACTACTTGCTGCTCTGTAGCATATTTCAAAACCAGTATGGTATGACACGACTGCATGGAGAACATAAGGGGCCGGCCTTCATGTGAAAACTATGAATTAAATTTTTTGTAAGTCATGACTACATGCCACGCTGACGGTGCACCCACAGTCGTTTCGCTAGCTTCACATATACCAAATTTGGTATTACGTGACGCGGAAAGATGACGAGGCGAATGACAGGTCCAAAAATGGTAATCATGACATGCTTATTATGCAAAAAATGACTACATGCTACACTGCATAGCATGCTCGTGGCTGTTTCGCTGGCTCCACAAATGGTACATTTGGTATCACTTAAAGTTAATAGACGATGAAGGTAAATGATACGCTCAAACATGATAATGATCACACGCATGTAATGTAGGAACATGACTACATACGTCGCTCACGATGCACTCACGGCCATTTCGCAAGCTTCACATATGCCAATTGTGGTATTACGTGACGTCAATAAACGACAAAGGTAAATGACTTCCCCGAACGTAATAATCAAGATATGTGTGTCTCATAAAACATGACTACATGCTACGCTCATAGCGGGCTGACGACCGTTTCGCTAGGTGCACATATACGAAATTTTATATCAGGTGACGTGAATAGATCACGAAAGTAAATCACACGTCCAAACGTGATAATCATCGCATGGAAGTCCTACGGCATAAAATCACGCCACGCTCTTGGTGCGCTTGCAGCAGGTTTGCTAGCGTGATAAGCACCTTAGCAGGCGTCGCGTGACGTCACTCTGCTGCGAACATAAAGTACAGGTTTTAACATGTAAATCATGACATTCATGTCATGTGCGACATGATTTGTACGTCCCGGTCATGGAGAGCTTGCGGCTGGTTCGCTAGCTTGATGTACAAGATATAAGCCTACCTCTTCTGCTGCTGGTATTGTAAACGTCAGTTGTGCCATCGCTAGGTGACTTTAAATTATATATTTGCATCTAATTTAGATACGTGAGTGCGCATAACAATTTTACTTGTGCTTACTGTGTACTATGTCTGTCCGCCTCATAACGTTGTGCTGATTTTAAAGTGACATATCAACCTTCCTGCTTCGCGCTTCGCATATCCTTGATTCCCACTGTTCGTATAGACTCTGCCTATTCTTACAGCGAAAGCTGTTGTGAGATCAAAACACGGGGCCCGCGTGGCGTTGTAGCTGTCCGGAGCCACCGTAACACTACCGCGAACAACTCCGTAACAAATACCGCGAAATAAGAAAAAAAACCTAGTACCAAACACAGTGTACCTCAGAAACGGTTTCGCTGCGTGCCAGCCGAGTATTCTGCCACTGAGCCACGCTGGTGCTTGGCACTTGTTTGCAAACTTGCCGTTGGCAAGTTTGATGTCGGGAAAAAATTCGCATTATTATGAGAAAAGGTTTGATGTCGGGAAATGAATCGCGCTATTATGAGTAATAAAGCATTATAGAACAGCAAAAAAAAAACAACAAGGCATCTAATAATGCGATTAGCGTAACGAGTGGGTCGTCCATTTCTACAACCCATTACGAAAGCTTGTTTTTGTTCAGCTATTAACTGTGGGCGCATCCCCGCTACAGGCATAATTCCTCATTGTCGTCAGCCATAGCAAGAACAATTGGCTCGAAATTCCTCGCAAGTTATTAGCGGATACCACGCTAAGAAGGTTGAAAAAAATCGCATAGCACATGCCGGCCTACTATTCACAAATTAATAATAATATTGACGTATAGGGTTCCCAGCAAGTAAGTTTGCAGCAGTCATCAAATGAGTGTTTAAAACAGGCTCCGAAAGGTGCCTCTTTTAGCTTTCTCTTTGACTGTGCTGTGCCTTTCTTGCAGGCCTGGTTTTTTTAGTGTTTATTTCTATGTTAAAAATTCAGTAGCCATGACCACAACCGCGATTGAAGTTGCACTGAAGTTACACCTTCTTGAGAGGTATTTTCCAAAGCAGTTCCCGCATTTGGCACACCTGTGTTATAGAATACTTGAGTGCCAGGTAGAATGCCTGGATTCAAATCGTGATGATATTATAATTTTCATTGCCTTTGCATATATCAAGTCAACCCTACCAATGTCGGTTCTTATTGTTCTCGCATATAAATTTCAAATGCCTCTTTTTGCCGTTGCACAATATATGTAAGCTGGGAATCATCCGTGCCGCATGCCCGTGTACCGTGTCCCCTTTAGTAAACGGGTGTATTACTTGTATCTGTAAAAAATAGCTGATGACGTCCAGAGTAGAAAATTCACGTTATTTATGACATTGACAAAGGATGTATTTGTGAAATCGGGTTGCCATCTTATACAAATTTCAGTCAACACTAATTAAAGGAGGTAGTCACGAGAGCATTCCGAGTAGGCGGCTAGATAGATAGATAGATAGATAAATAGATAGATGAATAGATGGATAGATAGATAGATAGATGGATAGATAGATAGATAGATAGATAGATAGATGGATAGATAGATAGATAGATAGATAGATGGATAGATGAATAGATAAATATATAGATAGATAGATGGATAGATGGATAGATAGATAGATAGATGGATAGATAGATAGATAGATGGATAGATGGATAGATAGATAGATAAATAGATATATAGATAGATGGATAGATGGATAGATGGATAGATATATGGATAGATAGATAGATAGATAGATAGATAGATAGATAGACAGATAGATAGATGGATAGATAGATGGATAGATAGATGGATAGATAGATGGATAGATGGATAGATAGATGGATAGATGGATAGATAGTTGGATAGATGGATAGATAGATGGATAGATGGATAGATAGATAGATGGATAGACGGATAGAAAGATGGATAGATGGATAGATAGATGGATAGATAGGTGGATAGATGGATGTATAGATAGATAGATAGATAGATAGATAGATAGATAGATAGATAGATAGATAGATAGATAGATAGATAGATAGATAGATACGAAGATTTTCTGCCGTAGGCAAAGAAATGCTTCACAATTAAAACAAACATTAGGGCCAAGGTAGTATGGAAGCTTCTGACGATGGACAAGTACACTGTTTGGTCCCATATAAAAATTTTGATGGGCTATTTGTATTGACGCCGTATTTCCTTGTGTATCACAGCCCGTGTGTAACTCCGCCTCCGAAACAACAAATCACAAAAAAATATCAGAAAAGATAGCAGCGTACTCACGAAGTGAACGACGGCGAGAAGGTGAAGCTCAGGGGGACTATCAACACCCATTCATTGCCCACTCGAGCATGCAAAGATGTGATAACATCTGTGTACAGTATATAGAAAGGTGCTCATTATTCAAAAAGCACAAATGATATTCAGGTGTCCATACAGATATTTGCATGAACGGCCATATGTATATTCATGTGATTATTCACATGGATAGCCGTGTGGATATCCATACGGCTAAGGATATCCATAGCATGCTACGACGACGGGCACGGAACAGAGCTCCTCCCTCAGAAGCTTCGCCCCTTAACGGCGTATTGTCTTGAAGGCATCTTCTTATCATTATCGTTATGTACTTTCGTAAAGCCAACTTCTGCCCCAAAATTCACAAAGCAAATACGATAGTTTCGTTACAAGTTTTTAATTTCGATTGTCCAATAGGTCTGACTAATTCTCGTTCATTCGGGAGTTTTATACAAGCAGGTTGGTTGTAGCAGTTCTTTTGTCCTCTTTATGTATAGAGAGCATACCTAGATAACTTCTAATTCTTTCGCAGTGTTAGAGAATCGCAGATGTTCAGCATCTGATACAAAGATTTACCTGCGTTCGCACTGATATTTAAACCACAGCATTTGTGTTTGAAAATGAGCTACACGCGCTGAAGCTTTCTGACATCAAGGTTTTCAATGGATTCATAATTAAACTTTACTCAGCATATAATGGAGCGCCATTCTGCAACGACAAAGAAACGTTCATAACGCAAAGAAGATCGCAGATTGCTGCTTCAAACATCTTCAGCGCAAGGCCGTAATAAGCTCGTTTGCATTAGTGCGCCTGTCTCACCGAGATACAGACAGAGCCGGCTAATGCAACCATTCAGCGGGTTTTGAATGTGCGCGGCAGCGTCAGATGCAATTGTCGCCCATCGCACAATTTTCGAAAGACTTCCGACTTTAGGCAGTTTCGCAAGATTTCAGTCATTTTTTTTGTTTTTGAAGCAATTGTTTCAAGAGTATTAAATGAAGTGACGTACGTTTTGTCTCCCACCTGGAAGAAGCCGCCCTTGTGTTTCTTAATTAAACATCCCACTCTGGTAGATCAATTTTGTTTTGCAATTTAAGCGCGCGCATAGCAGATCATTCATGTCTCGTCGATGAAGCAGGTGCACATTAAAGAACCCCAGGTGGTCAAAATTTCCGGAGCCCTCCACTACGGCGTCTCTCATAAGCATATGGTGGTTTTGGGACGTTAAACCCCACAAATCAATCATCAATCGTCGATGAAGCTAAAGCCTACTCTAAATTATAGTTTCCAACAATATGGCGAAATATTAACTGTCCTTTAGGCTCGAAAGAGAGGTCGTAGGCTGCTTAGTTGAGCATAACACATCTGCTGGTGTACCCTTTTCTAACTCCGTCTTTCACGCAGCTAATATAGTCGGCTGGCCTCATACGCCAGCATCACTCAAATTATATGCACGTACTCAGTTAACTCAAAGATTTGTTATGACTTGTAATGCCTGTCTTGAAATTGAGCAATGCGTCATAACCAGCTCCTTGCTAAATATTTCGAAAAACATGCATTTTGACAATGCGTGAATCTTGCTGTAATTGTCGTAGATATGAACTGCTTGTACATATGCTTTTTTCGGGGTGAAGCTCCTAAACCTGTAGGTCTGTCTATTTCTTGTATATATCACGTGGTACGCTACCATCTAGTTTTCTGATTCACTCAAGAGGTGGCCCTAATGTCAGTGACGTCATGATGACGTCACTCGCACCGTAAAAACTTGACAGCATATCTACGGAGCGAATTATGATGAGTGGGGAAAGACTACGTTCGTACTGCGCGCACTCCAGCGTGATAGGAGCGGACGGACGGATGGACGCACTGACGAACTGACGGAAGGACGCTTCACCCCACTGATCATTATTCTCTCTATATATACACTGCGAATCTTTTATAGTAATAACAATTACATAGACACTTTTGGCTTGATTTTGGCGCTGGCGGCGCCGTCACTCACCGTATACGTAGAAGTATACACATGAAAACGCAAGAAATAAACAATGATCCAGAAAAAGGCTCCGGTGCGCGGAGTCAAACGTGCAACCTCGGAATTGTGAGTGTGCTAAACGATAGCCACTTAGCCACGAAGAAGCACCTCCTTCAACGACCAATTGGCTAGCAATTTATATATACCACTTACTGGTGGCAATGGGCATCTTGGGGTAACTATCGTGTTTTTAGCATTACCGGCGGAATTGTCACGACGCGGCGACAGGATTACCAGCGGATCGTCGCGACATGGCAGCACGCGCTTCCATCTCCCAGGCGCGCTTAACACCGCGGAGCCTTGGGCTTTCACGGAGCTTGGGCTTTCACCGGAATGATTCTGTTATAGTAACTGGCCATACAAAGGTTATCGTCCTATTTGAGTTCATCGTCGTTTTTGAGTTTACTGTTGCAGGACCAAAACTCCACTGTGGCGCTTGCGCGAACTTTTATTCGCATCGATCATGACTAAAGACACTTGAACCTCCCGTGAGCGAGAAAACGTGTTAATCGTGCATGTAGGCATGCCTATTTTGATTCCAGGAACACTTGTCGCAGGATAGGCACCTTAGATCCTCAATGCGCTTCAGAGTATATAACTTTGTGACAAGAGGTAGTTCTGTCTAGTTATTATTTAGCTACGACGAGTGCTTTATTACTGTTCGATGATTCAGGGCTCCTCTACGTCTCTAGCAGATGAAAAAACCAGCGGAACTCAAAGAAAATGCATAAAGATGTTTCCTTCAAATGTTACGCAGCTGAAATCAAATCGTGTGTGGAAGTGGGCAGTTGATGTGGCTACCACACTATGAGTGCTTTTAAATTTCCAACGTATTTTTTGCTTATTGTTCTTGATGTGGACGTCTTTATACGTACTCGTCATCGTTGTCGTGCGAATTCAAATATATGAAACCGTGGTCAGAAAGAATGCCTGCCACACTACTGTTAATAGTACTTGTTTTTTTTTTTTCGCGAAAGTGCGGGATGATGTGTCAAGGTACCATAATTACTATGTAGTTGGAAGAGACGCCGTAGGGGACTGTTTCGGAATTTTCGACCACCTGCAATTTGTTGAGTTGTACCTAAATCTATGCACACGGTCCTAAAGTATTGACGTATCTCCGGAAAATCCGGCCGCCTTGGCCGAGATTTCATCCTACGACCTGTAGGCAACCTAATCTCTATAGCACCGTTACGTCTTACGAGAGTATTTCTCCTTACACTCGAGTACTATAGATTTTCCTATTGTTACACCTTCTTTTAATAACTCGGAACATTGTACACGAGCCACGAACTCCATCTTTGAAGTATATATATATATATATATATATATATATATATATATATATATATATATATATATATATATATATATATATATATATATATATATTTATATATATATATATATACACAGAGAGAGAGAGAAATGAACGAATAAACGAAAAGTAGGACGGTTCTTTGGCAATGGCGTAACTGTTGCCTAGGCATTGAATTCATTTTGGAGTACAGAGTTTTGAGATAATGCTTTTTTTTAGACAGCTTATTATTTTCGCACTGCTTCTTGACTCCTTTAAGACCCAACAGAAACGCATCTTTGTCATTTTTGTAATTTAGAAGTAGCGTTTTTAAAAACATTATTAAGCCGTACATTTCACCATTAGTAGCTGTACCACGTAATTTTACTGGCGCTCGCAGTAGTTTGTGCGATCTGCTTAGATTTTCTGAAGTGACAGGCTGTTTTAGCTGTTTCATACATACAAATACGTACAGAGAATATTATTAAAAAAGCAGTGATATAAATGAGTTGGGAGAGGCGAAGTGAGACCCCTTAGAGATATTGACAGTGGTAAAGCTTCCTTTAGGGCGACTTGGTTCGTTGTACGAGGAGGCAGTAACATCGTGAACACACACCTACAAGAGAGCATCTGTGTGTCCGTGTCCTCTCCCTTGTGGGTACGTATTCGTGCCGGTACTTCCTCCCTCTACGACATTTGCACGTTTATGGCTTGCACGAGTCTTGTAGAGAGAAGGTCGAAATACCCCATTCGTGGTAGGCTGGTAAAAATGGGCATTTGTGAACCAATGTTGATGGCCCTCGAGGGTAAGGTTGCCAGACAGCACTCGTCACTCACCACGATAGCACCTTCGTTTAGGAAGGCAACATGCTTCGGAATGTGTGGGTACTTAGGCTCTCTGATCCGAGGCTCTGGCTCAACATTTCAACACAGGCCACGAAGCAAAGCAGTGCCGAAAAAAAGGAAGGCCTGTGCTGGAAAAATATATTGTCACAGGGCGCACATTGTATTGCACGTTGGAGACATTCTGGGTGAAAGGCGATCTTCCAACGCACTAGCTCGGAAAGATCTTGCCGCATGGTAATAGGCATCCAAGTTCGTGAGTTTTGAGAAGGCCCTCACGTGTTACTCGACGTGAACCCCGCAAAATGATTTCGGTCGCGCCAACAACCAGAACTGGGCGAACCTGTATACCCTTTTCAATAGAGGGAAAATATTATTCCGCCTAGAGGTGATTTCCTATGCTCGTGCATCATCCGACTTCTGCAGAATACTTTCCCTAATAACTTTTTGTGCTTACTTTTTTTTTTGGGGGGGGGGTCTAAACTGTGAGCATTGTCAGATCGCATGATTTTTTTCTTGCTTGGCTTGGCTTTCACGTCTCTGGCTTGTCTTTACGAGACCAACGAGCTTTCGTGTCATTTTTATAGCCTTTGGTAGGTCATATCGGCTGCAGAAAAACACTTGTTCAGGACACAGTTCCCGGTGAAGATGTGAGTGCTGGAGGAAAAGATAATAGATAAACCATTTAGAGCTAGTTGTTGCCAATTCGTCTCGTATTGATATTTTTGAAATAGCCAAATTTGGTTGTCATACGAGAGTCGATGAACATTTATGTTCTGATGGGGACTGCAGAAAATATAGTACTACAATGCCAACACTAGTCCTAATTTGTTCCAACATGCAAATCAAACATTTTTCACTAATATAGTAGTCGTAGTTGGTAGAACTCGTGTTATGGAATCTAGACCTTGGTTGAACCTCTGTTATGGAATCACTGTCGAATCATGAGAAACATTTATGCCAAGATTGCTAGAAACTCGATCTTGAAAAGAACCAGCGTCCAGTATTAATAAATTCGCTCCAACATTTGTCTTCCCGTCAGTGGAATAGTACAAAACCTAGGTTCCACTCAGTGAAAATGAACTCTCGAACAACTTTAAGAGATAAATAGTTACTTAAAGCCAAATTGTTATCAGCGTTGAGATATAACCTGCAAAAAAAAAGGTAGACTGTTTATTATGAATGTTTTCACACTGAAGCATAGCGCGTACACACGAGGACAGGCAAAACAGACACAAGGACCAGAGCAGACTAACAACCAATTTTTATTCATTAAACAAATCAATATATGTTTTTTCAGCACCTCATGATCACTGCGCATGATCAAAAACGGCATCGTACAAAAATTATAAACCAATAAATATAAACCATATGCAGTGTAGTATTACATGTTATTCAGCAATTAAGTTTCTTTTTCATTCAGCGATACGTATTCAAAAACATGTTTAAGCCCAAAATCAAATATTCATGAACAAATCAGAATTTTCTAAAACCTTGTCATCTAAGTCATGATGGACCAGTCAGTCAACTTTGCTGCGAAAAAAAATTGTTCTTAGCACAAGGGCTGCCTTGAACCTAATACACACTCCAATTTTTTTTTTTTTTGACGGAACAGCCAATAAACAGTACAATCAACCTCTCTAGGTACACGCAGAGTAATTCAAGAAAGTTTGCTCGCGACATTCCACTGCTATTACAGAAATACACTTCATCACTGTCCTATTCAATGCACTCTTTCACAGAACCTAGCACAGCATCTTGCGGCAAAGAGTAGTATAACAAAACGGGGCAACTATAACCGCATAACTATAAAATTAAAACATAGGGGTTATCCAGGTTGTGCATAGTCATCTTCGCTTATCTCTACCCTACGCTATAAAAACAAGTAGAAAATCTCATTTCTCTGAAAAGAGATAAATAGCGATGGATGCATCTCCCCACAACGAGGTTGACCGTGCTTTCAGGGCTGGTTGAAGAGCCGGATCGTTGTTAAAGTAAGTATAGTCGAGCTCCGGTGGCTTTTTCCTCTCGTTGAGTCTTTGAGGGCTGCAGTGGCAGAGTTGCTGCTGAAGCTGTCAGGCTGGGCCGAACAGCGTGGATGGAATCATTCATCTTCGTAACACCCCGACTTTTATTGACTTTGGCTTTCCCGAATGCCGTTTTTGTGAAGGTTGCATCTTTTTATTGTTCATGGCAATAAACTTCACTTTTGAGAGTTTCGCTTTTATGCTCTGCATGAAACTAAACAATGATAACACTAAAGCATGATTGCAGCTCATGTGCGGTTTTCTCGAAAGTTCTGACCGCATTCCAGAGTTTCTTCGCTTTCTTGGCGCACAGCATCCTATGCGCCAAAACAGCAATGAACGCAAGCAGAAAATAAACGCAGTTAGCCTTTTTATGTAGAATGTGCAATTTTTTCACCTGTCATATTTAATTTTCTACAGAAGTAATATGGTGTCGGCTGTACTACGCACCCGCTTGGTTTTTTGCTTGCTTTGTTAATGAAGAACACATTTCGTAAGGCGTTTTAGTCATAAGCTAGAAATGATAATCTTGGTTCGTAACTGCTGAAATGTATGTCATTTTATCCCGGCTGCGGTGGCTGCATTTCCGATGGAGGCGGAAATGTTGTAGGCCCGTGTGCTCAGATTTGGGTGCACGTTAAAGAACCCCAGGTGGTCGAAATTTCCGGAGCCCTCCACTACGGCGTCTCTCATAATCAAATGGTGGTTTTGGGACGTTAAACCCCACATATCAATCAATCAAATGTATGTCTTTTAGATTCACAAATAAGCACAAATAAGTGAATTCTACTTTTTCTCTCTGTATGCGACGTCTTTGTACAATGCATGAAGAGTTCAAAACCTTTACCTTGACCTTCTAATTTCATACCCATCTATCTGCCTTTTGGTGAAATAATTCTTGCAGCGGGTCAATATTCTGGCGGGGCATCGCTATGTCGTTATATGCTTTAACCATAATACATCTCACAATTTTCATTATTGACAAGAGTAGTGAATTCACGGCAAGTCATGTCATATTATACGACAGTAAATCCTGTATATGTGGTGGTAATGCCTGCTTTTTCATCTGGTACTGCGATGCAGGTAGGAAGGGTATAATAAGGAAAAGTCACTGTTGCACTTTCAACATCAGACACTAACAATATATCTCTTCGGCAATTCCAGAATACATGTGTAATCATTTCGCTAAGAGCAATAAGTAGTACACTTTGCCCTTTTTTTAAGGATCAGTCAAAAATCTTGCGCAACCTAAATAACAGAACCATAGCTTATTTCCTGCGTGACCGCTGAAAAATATCCGTGCAACTTAGTCGGCCGGCAAACTCATTCATAAGTCGACTACCTCAAGACCACACAGACTGATATCGGGCAGTGAGTCTGTGTCTGAGTCAGTTCGTTTGACCAATATTATCGTCAGTTTGAACCCAAACAAGTCCGTTTCAGAAAAAAAAGCATCAGGGGAAGGATTTGTTCAGGTCAAAGAGATACGTTATTGATTGATTGATATGTGGGGTTTAATGTCCCAAAACCACCATATGATTATGAGAGACGCCGTAATGGAGGGCTCCGGAAATTTCGGCCACCTGGCGTTCATTAACGTGCACCCAAATCTGAGCACACGGGCCTACAACATTTCCGCCTTTATCGGAAATGCAGTCGCCGCAGCCGGGATTTGAACCCGCGACATGTGGGTCAGGAGCCGAGTACCTTAGCCACTAGACCACCGCAGCGGGGCAAGAGATACGTTATTGGTGAGTAGAATTTAAATGCACTAATTATGTTCATGAAGTCAGCGGGATGAGTGGGTTTGAGTGTTAAAGTAAATACATGTGTAGAAAATTTAATAGTTTACGCGAACCTTGTAAATCAAGCACGGGCGTGCCTAAATCAAACTATCGTCAGTGCATACTGTCTCACGTAGTTTTTATTGCAATGTCTCCTCAATATTTGTCTCGGCCTTTCCGGAGACATAAACAGTAATATATATATATATATATATATATATATATATATATATATATATATATATATATATATATATATATATATATATATATATATATATATATATATATATATATATATTTATATTTATATATCGTGAGCGCCACAAGCGAATCACTCTTCATTCTCTTTGATAACATCATCACCTGTTCATCTTCTTCATCTGTAAATATCATCACCAGCGTGAATTAGCTCGAGCCTACCTGAATAAACCGGTTCCTCACAAGTGGTGGAGGTGCCAGGGTTTTCTTGGGCCTCCATGGCAGGGGGTAGTATGCGACGACCCGACCGGAGCTCCAGCGAGAACGTGCGAGAGGTCTTGAGGGAACGAAAAGCACCGTCCCTGGCCCATGCAATGTCGCTGTCCTACTGCAGCCACCACCACCCGCTTCGCCCAACAACATTCACCTGCGTGATCCACCTGTGTTTTCCGGTCTCCGAGGCGATGATGTCGAAGACTGGATCAAGAACTACGATATCGTCAGCGATTTGAACAGGTGGTACAATCCACGGAAGATGCGCAGCGTCCCATTTTACTAGTCCGATGTTGCGAAAACTTGGTTCTGGAACCACCACGCGGATCTTCCGGACTGGGACACTTTCGAGCAGCAAATTTGTCAGATATTTGGTGACCCTGCAGTTCGCACTGAGGCAGCAAAGAAGAAACTCGCTGAACGCACGCAGCTGCCGGGTGAACCTTACACCTCTTATATTGAGGATGTCCTTGCACTGTGCAAGCGCGTTAACACTGGCATGTATCAGAATGACCAAATATGCCACATCATTAAAGGCATTAACACCGTCGCCTTTAACGCCTTCGCCACGCAAAATCCTTCCACCACCCAGGACGTGATAACCATCTGTCAGCGACTTGACGAGCTTCAGTCTCTTCGGCTTTGCTACGATGCCACCGACATTCGTTTGCCTGCACCCCTTGACTTGCGTGCGCTTATTCGCGACATCGTTCGTGAAGAGCTTCACGGGCGCTGCTCTTCCTGTGTTGCGGAAGTTACTTTCCCTTCAAAAAAAGATAGCTTTCGAGACCTGATTAAACAAGAGATCGTCTCCGCATCGCGCCCGACGTGTTACAACGGTCCCTGCGTGCGCCAGACGCGCACGTACGCCAAAGTTGCCGCGCTCTCTGCCGCACCCACCGTTTCTGTGCCTACAACAGCAGACCATACGCCTGTGGCTTCGTTATCACCCCCAGTGCGTGCACCACCTTACTACGCACCTGAGCGCCCACCTCGACCAATCTGTTACTACTGCGGCTATCAAGGACATATCGCTCGGTTTTGTCGAAGGCGCCAACAAGACGAGCAACGCGGCTATGCTCCTGAAGAACATCGAAGCTTCCGTCCGACCATGAACAGCCTATGACCACCCTCCCGATCGTCCCATTACCGTTCACCGTCTCCTACCTACCATACGGACACGCCTGGGAATTCCCGTACGTCTCGCCGCAGGTCGCCTTCGCCAGGTCGCTGTTCAGTGTCGCCTCTGCGGCCCGCCTCCCATTCCACGAACGCCCACGCGGAAAACTCCCCAATGCATTATAGGGGGGAAACTACATCCAGCGCACAGCTAACTATTCCTCCAGAGCGGCCATCTAATTTGATAGTAGTGTTTGTAGAACGTGTACGCGTTGAGGCTCTTGTAGGCACTGGAGCTGCCGTTTCGATTATTCGTGCTGAGTTTTGTTCCCGCCTTCGAAAAGTCACCACGCCTTATGGCGGCCCACCTCTACGTGCCGGAGACCAATGCTCTCATTCGTCCACTTGCACAGTGTACCGTTCGTGTCTGCATAGAAGGCATTTGTCATCACATTGTTTTCGCGGTATTTCGTGAGTGCACCCACGCTCTCATTCTGGGGTGGGATTCCTTGTCTTCTGCGTCCGCTTTCATATCTTGTCATCAGCGCCTCCTGCATCTAAATGCCACTGACTCTTCTCCGCTTGAACACGAGGGACGCATCCGCCTTGTCACCACGTCAGATTATGTACATCGGCCATACATCGAAGAAATATTAAGTGTTAATTGTCCCGACATTGTGGATGGTGACGTACTAATTCTCCCTTACGGCCATACACCACGTAGGGGCATTGTGATCACACCAGGGTTTATTCGCTTCTTCGGTGGGTCTACGTACCTATCCGCCATAAATCAAACGCCTGAGTGTGTACTGCTCCCCTGTGGCTCAACAGTATCTTGCGCGGTCGACAGTGAGCCTGTTGCGATTGTTACTCATCCGAACAACAACCACAACGATATCCCAAAGTCACAGTCACTGCCATTCAATGCCTCTTCCACACCTGTGTCGGCAACCATAAGCACTGACTTAACACCTGATCAAAGTGAAGATTTGCTCGCCCTGTTAAATAGACACCGTTCTCTATTTGACGTGAACTCGTCGCCTTCAGCATGACAACCACCGCTACTCACAGCATCCAGACTGACGGCTCTCGTATTGTACATCAGCGTCCATATCGCGTGTCTCAGGCAGAACGCAAGATCATCGAGGAAAACGTGTCAGACATGCTACGACGCAACATCATACGTCTTTTTTCGAGTCCCTGGTTATCCCCAGTTGTTCGCGTTCAAAAGAAAGTGGGACAGTGCGTTTCTGCGTTGATTACCTTGCGCTAAACAAAATAACGTGCAAGGACGTTTATCCCCTCCCTCGGATCGACGATGCACTGGATTCATTACAGGGCGAACATTGTCTTTCTAGCCTCGACCTTAGGTCAGGCTACTGGCAGATACCAATGTCGGAGTCTGATAAAGAAAAGACCACCTTTTCAACGCCAGATGGGTTGTACGAGTTTAATGTGATGACTTTTGGACTCCGTAATGCGCCCGCCACCTTCGAACGCATGATAGACGGCGTATTGCTTGGTTTGAAATGGAAAACCTGTCTGTGCTATCTCTATGACATAGTAGTGTTTTCATCCACGTTCTCGCAGCATCTACAACGTCTTTATGAAGTCCTCACATGCCTTGCAAAAGCCGGTCTACAGCTTAACACCAAGAAATGTACCTTTGCTAGCAAGACAATCAAGGTTCTCGGCCACCTTGTCAGAAAAGAAGGAACTCGGCCCGACCCCAAGAAGCTTGCCGCCGTCCTCGATTTTCCTCGTCCACTACGTCAAAAGGACCTGCGCAGCTTTCTTGGGTTATAGTCTTACTTCTGGCGCTTCATACGTGGCTTCGCGGAACTTCTGTCTCCGCTCCATCAACTCCTCGCAAGGAACGACCCCTTCATTTGGTCCGAAGACTGCGAAAGCGCTGTCACGGCATTGAAGCAAGCCCTCACGTCGGATCCGGTACTGTGCCACTTCAATTCCACCGCACCCATCATCCTTCACACCGACGTAATTAGTCATGGTCTTGGTGCGGTACTCTTGCAGCGTGACAAAAACTCACACGAACGCGTCGTTGCTTACGCAAGTCGTGCTTTTACTGCTCCAGAAAAGAACTACACTATCACCGAGCAGGAGTGCCTTGCTGTTGTTTGGGCAGTGCGAAGATTCCGACCATCTTCACGGCCGTCATTTTACCATCGTGACCGACCATAACGCGCTATGATGGCTTTCATCGCTGAAAAACTTATCGGGTCGCCTAGGTCACTGGGCGCTTCGCCTGCAGGAGTATAATTTCGACGTCGCCTGCTGATTTGGGATGAAGCATCAAGATGCTGATGCTCTATCGGGCTGTCCTTTGCCCATCGGAAGCCACTCACCATCGATACTGCAAAATGACAGCACCTCTCCAATTGCAGCGCTAAGTTCATCACCTGCCACCCTATCCGTTCTTGTTTCACAACAGCGTGTCGTCTCATACTGCCGCACCATTGTAGACCGCTTGACCGGCTCTACTACTTCTCCAGACGCCAGACTCCGTCGACAACTTAAACAATTTAAGCTTGTCGGTGATGCTCTATGTCGCTACATTTACCACATCGATGGCAACAAGTGGGTACCCGTCATTCCACGTTCTCTGCAACGTAATGTTCTGGAAGCCTTTCATAATGATCCAACCACCACTCATCTAGGCTATCACAAGACTTACGACAAAATACGAAGTCGTTGTTTTTGGCCTGGCCTATCTTCAGCCGTCGCTAAGTACGTCGCCTCCTGTGTCCATTGCCAACGGCTAAAACGACCGACAACTGCTCCGGCTGGCCTAATACAACCTCTTCCTTGTCCCGCCTCGCATTTTGAAGTCGTTGGAATCAACTTGTATGGCCCTCTTCCTATATCATCCAATGGAAATCGCTGGATTGTCACGGCCGTCGACCACCTCACCCGCTACGCAGAAACAGCTTTATACCATCTGGGACTGCCACTGAGATCGCCGATTTCTTTCTTCGCCACATCTTTTTGGGTCATGGAGGTCCACGCATTCTCCTGAGTTATCTTCGCAAAGTCTTTCTCTCTTCCATTGTCGAGCAAGTTTTGCGTGCCTCGAACACTGTTCACAAGACCACTTCTAGCTACCACCCGCAGACTGACGAATTGACTGAACGGTTTCATCGGACCCTATCGGACATGATCGCCATGTACATTCACCCCAACCACACGAACTGGAATGCAATTCTACCCTTCGTGACATTCGCCTATAATACGGCTGCTCAACGCACTACGGGCTTTTCTCCATTTTTTCTCGTCCATGGTCGCTCGCCGAGTTTCGCTCTGTATGTCTCTTTCCTTTCAGCCCCTGCACCCTCGACGGCTCCTTTCTCTGAAGAATTTCTATCTCGTCTCGCACAGTGCCGTCACCAGGCCCGTGTTAACACCGGCCTCTCTCAAGACACTCGAAAATCTCGCTTCGACTCGTTTGGCCGTGTTGTGTGTTTTTCCCCTGGTGACGAAGTTCTTCTAAGGACTCCACCACACGTCCCCGGCTTATGCGACAAATTCATCAGTTGCTTCATTGGGCCTTACATGGTGGTCGAACAGACATCTCCTGTGAATTACCGCGTTTCTCCTCTTAGCGCTAATCATGATCAATATTGCCGAGG
This sequence comes from Rhipicephalus microplus, assembly GCF_043290135.1. Classification (NCBI taxonomy): domain Eukaryota; kingdom Metazoa; phylum Arthropoda; class Arachnida; order Ixodida; family Ixodidae; genus Rhipicephalus; species Rhipicephalus microplus. Next base: position 114,787,746 of record NC_134704.1, read on the forward strand.
AACAAAGATAGTGCACGTTTCTCATTTAAAGCCTCATGCTTGACACATTTCATAATACTGTCAAGTGACCAGGCGGCCAGTTTCACCGCGTGGGCGAATTAGTGTGATCGCGATAACCGAATGACTCTTCATTCTCTTTGATAACATCATCACCTGTACATCTTCTTCATCTGTAAATATCATCACCAGCGTGAATTAGCTCGAGCCTACCTGAATAAACCGTTTCCTCACAAGATATATATATATCTATATATATATATATATATATATATATATATATATATATATATATATATATATATATATAGTTATAAACTTCGAGAATAGTGCAGTATAGGAAACAAAACAATAAAATATTTATTTAATCCTAACAGTTTCGGCTGGTGGACCAGCCATCTACGGAGGATGGTCCACCAGCCGAAACTGTTAGGATTAAATAAATATTTTATTGTATTGTTTCCTATACTGCACTATTCTCGAAGTTTATAACTTTTATTACGGTAGCCGGAAGAAACTCTGATCATCTATTTCATATATATATATATATATATATATATATATATATATATATGGGCAAGAAGTGTATACCTAAGGGCTCGTTTTTCCGTGTTTTGACACAATAATAATGAGATCTAACAGACAGTAATGCCAAGGAATATATAGGGGAAGTTATTAGAATCAATAGAATGTAAATAAGAAGAGAGAACAGTGTGTGAAAAAATAACCAGCCGTGAGCAGGAATCGAACCTACGACCTTCGAATAACGCGTTCGATGCTCTAACCACTGCGCTATCACAGCGGCCTTCCCTCCATTCACTTTTTTGGGTTTATATGTGAATTTAGAAGTAGGAGTGTCAGTCAGCGTTATCTATAAGCCAAGCCACGAGTGTGAAACACTCTTTTATGCGCATGTTTGGCGTCACGCAGCACGTGAACTTATTACGAGCGGGCAGCTGATCAATAGTCCCTCGTTCTTTCTTCATTTTACATTCTATTGATTCTAATAACTTCCCCTATACATTCTTTGGCATTACTGTCTGTTAGATCTCATTATTATTGAGTCAAAACACGGAAAAACGAGCCCTTATGTATACACTTATTTCCCTTGTTCATTAACGAGGGTCTCGTACTGGCAGACTTGGTGTAATTAGGTTGTATACGAGGGACTATTCGTCACTAACTTCTCCTATACATTCCTTGGCATTCCTGTCTGTTAGATCTCATTATATATATATATATATATATATATATATATATATATATATATATATATATATATATATATATTGTAACAGACTAGAAAAGGGTAGAGAAGAGAAGCAGAGGAAGACGAAGAGCCTTGGCACGATCGCAGTGTGCTGCAGCAAACGACCATCGTTCACCTCCTGTAAATAAAACCATCTTATCACAGCTCACTGTTACAGTTGTGGTGGAGGTGCTGGGTAATCGACACATCGACACCCGAAGACGGAAGGTGAACCGCAAGTTCTTCGACGGAGCCGTCGCATTGCTGGACTTCCACCGAATCCATCTGGGCTGGACATGTCCCACAACGCTAATGAACACCGACCCCTCTCGACTTCTGCGCTGACCAGTTCGGCTCCACAACTGAGAGATGCTCGTCTCTTTGCCGGCAGACCAGATGAAGACGTCGAGGCTTGGCTCATCCATTACAAACGGGTGAGCGCCGCTAACAAATGGGATGCCGCTTCTCAGCTTTTGTACGTCGTGTTCTTTCTGACCAATACTGCATTAATGTGGTACGAGAATCGGGAGGAAAGGCTAACGACGTGGGACAGATTTGTTTCTGAAATCAAAGAGCGTTTCGGCAACCCAACAACGATAAAGAAAAGAACAGAACAGATGCTAATGCAACGCGCTCAAATGCCAGGTGAAACTTGCACGACCTACATTGAGGAAGTCATAAAGCTATGTAGGACCATTGACTCCGGAATGTCTGAGGAAGACAAAGTCGGGCACATTCTAAAAGGAATCGCCGAGGATGTTTACAGTTTCCTCATCGCGAAAGACACCTTGACATCTCTCACCAATGTCATTCGTCATTGCCGCAATTTTGAGCAACTAAAGATGAGGCGCATCACGCCAAAGTTCGGCAGGCTGCCCAATGTGACGACCATCGCGAGCATAGACAGCAACCAGGCGCTTGATCTTGCAACAACAATCCGGCAGATCGTACGTGAAGAACTCGGCTTGTACGCGCAAGTGGCAAACCGCCCAAGCACTCATCCTCCCTATCAGCCACCAGAGTTCGAGCGAAACGTTGCTTCATTCTCCTCGCACCGAGTGGCGGAGGGCTTTGAGGATTCTGATGCCACACCTCAGTATCAGCCACGTCTATACGATAGAAGCCCTGCCTATGACGCGCGATCACGACGAGCACAGCCACATTCTTATACTCAGGGTTCTCAGCCGGACTACGTCCCGCTGCGGCAAGGACAGTACCGACCCTGCTACCAAGATGCGACTTACGGCGAATACAGTGGACTCCATAGGATGGCAGAAACCCGTTCTTCGCCTGATAACGAACTTCCTCGCCGACAGCAGCGGCCCAGGATTCGTTCCGATGAATACAGTATAAACCGTGACCCTCCCGTGTGCTACAACTGTGGTTTCACTGGGCATATTGCTCGGTATTGCCGCCAACAACGCCGCCAATCACGAAGGACACCAGCCATGTCTTGGCCACTAAGACCCGGTGCTTCATATGACCTGCGGACAACCGACTTGCTTCCAAGGGAGCGTTTTTTGCACGAGACCAGACGCAGTGATTCGCCAGCATCTGAGCGGAGTTTGACACCACCATCCCACCGTTCTCGTCGCTCGCCGTCTCCTGTGCGTCGTTCTTCTCCGCCGCCGGGAAACTAGCATCCGCGGCCAATGGAGGCGAGGTTGCCGGACGGTCTTTTCAAGATATACCTCTGCCTATTGTTATGATTAAAAACAAAGTGAATGTGTTGATTGATGGAATACCGACGATGGCGTTAGTTGACACTGGGGCGACTGTGTCTGTGATGAGCCTCGCTTTCAGAAACCGCTTAGGTCGCAAAGTTATGTTTTCATGGGACGATACAATCAACTTTCGTGGTGTAGGCGGCGAGTGGCTTAATCCTCTTGGTGTATGTGCTGTCAGTGTTTCATTGGCTGGAAAAGTATTTGTATCGGAATTTCTGGTTCTATCTCGTTGTTCGCACGATGTCATTCTTGGTATCGATTTCCTGGAGCAATGCGGTGCTTCCGTTGACTGTGGTAGTGGGGAAATATCACTAATCACTACACAATTTGTTTCTACCGTCCCTTTCCGAAGAAGACTACCGTGGCGAAGACAGGAACACACTTAGTGTGATTGATGAAGTGATAGCACCATCTTGGTGCCTGACACCCGTTCGAGTCTCTTCCACAGCGGTTGATGATGCTTGTGTTGACCTCGTAATGGGGCCTCTGCGCAAGAACTGTTTTAAGAAGGACATACTTGTGCCTTGTTCTGTTGTGTGCATGACGAAAGGAGTAGCAACATTGTGGGCGCTGAACTGTTCTGCCACGCCGGTTGTGCTTCCTCGCGGGATGAAGATAGCTCTCTTTGATGAAGCCTCATGCAACTCGATAGCAGCAATAGCTACGGACCTCCCCCCCTCTTCCTCTGCTTGTGATATTCGCCATAATGAAGATCTAATGCTCGCTATGATCAGCAAGACTCTCAGTACGACGGAACGGCAAGCGCTGGTGCAGGTCCTTTCCCGGCATGTTGCTGCTTTCGACTTCAAACATAGAGATGCACCCCTTGAGTTACCCTCGTCCCGCACTCGTTACAGAATAGACACTGGCTCTGCACACCCCATCCACCAAAAGCCCTACCGAGTGTCAGCCTCTGAGCGCAAAGTTATCGCCGAACAAGTAAAGGACATGCTGAACAAAGGGGTCGTGCAAGAGTCGTCCAGCCCGTGGGCAGCTTCGGTAATTCTTGTCAGGAAAAAGGATGGTTCCTGGAGATCCTGCGTAGATTACAGGCGTCTAAACACTGTGACGAAGAAAGATGTATATCCCTTACCACGGATTGATGACGTCATAGATTGCTTGCATGCCGCTTCCTATTTTTCAACGCTTGATTTGCGGTCAGGTTATTGGCAAATACCTATGGAACCCGGTGACAAAAAAAAAGACTGCTTTCATAACTCCGGGTGGCTTATTTGAATTTAATGTCATGCCTTTTGGCCTTTGTAATGCTCCAGCCACCTTTGAAAGATTTATGGACACAGTATTACGTGGTCTAAAATGGGAGATATGCATGTGCTACCTTGACGATGTTGTGATCTTTGGCCGTACGTTTGAGGAACATAACAACCGTCTCAGTATTGTTCTCGACTGCATCGAAAAAGCCGGGCTGGTTCTGAATTCTAAAAAATGTCGCTTTGGCGAACGTCAAACTCTCGTGCTGGGGCACTTGGTCGACAAGGATGGCGTCAGACCCGATCCTCGCAAGATAGAAGCAGTGAGCTATTTTAAATCATCGCAGTCCGCACGAGAACTTCGCTCATTTGTCGGCCTATGCTCATATTTTCGTCGTTTTGTTCCACGATTTGCGGAGATCGTGTATACGCTGACAAACGTCTTGCGACAGGATGCAACCTTCAACTGGACACCAGAGTGTGACGCCGCATTCTCACAACTTAAGTTTGTACTAACGTCAGCACCACTGTTGCGTCACTTCGATCCATCTTGCCCGACTGAGGTCCACACGGACGCTAGTGGTATCGGTGTAGGCGCGGTGCTTGTACAACGTCACAATGGCGCATAGCATGTCGTGGCATATGCCAGCCGTTGCCTGAGCAAATCAGAACGCAATTACACAGTTACGAAACAGGAATGTCTGGCAGCTGTTTTCGCTGTACAGAAGTTTCGTTGTTATCTTTACGGGAGGCCATTTAAGATAATTACCGATCACCATTCGTTATGCTGGCTGGTCAGAGTGCGTGACCCCTCTGGCCGCCTCGCACGTTGGGTGCTGCGACTTCAGGAATACGACTTTACGGTGTCGTACAAGAGCGGCCGTCGTCACGCTGACGCAGACTGCCTCTCCCGGATTCCTCTTGCGACTACTGACTGCGATGCTGAGAATTTTGACGACTGCCTTGCTGCTGTTACAAGCACGTTCCCCAACGCGGCTGATTTCCAGAGAGAACAACGCAACGATCTCAACTTGGATCCTCTTTTTGCTGCCGCACGTGCCTCCCAACACAGCGGTCGCTTTACGGTCCGAGACAAGTTGCTCTATAAAACTAACTACTCCAGACCTGGAGCACGTTTTCTTCTAGTTGTCCCCGAGAGCCTTCGCTCCGAAGTTCTACGTGCCATGCATGACGATGCGACGTCCGGTCACTTCGGCTTCATTAGAACGCTGAACCGCACGCAGGAACGCTTTTACTGGCCCAAGATGTACGAAACGACGAAGCGTTACGTCGCTAGCTGCGAGACGTGCCAACGTCACAAGCGCCCGGCCACCGCTACTCCAGGTCCCCTTCAGCCGTTAACACCACCCAGCACACCTTTTGAACAAGTAGGAATTGACATTATGGGTCCATTTCCGTTATCTAACAGTAAGAAGCGCTGGATAATCGTCTGCGTAGATCATCTTACGCGGTATGCCGAAACCGCAGCTATTCCCTCTTCTACCGCTGCATCCGTGGCGGACTTCTTGCTTCACTCCGTGGTCCTTCGCCATGGCCCACCGCGTGTTATTATCAGCGACCGTGGCCGCCAGTTCACTGCCGATGCCGTTGAAGAATTACTACGCATGTGCACGACACAGTTCCGTCATTCCACACCGTGTCATCCGCAGACGAATGGCCTCGTTGAACGGACAAACAGAACCTGACCAACATGCTTGCCATGTACGTTTCTTCCAATCATAAGAACTGGGAAGAAGTGCTGCCTTTTATCACGTACGCGTACAACACGGCAAAACGTGAAACAACGAACTTCAGCCCATTTTATCTGTTGTACGCAAAGTTGCCACTAAGCCCTCTAGACACTTTCTTACCCTTCATTCTACACAATGACGACTCTGTATCAAACACCCTGTGCCTCGCGGAAGAAGCCCGTTGAATCGCTCGTCTTCGTACTCTGGCCTCTCAACGTCGTTCGAAGGAACGATACGACGACCGTCACGAACCAGTTTTATTCGAAAAAGGTGACTTGGTGTTACTTTGGACACCGCAACGCAAGCGTGGATTGTGTCAAAAGCTTCTGTCACGATATTCAGGCCCATTTGTAGTTTTGGAGCGTCTAAGCCAGCTCACTTACGTAATAGCTCGTCTTTTGTCCAATGGTCGACGATCAAGCAGAACGCAGCTCACTCACGTGGCTCGCCTGAAACCTTTCCACCCTCCTTGTGCATAATAACTCGCCCTACGGGCTTCGTCTGCTTGCGGGGGAATATAACAGACTAGAAAAGGGTAGAGAAGAGAAGCAGAGGAAGACGAAGAGCCTTGGCACGATCGCGGTGTGCTGCCGCAAACGACCATCGTTCCCCTCCTGTAAAAAAAACCATCTTATCACAGCTCACTGTTACAATATATAGGCAAGAAAGACGAAACTTTCGTGGAAGCGTCTTTACTGACGAAGGCTCACGGAAGCTGACGGAAGCGTCACTCTGACGAAGGCTGGTCCACCAGCTGAAAACGTTTAGTAAAGACGCTTCCACGAAAGTTTCGTCGTCTCTTTCTTGCCTACAATACGTCGGGTCCAGCGTGAATGACTTTCAAAGGATCTAGTATATATATATATATATATATATATATATATATATATATATATATATATATATATATATATATATATATATATATATATATATATATATATATATATACTGATGAAGTTTTGCCAATGGGCCAAACATACTTGAGAATAGAAGAGACACAACGTAGTGGTTGTCTTCGTTCTATATCCAATGGTTTCGACCGGTGGACCAGTCTTTGTCAGGGTTTTCGAATAAGTCCACAAACCCTGACGAGAGGCGGTCCACCGGTCGAAACCGTTGAAAATAAAACTAAGACACCCGCTAAGTTGTGTCTCTTCTCTCTCTCTCTCTCTCTCTCTCTCTATCTCTCTCTCTCTCTATATATATATATATATATATATATATATATATATATATATATATATATATATATATATATATATATATATTGTCGCAGTGCAACACGAACAAAAGATGACAGCAGCTTACGGGGCGTCAAGGGCTTGCCTCGACGCCACCTCAATGAACTCCCTTGAGGGGGTGTCAAGGGCTTGCCTCAACGCCACCTCAAAGGGCAAGCTGAGTCGTAGTTTTTTAAAGACGGTAGCCTTTCTTGGGGACCTTCGACGCAAATATTATGGTCTGTCTGTCTGTCTGTCTGTCTGTCTGTCTGTCTGTGCGTTTGTCTGTTTGTCCACTATTAACGGTACCCTGAACAGCACCAAAGTGACCAAATGATACTACAAACGGCACACTCCATCCGCAGCGCCCACCACTATTGCGCAAGGTTCGGCGTTCATACATGTGCGATTGTCAATTAAAAAGCAATTATTGCGCAGATCTGAGGCACCATAACAACACGTCAATATTATGCATGTATATTTTTTACAAGAAAACAAGAAAAAGCATGCATAAGTAATTCTAAGCACTGTAGCGTTTATCACGCTGCGCTGACCATGCATTGCTTGCACGAAAAGGCCAGTGTTTCCAACGCTTTGCTAAGACGACATGGTGGTGGCACCTACCCGTCGCCTTGCGTTCTACGCCTTATGATCTCAGAGACAGGCGCGCACGCCGCGCACCCCGTTTGCCAGGATAAGTTCCAGATAGCACACATGTCTCCCGTGTGACGTGAGTTGATGCGCTCGTTCAGCTCCATTACACGCGCGTGGCACTCCAACGCAGTGCCTCCAGAATACCGTGCACCTTTTTTCTTGTGCAGAACATCAAATAAACATTTTGTTCACTTTCTCCAGACGCAAGACTATCGTCTTTCGCCGACATTTGCAGATTAACATGCCGATACGGGGTCATTTTTTTTCTCTTCTACACTAAGACATCCAACAAAACAGCTCGACACACTCGAAGTAACTACAGTCACATCATCCCATATCTGCTGGTACTCCAATATATGCAAATTGTTGCTCGTCAGCAACAACCCATTTGGCAGCAATATTTCTGTGCTGTAACATGTGGCCACACTAATCAGCGTACATATTTGTGTTTTAAAACGCCTTCTGAGCCGTTTTAGGTATAACAGATGCCGCAAAATCTTCCAGTTTTGTTGTAGTTGAATAAAGTTTCTTCCATGTGTGGAGCTTCTTATACCACCTGTCAGATGCTGAAACAAAACACGACAAAAATGCGATAGATTTATATTGACATATTTTTAACGCTCAAGACGCTCGGTAGTGTACGTCTCTTACCGCATATAGCGCCAGAGGCCTCACGCAGCAGGGTGTGCTCGCAGAAAAAGTCGTTTTTTTTATGTTGCCCCAGAGCAAAAGAGGGCATCAAATGGTTGTAATGATATTGCTGGATAGGCAGAAAAAAAGGAAGCAGCCTTAAAGGACAAATATTTGGTGCATACTCAAGCATGGCAGCGTTGCATTTGCGCATACAATGCTTCATTTATGTGTTTGTCGGTATTGTTTTATCCCTTTAACGTTTTTCTGTAGTATTACATACCCTGATGAAAGGTATATTAAAAAGGTGCAATTGAAAGGGCGATGCGAGCAACGACTTATTTGTTGTGTCTATTCAGATTTTCTCAATTTATCTTTGCACAGCTGTTCGAGTCTCGCCTACTGCGTGCACAGCTGTCCTTGTTTTTTCGGGGACCATGAAACAGAAGGTCAGTACAACAAAGTGGCACGTGCCGAAAAACAAAACTGTGTAGCGGCTTGGAATCGAGACAGAGTGCCATATTTCAACATATAACCGCCAGTAATCTTGCATTCAGTACTGATATGCTCTCAGCTTCAGTCACGCCATGAAAGGGATCCTAATGTACAATGATTTCGTATGTTGCCCTCATAATTCCATAGCTACTGCGACGTTGCACCACTTGCTCGAGGGCTCTGCATCAATTATCAACCATGGGAGGCACATTTACCACAATCTAAATTCTTAAACGCCCCACAGCGCTTGTCGTTATTGTTCAGTGCGTCCGTTGTGTTTGGTCACGTTACACTATATATATATATTAGCAAGCGCAAGAACAAGTCACGCTGTAGATCATAAACGCCCACATTGTTAGAGGCGCATATCACTGCATCTCACGTAGCCAAAAGTATTCCAAACTCAACCACTATAGCAGTTCTTTACATATCCACAATTTTAAATGCGAAGCATTTCTTCGCAAACTTCGGCGACTTTGAGCGTATCTATCTATCTATCTATCTATCTATCTATCTATCTATCTATCTATCTATCTATCTATCTATCTATCTATCTATCTATCTATCTATCTATCTATCTATCTATCTATCTATCTATCTATCTATCTATCTATCTATCTATCTATAGCTGTATGTATAGTTGGACAAAGTTGTATCACTGTTTTCACCATGTACTGGCAAGTTCTGTGCAACTTTTCAGCGGATATCACCAACACTGATACTCTATCCCATATCACAACGCCACAAATTGCTTCCGTGCCAGGCTCCTAGCCATTCACGTCGGGTGATCAGTTCTATCTTGCAAAACTTCACGCCAAATTCCAGCGTGAGGGAATCCTAGATCACAGGCCAACTTTTCGCCCTTCCAACTTTGCGGTCTGTTTCACTCAGCTTTCTTGTTGAGCGAAGTGCATCCACGCAAGACGCTCGATAAATTCTTCACCCAAGTGTGAAGGAGGTACGTGCTTTCCTGGAAAGTTAGGCGTCGCTGCACACAGTTGGCAGACTTCTCGCGAACGACATAACACCAAAGAGGCCATGAGAAGAAGGGAAAATAATTGAGCTAACGGAAATTTCGGCGGCATTCCAGACTTATGAGGGAACATTGGGAGGGGGAGGGCGGTAGCTTAAGGGAGATGAGTGCTAGAACGTCAAGGCTTGTGGGCATGCTTTATGGTGGTTGGGGAGAAGATTGACACTGTCTCCAAGTGTCTCCCTTCCCACTGCAAAAGTACATTTGACACTGAAAGCGCAAGCACGCGTGAACTGGTTGTTGGGAATATTATTTAAGCATATCCCGCCAATACAGTTTAAAATATGCAGTGCTCCATTGATGCTAAAGACGCAGGCACAACAACGTAGATTATTAACCGTTTAGGGGCGTTTTGCTTAAACAATGAACATTTATTAGTTGTTATGTGATTGTGCTCATTTCTCACTTCCTGTCTATTCCTGTTTCTAAAACTTTCGCCTACTGTGCAGTGTAGTCCAACAAACAAGATGTAGGTATCGGTCAAACATCGGATATTTAAATGCGAAGCATTTCTAGCGAAATGCGTCGACTTTGAGCGTATCTATCTATCTATCTATCTATCTATCTATCTATCTATCTATCTATCTATCTATCTATCTATCTATCTATCTATCTATCTATCTATCTATCTATCTATATAACCGCCTACGACTTTTAGCTATCCTGGCCCTCTCAATAATTGTATTGATACCCAACTTGGTATGGCATAACACGACTGTATGAAAAACATGCTTGACTAGTCATAACATAAAATTCATGACATGTGCGTCATGAATCTCATGATTTATATTTCATTGTGCGGCAGCTCTTGCAGCGGATTCGTCCACATGACATATTTCGAAACTGGTATGGTATGGTATGATTGCATGGCGGACACAAGCAACAGACCCTAACATGAAAATTATGACACGCGTGTCGTGTAAAAGCATGACTACATTCCACGCTCATGATGTGCTTGCAGCCATTTCGCTAGTGACACATATACCAAATTTGGTATTACGGTACGTGAATGAATGACGAGGGTATTGACTGGTGCAAACTTCATAATCGGGAGATGCGTATCATGTAACAACTTGACTACATGCCACGCTCATGATGCGCTCGAGGCTATTTCGCTAGCTTCAAATATGCCAAATTTGCTATTACGTGACGTCAGTGAATGACGAAGGCATGTGACTGGTGCAAACATGATAATCATGAGAGGCATGCCATGTGAGAACATGACTACATGCCTAAGTCGAGGCGCCAACACATTTCGACGTGACGCGCTGCGCGTGCTCGCCGGCGTTCATTCAGTCGCGTTACGCCGGCGAAGCCACGCCAGGCGCCGGACCTGCCATATGCTCACGCGCACGCTTCGCGCTGCGTTGCTTTGACGCATACGTATTTCAGCACGTCAAGCGTCCCTCCGTCACAAAAAGAGGAAGACGCGGTGTTGTCAGGGTAACGCATCGGCGCGAAAAGCAGCATGACGCATTTCGCGGTGGTTGCCGTGAGGCCGCGCTGACGGACGCGGGTCGTGTTTTTTTAGCGCTCCCGATCGACTGCGCAGATAAGTTGTTTTGCATGGTTTGAGCTTGTCTTTATAATTATAAGGCAGCAGTTAAAATTCCTATAGCACCTATTTGATTGTATGGCTTTTAGGGAGTCATTCACCACGTATTTATTAGTTTGTGCGTGTGTATGTGTGTGTGTGTTTGATTTTTTTTGTTTTTTTGCCACCCCGTTTGGGAGGTGCACGTGTAATGAACACGGAAATTTTTATAGTAGAGCTTTGAATTTCTCTTTTTCGTAGGGCAGGGCTCGAGTTTTGTATTTATCGAGTGAGGCAAGTCATATAGATAATTGGTGTCGAAAAGACACGGTTAAAATGACTGTAAAGTGTTCAGAACGTGAGGTTGGTTTGAAAGCGGACCCAAGTGTAGAAGCGGAAGGAGAAGAGGCTGTCTCGAAGTGTAGGCAATGTTAGGTCAAGGAAAAAAGGAGAAAATGATGGTTTTCCAGAGTGACCTGCCGATGAGAATCACCGAGCTCGAGACTGCGTTGGCGACAGAGCAAGAGGAAACGAGGGCTATGGGAGAAAGGCTGAAGTCCGCCGAGGATGCACTAAGTAATTGAACAGAGGAGCGGCTACGGAGAGAACAGTAGAGAACCGGCAACCAGAATGGCGAACAAGAAAGAGCAAGCAAGTTTGGAAAAAACAGGTTCAGCCGGTCTAATTGTCGTGAAGCCCAGCTTCAGCGAAGTTGTGGTGAGGCTGGGAGGGGACAAAGCAGCCGGCGGCACATGAGCAAGTAACCCCCAGGTACAGGACGCTCCAGCTGAAAAGTCACAGCATGTGATAGTCACCAGGGACTCCAATTTAAATCAATGCACAGAAGCCATCAAAGAAAGGGTAAGAGGAGACAAGAGAGTTGACCGAAGCAACGAAGATCTAAAGCAACGAAGATCTCGGTCATGTATGCACGAGATTGCTTCCAGCTTTCAGGACCAGCTAAGCAGGCTTAGGGCAGCTGGGTATCCCAGCCATTTGCTGAACACTATTTGCAAAAAACTCATCCCAGTGATAAAAGGTACGGAAAGAAGTCCCAGAAGAGTACAAAGTGAAAAAAGAAAGCTTGCAGTTCTCCCATATGTTCATAGGTTGTCCCATGGCTTGAAGAACGTAGCAGCGAGATACGGAGTAACCTCTGTTTTTACAGCACCCAGCAAGCTGTCAAAGGTGTGTCCACGACTTCGGAACATGGTGGAGTCCGGCACTACGCAGAGTAAGAACAGCTGCCAGATGAAACACAGCCAACAATACCGGTCTTGCAGAACAGCAGTGGTATACCAGGTTCCGTTCAGCTGTGGCAGATCTTATGTCGGGCAAACTGGAAGGTGTGTAAACAAACGGTTCAGGGAGCATGACTCGGCATTACGTAGTTCAGGACGAACACTTCTGGTGGATCACTGCAAGTCTTTTCGGTGCGTACCAATTTTTACAGACACAAAGATTCTGTCAACTCACAAGAGAAAAATTAACAGGGAGTTGATTGAAGTATTCCATATTAGAAACATGGGAGAAAAATGTGTTAGCCAAGCTTCCGTCACCATGTCCGATAAAGAATTTGACTTTTTGAAAGGCACGTGCAACAATCCGTGTGCAGATGCGTGAACTCTTCAATTTTTTTTGTTGTTTTGTGGTTCCTATCATGACGTAGCGCTGAATAAGCTTTCTTTAGGTTATCTCGTTTGTTCCTGGATCCACCGATGGGGGGGCGTGTGGGCTACGTGAAGATATAAGTACAGTTCGTTGTTCAAAATAAACCAGTTGTGAGTTTGCACCCGGGTTGTTTGCCTCTTTTCCTTGTGTCCGTGTACGTGTTTGCGCGAAGAAGTCATGAATGAGGACGCTCCTTGGTTTCGTGTACTTGTGGTCGGGAGCAAAGGCCAGAGAGGAAAACCAGGCAATGGTAGAGTGTATATCAAAGGACATTCAGGAGTTAGGAGAAGAGTGCGAGATATTTATACTAGGAGATATGAATGCGCAAATAGAAGATATGGAAGGATATACCGACCCGACAGGCAAAATGATCATGGATATGTGTGAAAAGCTTGATTTGATCATTTGCAACAGTACCGAGAAGTGTGAAGGGCAAATAACATGGGAGGTAACAAGGCTGCAGTCAACAATAAATTACGCACTGATGTCACATAGGATGTATGATAAGCTCAGCGGAATGCACATCGATGAAGGTGGCTACAGAACTCTGGGTAGTGATCACAAACATATCAAGCTAAGTTTTGGAAGAGCAGTGAAAGTGGGAAGGAGACAAGATGTGCAACTAAAGGAAAATTTTTATTCAGAAAGGCAAATAAAAATAGCTACTAAACAAATTAAGAAAGTAATCACTGAGGATATTAAAACAGTCTGGACATACACGAATCTAATTAGACTGTTTGAGCTAGAGCTTGCTAAGGCACGTGAAAAGTCACCCCGGAAAAGAAGACACAAACCCAAAAGTTGGTGGGATGAGGAAGTTAAGAGAGCCATAGCAAAACGTCAGGAAGCCTGTAGGGAACACAGACATGCTAAGCAGCGAAGCGAACCGACAGATGATGTTGAAAGAAAATGGGAAATCTTTCTAAGCTGTAGAAGGGAGGTGTTCATTCTGATCAATTAAAAAGATTAGAAAAAAGAGAGCTCAGTGGCTGGCAGAAGTACATAAAAAAGATAGAAAGGCAGCTGGGAAAATCCATAACCATCTAAACTCCCGACAACATGAGACGAGCCTAGAGCAGAGGTTTATAACTACAGCTCAAGGTGCTAGGCTAGAAGGGGACGAAGCTATTGAATATATAAGAACAAGGGTGACAGAAAAATTTCAAAAAAGAAGTGCTTTATGCACCACAATAGACAAAGATGAATCAAGTGGCGCAATGGTTCCATTTTCACAACAAGAGTGGGAAAGGGCTGTGAAAAGGGTTCCTAGTAGTACATAACAAGCCCATATGACATATCAATTATGCTGATAATTGATATGCGGTCCGAAGTCTAAGCAGGCTTTGAGAGAGGCAGTGAGCAAATTATTAATCGATGGAGAATTTCCCGATGGGTGGAAACTTAGTAGGATGAGAATGGTCTATAAAGGAAAGAGGGACAAAGCTGACATAAATAACTACCGTTCTATAACAGTGACATCAGTGGTCTAAAGGCGGGCGATGCAGATTATAAAGGAAAAACTGCAGGCATGGATAGAGGATGAGGGGGTGCTAGAGGAACTGCAGAATGGGTTTCGGAAACACAGAAGGTTGGAAGACAATCTGTTCTCACTGACGCACTGCATCAAAATAGCAGAAAAGGAACACAGGCCCCTGTGGCTAGCATTTTTGGATACCAAGGGAGCGTGCGATAGCGTGGTTTAAGAGGAATTGTGGGGAATACTGGACACACTAGGCGTAGAAGATGTAGTCACTAATCTTCTAAAGATATCTATGAAGGTAACAAGGTAATTAAGAGTGGGAAAAACAGGTTACCAAGCATTCAGAGGTAAAACGGGGGCTTAGGCAGGGGAGTCCCCTGTCACCCCTATTATTCATGATGTACCTACAAGGATTAGAGGCCAAATTAGAGGGAAGTGGACTGGGCTTCAACCTCTCTTTCGTCAAACAAGGAAAGCTCATTGTCAGGCACTACCAGCATTGATGTACGCAGATGATATTTTGCTAATGGTCGACAACAACGAATATTTTCAGAGATTGGTGGCCATCTGTGGTAATGAGGGAGATAGGTTAGATTTCAGATTCAGTAAGAAAAAATCAGCAGTCATGATTTTTAATGACAATGAAGGTAGTGAGCTTAGAATACAGGAGGTCACGCTAGAGATAACAGATAAATACAAATATCTGGGCGTATGAATAAGCAATGAGGCTGAGTACCTAAGGGATCACGAAATATACTTGTCGACTAAATGTAACAGGAATGCAGTGGTAATGAAAACAGGGCACTGTAGAATTACAATATTACAATAGGTATCATGTTGTGAGAGGAATATGGAAAGGGGTCATGGTTCCTGGTCGGACGTTCGGCAATGCGGTCTTGTGCGTGAGATCAGAAGTTCAAGCAAGATTAGAAATTAAGCAACGTGGAATAGGTAGGCTTGCCTTAGGAGCCTCACGGGAATACTCCAAATCAGGGAGTACAAGGTTATATGGGATGGACATCATTTGAGAGCAGGGAAGCTGGCAGCAAGATAAAATTTGAGAAGCGATTGAGAGAAATCGGAAAGGAGCGTTGGGCTAGCAAGGTATTCAGGTACTTGTACATAAACGATGTCAATACAAAATGGAGGAAGCGAACCAGAAAATTGACTGGTAAATACTTGAAAAACAGCAGGGGGCCAAACCAAAAAGCATTATTGGTTAAGAAGAAGGTGAAGGAAGCTGAGACCGATATGTGGAGAGTTAGCATGATTAAAAAGTCCGCACTAAAGATCTATTGAACTTTTAAGCAGAAAATTGCCAAGGAAAGGATATATGATAATACTCGGGGTAGTTCTTTACTGTTAGAGGCCAAGACGGGAGTATTACGAACCAAGACATATCGGGCCAAATACGAAAGGGTAGACACGGTATGCAGTGCGTGTGGAGTGGAAGAAGAAACTGCTTAACACTTGATAATGTTCTGTAAAGGGCTTGACCCTATAGTTCAGGATGGTGGCACAGAGTTTTTCAAAGCACTGGGCTTTAGGGACAGGGAGGGCAAAATAGACTTTTTTTCAAGTGGGTAGAATTAACTAGAAGGAGGTTATATGATTGGTGGCCAAAGTCAAGGCACGATTGAAAATCAAACCCTCACTGCAAAGTACGAATTTTCAATCTCACTATTTAGGGAAAAATAAGTCAGGTTTTTGGTTCATTAAGTATTACGACTTGGTGGCACTAGCCGCTGCCCGATCTAAATGGTACAGCCATATCCATTCATCCATCTATCGTGCCGGACGCGCCTGGAGTAAGACTATAGAGTGCTCGCGTTTTGCTAACGTAGCGTCTCTGTTCCCAGCGTGAGGTAGAGAGAGAAAAACTTTGTTTTATTTATATACAGATAATATCTGGGTGATGGCCTGGTGCGAGCCACCCCTCATAAACACTAGGTGGACTCTTCATCGCAAAAGCCCATTGGCGTCCAATGTGGCTCAGGCTGGGTTGACCAGGACCTTATGGCTTGTCATGTTGGAGCAGCTGAGCAAGGCCGCCTCCCAGTTTCCCTGGGTGGGGTTTGGTTTCGGGGTGAGGCGAGGGGTTGACTGGCTTTGTCCACACCATGTGGAAGATGTCCGAACGCTTCTCCGCACAGTGTGGGCATTTTCCTGTACAGGCAGGTTTGAAATATTTAAAAACTGCCGGGCACAGCAGTGTTTTGGTGGAGGAGTAAACGGACGAGTAAACGCGAAGGCGGAGGAGTAAACGCTTCTACGCCTTTGTAAAGCGTTCGTGCGTCAACGTCACGTTGGAGTATATTCGGCCTTTCATGACACACTCACGGCCGTTTCGCTAGCTTCACATATACCAAATTACGTGTTACGTAACGTCAAAACATGACGAAGATACATGATTGGTGCAAACATGATAATCATGACACGCGTGTCATGTTGGAACATGACAACATAGTACGTTCATAGCGTGGTCGCGGCCGTTTCGCTACCTCAACATATACTTAATTTGGCATCACATGACGTGAATAGACGACGAAGGTAAACAACACATCCAAACATGATAATCACGACACGGAAGTCGTCTACGGCATAATTTCCCTCCACCTCGTAACTTTGTTGTAATTTTAAAGTGACATATCAACCTTCCTCATTTGGCTTCGCATATCATCGATTCTCACTGTTAGTAGGATATGCCAATTTTTAATTGCGAAGCATTTATTAGCGAACTTAGGCGACTTTGAGTATATCTATCTATCTATCTATCTATCTATCTATCTATCTATCTATCTATCTATCTATCTATCTATCTATCTACCCGTTTACGTTCGGATTCTCTCGTGGTCACCGCCTTAACTTGGCGTGGACCAAAAGTTGTATGGGAGGGTAAGATGGTTCGACGAATATGACACGCTGGACAAGACATGAATAATGTCACAATCCAGTCGCGTACGTCGTCAAACACTTCCCGTCAGACAACGGCACATACCCACGGGCTGGTATGTGCCGCTTGTATGCGGATATATGCCACAAGTGATTCCCACTTAGTATGCAACCTAGGAACGAAGAGAACACTGATGGGCAATTTTAACGCATAAGCGTTAAAAAATACCCGATATCGGTAACGTCGACCCAAATATGGCCTAAATGAAATGTCAGTGTTAAGAAAAAAAACTGACATATAGGCAGCGCTGAGCCCCCGATGAATGGAAATAATGAGTTTCAGGGTTCAAGCAGGAATCGAACCCAAGCATTCTGCGTGGCAGTCAAGCATTCTGGCGCAGAGCTACGCAAGGTCTCGTAATTACTTTTCAAATAGACGCTAATCTTTGTGAAACGTCAATAGTGGTTGCACTGCTGCATACCTAATTTTACAAAAATTACATATGCACTCTTTTGATACAGCCGTCACGTCGGGTTAGTGTCAATTGTGGTTAGGTGCCATGCGCTGACGTTTATTTATGTGGCACTGTCCAGGGCAAGCATCTTCGCGAGCATAAGGACTTCATATGAGCTTTTGGTGTTAATAATACGCATGTTCCAGTTGACATCATTGCGCATTTACAAACACCCGGTTATATAAAAATTTACGGCTTTTCAAAATATGTCCGTGCGTGCAACATTTGTATATATAGTTAGCGTCATATAATGACGTGTCGCTCAATAAAAAAAAACTGCAACTAGGTCACCTTCCCTGCGCATGCTTCGCATAACGTCTATTATCACGTAGGTGGGTTATGCCGATTTTTTTTTGTTTCATTACTCCAAAATGTTACAACCTTTGCGGAACAATGCCGTGCATTTGAAAACGTCTAGAAGTGCTCAAAGCCAACTAAAAATTGCACCAAAAGCTAAGCTTTCTGAACAATGCCAAATTTCTTGACATGTTATTTTCCATCATTGTTTCTGCGTGTATGTACTTTCCTTTCACTATTTACAATAACCACTCACATAATTATCACTTGTCTTGACTTTTTAATCAGTTTTACTAAAACTCCTAACATCACTGTTGCTTTTTTCTAGTACTTCCTGCGCCTGTTTTATTACACAATATTGTATTTCTCTCTCGAACAGATTAAGAAGAATTTCTGCGGGGATAGTGATGAAATCATGTACTTTTCAGGAAAGCTCACTGACCGACAACACTTATATTTTTTTCAGATTGCCCGTACATCCCTTCCCGACATTCTTAGCATAAAACGATGAAAGAATGAGTAGTTAAAATAAAACATTGTTGATCCATCAATCGTATGAATTGGTAGAATACGCATGTAAAACGTGCCCTTGCAGAAGTACTTGAAAGTTTACTGTACATTGAAAAGATATTGCACAACGTCACTTGTTATTCGCAGCTATATGGCCATCGAAAAAGAGGTACCCATGTTGACGTCTAGAGATACATCTTCATTCTGACGTCTAATGTCCGTGATAAACGAGCCCTAGTGGTAGCAGTAGTAGATCAATTGAGACCGGAAACGCAGAAAGCGGTGTGACAGCCCAGTTGGACAGCCAGAAGAGCGTCATAGATTGGACGTAGAACTTGGGACAAGGCCACCTACTTGTGGAATGCTAGAGTTTTTTTTACCCTACGGCTTGACTAAAGGAAAATGCAACACACATCGTCGTCAGCTGCGTTTTTTTTTTTTTCGTGGAGTGTGCAACGTAGCATAATGCCAGGTGACTCAAGCACGCGTCGCAGAGCTTTTCTGGTATGAACAGAGTGTTTCGCGCATGGAGCAGAGGGCGACGCTTAGACTGAGGCAACCACCTCATGTCGTGTGAAAACTATATAGGTTGAAATTCACTTCACCTACTCGGTGTCCCTTCACTTATTAGAAAATCACCGAATGGGTTGAAGATGTAGCAACGATGCGTTGCGCGAGCTAATCTCACATATCACGGTCATTAGAGACGTAATGCTACACAGTTTTTATCATTGCGTAGTGAACGTAGTGATCCATTACGTCACCACACCATTGGTCAAGAGCACTTTTGGAGGACAGTTTAGACATAAATGGTGCGTCTTTAATAATTTCAGAGTGTGTCACTATCTCGTTCTGTAGTCAAGAATGCAATAAAGGAAAAAAAGAACCATTGCCCAGTCTTTTGTATCAGGTCGAGCATTTGTGGGTTCAACTACCGTTGGCATACCTTCCTTTTATTTGCCATCTGACTTCGTCTATTCGGTTCATATCACTTCTTTGATAGCAATACGTCACTGAAGTCTTCGTGCAGGATGGTATAAAGCACATTTGGGGTAAAATACAATTCAGGGAAAAATCTGCCTTGCCAAAGTGAGCAGGATATTTTATTTTGTTGTGCGATCAATGTAGGAACCCATTCCCATACCTAGAGAATACTGCCAATACAACGTGTAGGCTTGTGTGTCGCGAGGATACTAGTTTTTGTTTCTGACAAATGGTAAATTTACTATCACACTTATCTAAGTTATAACAATCCAATACAACAAGTGAGTTCTGATGATGTACCGAAGCTCAGCCCTAAGTTTCATGTCAACGTCCGGCTAAGGTACTCGGCTGCTGACCCGCAGGGCGCGGGTTTGAATCCCGGCTGCGGTGGCTGCATTTCCGATGGAGGCGGAAATGTTGTAGGCCCGTGTGCTCCGATTTGGGTGCACGTTAAAGAACCCCAGGTGGTAGAAATTTCCGGAGCCCTCCACTTGGCGTCTCTCATAATCATATGGTGGTTTTGGGACGTTAAACCACACATATCAATTATTATCAACGTCTGAGTCACAGATTATTATTAGAGACGTACAGATAGACGGACGGACAGATGCATGGACAGATGGATGGACGGACACATACAGGAACGGAATAACAGATGGGCGGACACATGCATGGATGGACGGATAAATGAATGGATGGACGCACACACGCATGCGCAGAAGGGCAGATTCTTAAATGAATGGGCGCACTGATGCATCAACATATTGTGGTCTCTTCATGTGCGTGGTGTATATGTACGCTCTAGAGACAGCATTGCGCACCGATATTTCACACCGGCGCTTCATTTAGGTACGATGACAAAGCCCGTCTTGGCGACACCGGTCACACATGATGACAGCCTTCATAAAAAGCTCGAAATATATAGGGTTAACATAAACAAAATGAACGTCAAAGGCTTTCGTTTTGAGCACATCAAATTTTATAAGAAATACGCAGCACTTGCTAAGACGAAAAACTGAAACCAAGATTGCCTGCTCAACTTACCTTGGACTCTAAATACATCATTTCCTTTCACACGACGTGTGCTTTGTGTGTACAGGAAGTTCATTCATTTATGTGTAAAGAGGGCAACAGAGAAATATAGAGAAGCGTAAAAAAAGTACGTATCCCCTCTTATGACATCACTTTTTTATAATTATGCTTGAATATGCATAAGTACAACATTTTAGAGCACTTTAACTAACACGAGTGCAACCAGGCTGCGCACATTCTTTTTAACTTGTCGTGCCGACAAGTACACGTTGACGTAGGCCTCTTTTTGTGTTTCAGCAAAAACGCACACGTACAGTGAAATAATTTTTCATTAAGTTCATTATAACACCTTGTTTAGGTTTTTCCTAGAACTCTATGATTGGTGTCACCTTTGTTGGTTGTGAGCAAAAGCCTAAAGTTGTCTTTGAGCAAAATTGTAGAAAAAAAGTGTGGTTGATCCCTCTTCAAGGAACTGGTATAGCACAAAAGTGAAACGTGCATTCGCAGAGGCAGTTGAGCGTTTTCTGTGAATTTTTCGGCCGCAAGGGCGAAGAAGTGATAGCTACGGAAGCAAATTGCAATAGCACGTGAAATAGAACAACTCGCTTGAAACTTGCAGCACACACCTTAAGCAGAAAGCACGCATGAAGTGAGCACACACAATATGTGTGTGGACTGTCAACTGTCATAGCTCGACACTTAAGCCCGCCATTCAAACGGAAAGGAAGGCTCACTAAATGAACGGCTAAGTATACACCGGACAAGCGCTGGAAACTCTGACAATTCTTAATACTTTGCGTATGAGCAGCGTGCTTCTTTTGTAGACGCAGCCGTGGCAGCGAGCGGAGTGACCTTCGTGATCGCCCGTATCACGAATCTGATATGCGCACGCGCAGGAGAGACCACGTTCTGTGGAGTTGGCACTGATCGAAACGTCAGTAGCGACGACCTTGAAAGCGCGCCCAACGCGTGACGTTCGCGCCATAGAGTTTCCCAAAATCAACTAGAGGGCACTCTGGCACTGCGATCGTTCAGCGACCATGGGAATGACGTGTAGTACACACATTTGCCGAGTCTTCGTACTTGCGGGCGGCGAATCATACTTGCGGCTTCGTTTATTGATGGTTACGGTTTTGTTTTGAAAGAAGGAACAAACCCTTTTGAACTTAGTGACTTCATTCGAAATGGTAAGCATAAAATGATAAGATTGTGAGGCGCGAACGGTGAACATTTGCTATTCATGTTTTTGTGAAAAAACAGCTCCAAGCCACACAAACACACACGCAGCCAGAAGCAGGCCAGAAGTACGAATATTAGATAAATATGTGTACTACCCATCATTCCCAAGCTGGCTGAAGCGTCATGCGTTGCAGCTCCCATAGACACTAGCGCCAGAGTTCTCTCTAGTAAGGATTGTAGGAAACTCTATGGTTCGCGCCATCTGACTCTTGAAAAAAAATGTGCGTAAGTATTGAAGTTCTTAGGACCACCGGATGGCTTAGAATGTATATAAATGGCTTGCCGTTAACACCCCTTTGCAACGTACCTCCGTGGCGTAGGGGTCAGGTTCAGATGGATCCGTCCCACATTGTTTTTTTTTTGCTTCGCAGTCTGTTAAATTGTATTTTAAATGTCAAATTCATGACCAGCCGTGGTGGACCCCGGCATGAAACACTTTCGTTTTAAAATATAAATTAAATAAAGAATGAATATATTTGATTCGTAGCAAGCAGCTTTTCTACGACAAAGCTTCACTGCAGCTTGGAACTGCTTCCAAACAATGATGGACTCAAAAAAAAAATAATTCAGTTATTACCTGATGGACTGTATCCAGGTCAAGTGCAGCTTAAAAGATATTCATAAAAATTTTAGTGGCGCAGCTTCTCTCGCTCTGGGTATATTCCTCGGCGTGTCATGTTCACTAGTTTTTGGGGAGACTGCTAGAGGTGCAGCTGTGCAGTAGTTCATAGGCCGCCCGCTGGATATTGCGCCGCCGCTCAGGCCAGCGTGGCTCACACCTGTACTCCTCCGTCTTCACTTCCCTGCTGCATAGTTGGGCGTGAGCGCTGGAACAGCTGTTGGATCAAAGCGCGTAGGTGCGGCCTTCTGCGTGCGCTGTAAACTGCGGGAGAGGCCTAGTTCACTTGACTGCCACCGTAGCGCCACTGCTATAGAACGGTTTGCGCCGAGCAAAAGGCGCATGTCAAGCGCTCGCAGGCTCACAGCGTCCGCATCGAAGTGCTGCCAGGAGACACGTCGAATTTCTCGCCCACCCAGTGCATTTTTTTACGCTTCAACAAGACATTTTCTACAATACAGATGGTATTTCCTTTTCTGGATGCGTCTGACCGGTCGTGACTATATATAAACATGCACGTCCTGGCAGCAGCCAGCTTTGACCTCATGCATGAAAACTAGAAAGCGTTAATGACGAAGTTTGTCTCGTGTTCACGTCACATGACTGACACATATGTAGTAAGTTCTTTTACAAACAGTCCCGAAAGCACTATTGCGGGATTTCAGATTAATAGAGTGTTGTGCAATGTTTTCACCAACTTTAGTAGGAAATCTTTTTGTGCTATTTGAATATTGCAACGTGCATGCAGAAAGTATGAAAATGCAACTTTGTGTGCTTAAAAAGAATCATTCGTTTATTTAAAAAATCACTTGCAAAATAACGGCACACGTGCAACTATAATGGCTTGTTCGTAAGAAAAAATCAACTTCTAATAAATGAAAGCACCCTTATTTAATGGGCTTTCGAATATCAGGTGTTACGCATTAAACTTTGCAGTTCCTTTGGAGGTTCCGACTAGCTTTTCCCAGCTATAATGCAAGTGGCAGTGTAGCTTGACTAGCGCAACATTAGCTGAAATGCAGAAGTGGGCAACCTTCTTTAATTTTCTCTCGGTCTTAGAACATGCGCGAGCCACTACCATGCAGCCTATGATTGGAGCAAATGGGCTTAGACTTTGTTTGATTTTAAATCTGGGAACCGATGACATCAAATTTCTCTAGCAGGATGTTGCGAAAATTGTGGGCATGCAGGGCTTGATAAAATTTGTTTCGTGTGGAGATTTGGCACTGAATATTCTTGGAGCTCTAGGATATGCGAAGTCATCAAAAGCACTGAGGACAGTAGGCGTAGCTTACGTGCAGAATGTTTGCCATGTAACAGTTTAAACGCAAGCCCCTTGCCACAAAGTCAGTTGGTTCAGCGTGGTTTTTATGCGACGTGCAATCTGTTGTGTCAGCATGTTCCAGACAAACATGTCCTTCAGGTTTCAGTGCTTAGGCGTGGTATCTAAGCTGGAAAAAAAGTGTTTCACTTTGTCGCTTATGCGTGGCGTATGAGAGCCTCGTAGGTCAATAGAACTTCATTCTGTACATGCTTTGAAGTGTTGTGGGCTTCAGCAAAAATGAAACACAGACTTTTCACCTCACAACAACTTAACACTCAGCGCCATCAACAGGGATCAGCAAGGCGTAAAGAGAAACGTTCAATCACTGCATGTGCACTGCTGCCGTGAGTAACGCGCTCTGTTGCAGCAAAATAACAACATGCAAGACCAACGAACACGTATGCTTCGCAAAAATGGATCATGAAATGGCACATATTTATAGAAGAACTAATATAGCGCACCTTCTGAAACTTCGCGAAAGACCAAGCACAGAGAGAGACTGCGCTGGCTGACAACGGGTTCTTTTATCCATATGAAACTACAAAAAAAAAACCCGCCTGCAACCTATATGCACGGGAACAAAAACTGCAGCTGCAATGCCATTATGTTTCTCCAATCATAAGTTCGCTCACAATGTAACCCAATCGACGGTGTGCTAACAAGCGTGTCACCATTTTCGCAGATAGCGAAGGCTCAAGCTATCACTTTTACGGAAAAAACTGTGTGTCGATAAACGCTGCTTGTGGGGCAGAATTATGGTTCAAAGTGCGCACACACGCACGCACGCACACACACGCACACACACACACACGCGCGCGCGCGAGCGCACACGCACACGCACACACACACACACACACACAGTGGGAAAACAAATGGAAGAAGGACGTACCCTTCAAAGAGATATGGTGCTCACGCAGGCGAATGTTATGGAAGGGCCTCGACGAGCTGTGTTCAGTCTAGTGGAAGATACGGCGGGATCATGCGCTTCAATTACAAAGCAATAAAGACGATCTTGGGACACTTCAACGAGAAAATTTTGGTCTGTCTGTCTGTATGTACGTATATAGACTTGTCTGTTTTCCATCCGAAAGGCCTTGTCTCTTCGCCTTTTATTCTGTTTCTGAAAATCTAAAATCCAACCACACCCGTAGCGCCCACAAATATTGCGCTGGTTTTTACGTTCTTACTTGTGCGTGGTATCGATTAAAACGCTAATGTGGGACTTATCTAAGAACAACATCAACACGGCGTGTTTCTTTATACTATAGAAGTCATACATAGGTAATTCCAAGGAGCGTAGCGTTTGTTACGCTAAGCTGGCAATGCAACGCTACGCATGAGAAGACGGTTGTTTCGTCTGCTTTGCTAAGACTATATACGGTAGTGGCACCTATCAACTGAGCGCGTAGAGGCGCTCTAGCCAAGCACCTCCAGAATGCCGTTCACCAACTTTCTCGCGCAGAACATAAAATAAATGCTTTATTCTCTCTCTCCCGAAGAACTATTATCGTGATTTGACGACATTTGGAGTGAAACATACGGATACGGGGCCATTTTTTTTTCTCTTTCTGTTTACTCACCGGAATAAGCCTAAGAAATTCTCAATCTGTAAAAGCAGTGCATGAAATGACAATATAATGCCGTTCAAACATCAAGTGCCGTTTCGTGGGGTACGCGCATTGCTCATATATCGATCACGCACCTATGTTAATAGTCAAACCTCTAATGAGTGAATGAGAAAGAAGGCAGTGACGTAATAGCCTATGGTGTCACGCTTTTCAGTAACGCTTCAGAACCTGTTAAACTCACGGTGGTAATGCCACAGCGCACTCTGTTTTTTATGTAACTGGCTCATTACGCAACTGACTGCTGCCTCGCACAAGCCGGGCCCGAAGGACTTGACATCCTCCAATAATTTTAAACCCCTGCGATCAGATTACGTGCGAAATGTGAACATTTGAACATAACATAAAACTTACGTGGGCAACAGCAGTAATGCTTCAATCTTCGATGGCATATGTATGTATGAGGATTTGCTTATCGCTTGGCAGGCTACTCGACGGCCGACGATGTGCACGACACGAGCAAAGTTGACACCCTTTATCGCTCGTACTACTTTGGCTTTTTGCGCTTACCAGGCACATGTTCACCCAAATGAAGCGTTCTGTATTTCCCAGCTTTGGTGCAGCCTTCTTCACCATGAGAACTACGTGACATAACGAAAGCAATGTATAGATGCTCTGGGCGCATATGTCTTGTCGGTGTTGGCGTTCTCGCTTACTATCTGGCAGTACAGCTGTCAGCACCGTCTGCGAGAGTAGCGTGTGCGGAATTAAACTGACCCCGGAGACACGATGTGCGTTTGAATGCCCTAACGAGAAAGACGAACAAGCACAACGTTACGTGATGCGAAATCGGTTCTGCTGTATCGCTGACAGAGTTCTCGCTTTCCAATACTGACATGAAGATTTGAGTATGTGCACCGAGCTTTGCGCGTGAGCACCTGTGTAAGCAGCACGCCACAGTAAACGCTGAGCTGAGTTCATGTAAATATGAAGACGCTGCTCAGCGCCAATGCTTTTTCGTGTATTTGTACGCATTATTTATCGAGGCGCAATACATGCAGAATCAACGGCGCATCTCTTATCACGCCAATGATGTTGAGGATTTCGCAATGGAAGCTGTTGAATGTTGTGTAGATGATGACGAGTGTCACTAGTTTAATAAGGATAATATTATAACAGTAATCTGCGAGTTTCTGGTGTATCTATCTGTTCTTAAGAAAGTTTCTTGATTTTCTCACGTTGACTGCGTTCGCCTTGGAAGCATCAGCCTTTCACTCGGTCGAGGCCGAGGTCTCTCTCATTCGCAGCAGTGACGCTGTTTCGGCATTCTTTGCTGAAATAGGATGTACCAGCAGCGTTCGAGAGGAGAAGTTATAGGCACTACAAGGGTCTTGATACTGTGTCATTATGGTCTTCCTTCTGTTTTCTTTCGCTTTATAAGCTGGCCTTGTCTGGCCCCCGCCAGAGACTTCCACGCATGCCGGAGAGGACTCTATACAACACCACAATCTGTCGGATTCAGCATGCACTCAGTTTTAAGATATGGTGGTCTATGTTTTCAATTTTCGAAAGCTTCCCATTTTTTGTATGCACAAATCTCCTCCATTCCGTATGTCTAGGTTTCAGTCACTGTCCTGTCGTTTGCTTCACGGTTGCACCATGTTGACGAGAATTATGAAGTTGTGGAAGATGTCTCCAGACTTGGAGGTTGTTTTCGGTGTTGGGGTTTTCGGTTTGCTTTACTGTCATGGTAACGCCAGCATGTATTCCACTGTTATATTCTTCTATTTGTCCTGAGGCCGACTTATCTAGCTCCCGTGATGCTGTTTGGTATATTATGGCTAAATGGTGTTGACGCAAACGAAGTCAGTATTTTTCTTTCTGCTTTTGTTCTCATCTGTCGTTTTATCGATTCCACATAAGTTTCCCGAAATTTTAATGCATATTCAATCTTAAACTCTGCTCTCACCTTTGCTAGAATAATATGGCGCTCGAAAACGTCGTCTTCTACCATCTCCACTTACAAATGATCAATTTTTAATGTGTTTTCATTCTCCTTACTGATTCCTCTGAGAAGCTCGATCTGTTCGGTCGAAAATTAGTGAATGTTGTGAAAAAACGTATTGGCGGGTGATCCAATCGCCAAACACGTTCGTGGTCTGCGATAACCTGCAGCGCGCGACGGCCTCGCGTGCTTCACTCCGCCGTTTGAAGGGGGCCTTCATGTTCAAATCAAAACTGTACAACAGGAGAAGTCACTGGCCGGCCGTGTCACAAGACGAAGTTCGAGCGACAATGCCAGTCATCACAAAAGGTCGGCACAACGATGATCTACCATCTGCATGGTTGTCATTCTTTGCGACCTGGGTCTCAGCGATGGTTAGGCCTCGTACGGAAGCTTCACGTAACGGCGGCTTCAACAAATGCCCTGCAGGCTGCAGATGCGCTCGAGAAGTTATAAAAATCCCCTCTATCCCACCCTAAAAGGTGACTCACCAGGCTCCCAAAATACAAAAAGAGCGCAATATTCTTTCCTGATATTACTCGTCCTTCTCGGCATACTACAGTGACGTAGACAGTAGTTCTCATGACGTCTTCAGCGTAGATGCTCTCGATTAGTTTACATACACGTAATATAACATGTGGTTTGTCTCCTGCACTGCTTTGCCATGGAGCCGCCTGTCACAAAACGAGCGCTCAAAAAAGGGCGCGCCGCCAAATTCTCGCGAGGGAGCGCCGGGAGGTCCACGATAAAAAAACAAAACCAGCATCCTAAGACTCTCTGGGCGCGCGTCCCTCTCCCCTCGGAAGCGTAGGTTCGCCATCGAACCTCCTCGCATCGGCGGCTGATGAAGCCCTAGAACGTTCTCGATGGAAAGGGGCGTGGTGATGCAGGGTTGCGTCATTTTTCGCGGACGGCCCTCGTACCGTCTCGCCCTTTTTCCCAGCCTTCGCGGCGCATCGCGCCGACGAAATGATGAGAATTCTCTGGAATCTCGCGCGGAAGGTATTTAATCGAGCAGCCGAGATGGGAGATCAGGAGAAGGAAGTTAGCGCCAGTGTGCGTGAAGTATTCCGCCGCGTCTGTCGGTGAAGGTTTTGTCCTTAGTGACAAAGCAGGAGAAGAAGAAAGTATGCGCCAGAGTGTGTAGGGTGTTCCGCCTTGTGGGCGAAGCATTTTGTCTTCCGTGACAAAGGAGGAGAAGAAGAGGATTTCCACCTGAGGGTTGAAGACTCGAGCTACAGGTAAGACTGTGTGTCTACCGCTATCGAGCGAAGACGCATGGCAACAGCTGCGTGTGTGAAGTCGACGTGTTTCCGGCGAAGAAGTTTGGAGCCTGGAGAGTGGCCAATTGAAGACACGAGGTTTCCTAGAAGAGAAACTTCGGGGCAGTGGAACGACAACAACGCTGGACTTTGAGTGAGTGATTCTCGGAAGAGTATCATCTAGACTTTTGTTCCAAGGACTTTGGACTGAATAAGTTCCTAACTCTTTAGTCTTTAAGTGTCTTGGTTGTTCGATGCATGCGACTGCATTGTAGTGCGTATTGTTGTCTGTGTCCGTTGTTTCGAGTGTGGCTGGTTGTATTGTGTAGTACATTGTTTGATTGGTGACACATTGTATTCAACTATTGTCGAGTGTGCACACTTGTGTATCGTTTTGATCTGCCATAACCGAGAATATAATTTTGTTTTGTTTATCAACTCTCGGCTCTGACTTGTTCTTTGGGCCACAGCCGGCGTCCGCTTGCGCGCCAAATAGGACCACCTCAAAATTGTCCACGCTTTCGTGGTGTGGTTCGGGGGGCCGATACTTCGGCCCTTCGAATTCGCCTGGCGATCGCCTCTCGAAAAAACGGGACCAGTGACACCGCCCATCCGTTCTTTGTTTTGCATGAATATTGCGCACAACCAACTGATCAAACTACATTTTTTGTGTATACGGCTGCGCCAGCGGCGATAACGGCGTGCAGCCGAGAAGCGCGAAATACTCATAGGCGCTACCACTTAGTTCTGATATTTTTCACGTGCATTAAAGAACTAAGGGGCGAGGAGTCCCCATCGAGTGTATGAAGGAGAGGAGAAAATCACCACCTCGACTTTAAACGCGGGGTGGAGATTGGCCCTTGAAAGGCCTTTTCTCCGGGGTTTCGACACCAAAATAGCGTTGAGAAAAGGACGAGCCGCGGTCCGCATGGCGAAGTACATCATCGACCTAAGTTTTTCCAACACACTGATTTATTCATGATGACGATACGGTGCCTTCTTGCCCGATGCACAATTTTCCACAGAAGCGACACCCTTTTCTAGTGTTCTTTTTCGTGTCGTTAGGTTTTTCAGTACAGTCGCAATAGATGCCTACGGACATGATTTGATACCAGAACTATAAGAGACTGACAATGACAGTTGCAAACTAAGAAAAATTGAACGAATAGTATTCAAGCTCAATAACGGATAGCACATACGACAAGGATTTCCGAACGTGCGCACGACTCCCGATCTATCACCAGTGAATTCGTGACGTGTCTTAACTAAATAGAGAATATATATGCAACAAAGCTGATATCTCAACAAAAAAACTAGGTGTGAAAACTGGTTCACCATTAGGTTCAGAGAGGTACACTGGATCATTCCAGTGAAATTTCAGTACCGAGCAATAAATTGCGCTGTTTTAAAAGACGTCCGCGTTTCAAAATATTGAAGTACCCTGCAAGCTTATGATTTCTTTGTATTATTGCTGGAAATCTCTCAGGATCGCGGTGAACATATGGCCACGTTAGTATTCCATTTTTAAGAATGGTAAAATTGTACTGAACGCGAAGACACAAAGGAGGCACACGCCCACACACACATATGTGAGCACACACACACACACACACATGCGTGTGTAGGGGCGTAGCGTCATTGTCTTTTTGTTTTCAGTTCGATATTGCCATTTTTCACCTGTCATGACGTTGCATATGGTCTTCAGTATGTATATAGGTGCAAGTTCCGTTTACTAATTTCCTTGGGAAGCAGCTTGCTTTCACCACCCTGGAGCAGCCCCAGTATAACTCACCGGATGTTTGCGTGCGCGGTTTGTTAATAAACCAGACTATTCTGACTTATTTTGCCTTGGGAACTCGTGCTATAGCACTCCCCTAGTATAACTCTGATGCAGACAGCATCTGCGGAGTTCTGATTCATTTATTTTGAAGCACCTTACTACTTTACCAAACATTATGGCGCTCACATGCCGAAGACCTCGAGAACGCTGGTGTGATGAGAAATGCTGCACCTGTGTTTCAGACCGATAAGGCACCTCCTCCCATGGCAACTGATGCTAAAGTGTCGGCCTCTATTAAAAGTGTTTCTGCCGCTGAGCGAAAATGTATCTCATGAAAAATGATTTCCCATTTCCAGTTATGGAACTCCCGCTACTCTAGAAGGGAGTGCATAAATTCGTGGCTTTAAACTTTCAAACACGACGCGAAAATTGTTTTTTTGTGAATTCGACCAGGGGTTTCAAGCTTGCCTAATACCACCTTCGCAAAATGCAGAGAGACCAAATTTTCTTATTCGCTTCCCTTATACGCGCACTCTACCTTGAGCAGATAACAATCACTCCTACACACGCAAATAGCTCAAATTCACCACCATCGAGCCAAACTATTTTAGGAACTTCAAAAGCGTATCAACCATTGCCGCCTGCTTTATATTGTGTGTCGCTTGAGCATCGGCACATAAAATGTTTCAGTTTTGCGATATCCTACTTTTCAACCGCAACCTCTCCACCACGTAAATCACATTACCATGCTTGAAATGAAAGTAGATTCTCTTTAGTTTTACGTTGTTGCTTGGCTTTTTGTACCGTTGGTGTGAGGTCAAGTGGCGAAGAATGCCAACGTTGTAAGGTATAACGGATCGAACAGCATTACGACGCCTACGAATGCATGAGTTTTGCGAAATTTTCTAAGTCAGTTATATGTACAAATTTGTTCAATTCTAGACTAAACTATTAAGGAATTTCTCCACACCATTGTAATATACAAATGGGCACCAAGTGAACAACTAGAACTGGTAAAGCTGAGGTCACTCAAGCGAACTGGAAGATGCTGAGCTTTTTATAAAATACCTTACTCTTCCTGACTTCGAAATAAAGGTGCAAGAAGCGAAGACTTCAGCTCTTGCATTATGGATATCAAACGCCTTTCAAACTCAGGCCTATATAAAGTTTCAAGTGCCATAGTTTCAGGCGCACTGCCCAATGAGCTTCTTTTCATTGCTTTTTTTTTTTCGTGAGCAAAAAAAATTGCTGAGACGTGGGTTTGGCGCCGCTCAGCGATGTGAGAGTTTCAAAAATAATGGTCGGGTGCATATCCCGTGTCAGGCAATCGTAATCGACTCCTCACGCATGCAGCCTGTGAGAAAGAGCACTCGCTGCGTTGCTGAAGGTTTCGCTGTCGACATGAAGACTCGTAATCACAACGCGAACAAATGACCCTCTATTGGCATTTGCATTCCCACTTGTTGTTACGGGAGTAAATAAACTACTCTGTAGGGCTTTGCTAATGCGCACTCAAGAAAGAATGGGGCAATGTGTGAGGAAGTTGTCTTCCAAAGAGTGCCCTTGAAATCATTGCAGTTTCATCAAGACGCTGCAGAGTGGCTTTCAGCGCACGTGTCTTAGTTCGGTGGGGGTGATTGTGGCATATAATCGGCTCAATAGCCTCCTCACAAACGCGTAAATTCCACGCTTCACTTTTGTTCATTTTAATAAAGAATGTGCACTCATAAATTCACACCCTTCCAAATAAAACACAAAAAAGTGAAAGCTCTTATTTTGCACGTTACCTGTAGTTACACTTCAAGTGTATTTGAAAATTAAAATACAGTGAATAGTTTTTGTATTTTTTCAGCCCTAAACAAGGGGTGTAAATACGTAGCCACAGCCGAGGGTTTGTGAGGCTACGTAAGTTCTCATGCAAGTAACCTAAAGTGACTTCAACTGTAAATACGACAGTGGCTTCTTAGATCAGTAAACGGCCTCTCTGGGAGAACACTTGTTGACAGTGAACAGATTGAAGCGTAGGTACACTCTGTTCATATCGCTTTCAATTTACCAACGTTTATACATTGTGACAAAATGGTTTCACAAAATAAAACCGATAATAATTATTCTACTTACGTACTTATTTTATTGCATTGAGTCCACCAAAAAATTTGTCGTACATCAACGGTCCATCCTGCAGCGATGACTGTTTAGCGCCTTTGTAAAGACTTTGGTTTATGGCGAAAGTCCATACCACAAGTCTGCATGTGTGGATTATCTCTGCGTGTAATCAAGCATTGCTGAGCTGTGTTAGAGTAAAAAATTCTGATCTTACTGAGCGCAAGATTAAATAAATATAAACTTCCAAATCTTGTTTTATAGCTAGTGAAGAGGGGCAGCCGTGTAAAAATAATGAAAGCAACTACGTGATATTTATACTTTGTTAAACAAGAAAGCAATTAAAATCATTGCTGTCCTTGAAGATAAATCATCGGCAATCACCAGCTTTTCTAGAGTATCAAAAATTGCAACCTAAGGAGCATTTTAGCAAAATTAGATGTACTTCTCGCGAAATATCAGTACCCATCAAGATGTTTGTAACGAGCCAATAATTGTTTTAGAAAGAGTAACGCAGCCTCGTCTCTTTAAAGCTGAAATCAGACATTCGTTCCCCATCGCAGTGGTTCTGGCTACGCTTTCCACAGCATATCTAAAAAAACTTCCGAGTTTTCTTCATTATGTAATAAAATTTCTTTTTTTGAACTTCATTCTAATCATCATCATCATCAGCTTGAATACGTCCACTGCAGAAGAAAGGCCTCAGGCCTCTCCCATGTTCTGCCAGTCAACTCGGTTCTGTGCTTGCGAAACCGTTGTATACTCACGAACTTCTTAATCTTATCTGCCCACCTAACTTTCTGTCTCCCCCTAACCTGCTTGCTTTCATCCGGAATCCAAATAGTTACCATTAATTTCCTGTGGTTATCCTGTCTACGCGCTACATGCCCGGCCCATGTCTATTTCCTTTTCTTGATTTACACTATGATATCCTTAACCCCGGTTTGTTTTCTGATCTACTCTGCTCTCTTCTTTTGTCTCGTTAGGTCACACCGACCCTTTTCTTTTCCATTGCTCGCTGCGTCGTCCTCAATTTAAGCTGAACCCTCTTTGTAAGGCTCCAGGTCTCTGCTCCGTAGTTAAGGACCGGCGAGATTCAGCTGTTATGTACCTTCCTCTTGAGGGATAGTGGCAATCTACCTGTCAAGATTTGAAAGTGCTTGCTAAATGTGCTCCACCCCATTCTTATTCTCCTAGTTACTTCAATCTCGCACTTCGGCTCCACAATTATCAAATGTCCTAAATAGACATATTCTTTTACAACTTCTAGTGCAGTATTACCTTGGAAACTTGTGATAGGCGAAAATCAGATGTGTGCACTAAGAGACAAGGAAGGCAAAATGAATACCAATATGAATAGGGTTGACATGATAGTGAAGGAGTTTTACAGAGATCTCTATAGTAGCCAGAACAACCATGGCTTTACTATAAGAACTAGTGGTAACTTTGACGGCACTCCACCAATAGGGATAGAAGAAGTCAGAAAAGCCTTGCAGAGCATGCAAAAAGGCAAATCTGCTGGTGAGGATCAGGTAACATCAGATCTGATGAAAGATGGAAGACAAATTGTGTTACAAAAACTAGCCACCTTGTTTACAAGGTGTCTCCTGACCGGAAGAGTACTAGAACCTTGCAAGAATGCTAACATCATCTTTATACATAAGAAAGTAGATGACATGAACTT
Source organism: Rhipicephalus microplus (assembly GCF_043290135.1). Classification (NCBI taxonomy): domain Eukaryota; kingdom Metazoa; phylum Arthropoda; class Arachnida; order Ixodida; family Ixodidae; genus Rhipicephalus; species Rhipicephalus microplus. The sequence continues at coordinate 114,822,212 of NC_134704.1, forward strand.
CAAGAATCACACGCCGATCAACTTGCTCTCCATCGTATACAAGCTATTACAAAGGTAATTGCTAACAAGTATACAAAGTAATTGCTATTGCAAATGTACAAAGGTAATTGCTAACAGAATTAAGGCAAAATTATATTTCAGTCAACCAAACGAAGAAGCAGGATTTCTAAACTTCACCTGCGCTCATACAAACTTTGTCATGATTATACCTTCATTCACTTTCAGTCTATTAACGCTCCGTATTCGCACCCTTTGAAGGTACTTGTCTAATTTAACGCGCCTTTTGTACAGTGCCTAGAAAACTAAAGTGTAACCATATCCGTATGCACTTACATAATTTTGTTTAAACGTTGCGTCTTTCGGTCAATAATCAACAACACTTGTACTTTTGGACACGTCAAATACGAATTCCCACAATCATATACAAAGTGTTTACAAATTTGATTTTGATCCTTAGTGTGTGCTTGAATACACCTCAAATTATTCAGTGGTATTATTTTTTGATGGTTTTTTTTTGTATCTGTCGCATGCATCCATGTCGTATTGCGTTCTCTTCGTGACCGTTTAAGCCTCTCTAAAGGTACAGTTCAGCGCTCACAGTGTTCTAAAGTGTGCGGAATTTATTCCAAACCCATCGATTGTGCGTCTTACCTTCACGTTTCTCGATCTTTTGTGTACGCAAAAGCGCACTATGTTTTAGTATATTCCTGTAAACTTATGTCTGGTAAGCACATGTAGTGATGTTATGTTGAATTCTTGTTGGCGTGGACTGTCTGTGGTTTATTGAGTGTTTCTCAAAACAAAAGGCTTAACTTAAACCACTGTGTTTCTACAGCAACCAATCACAGTTTTTTGAATATCCGCGCTCCTTGTAAGTAATCATTAACAATTATTTTTGTACCTTTTCTTAGGAACTATGTGCTACGCAGTGCTTGCGAGAAACCCACATTAATATCCTACTGAATCATTCATCTCGCTTTCAATAAAAGATTGCTACGGTGCCTCACATCACAACACCGCCGGAAAACAACGCAATAAGTAGAGATGACAAAACTGCATGTATCTGTGACATCCCCAGCAAGTGTCGCAATCGACAGTTTCATGTAGTCAATACCAAAGCACGCATGGCAACCGCTGTTGGTGACGAGAGTGGGCGCGACAAATCAATGTTCCTTCGATATGTCGTAGCTCGTTTGTATGCATGCGCATGCCTTCTTCGAGGTCACAACGGCGGGATGACCCCGTCATTAGGCTTCTGGAGAAAAGCTTCAGGTCTGCACCGGCACATTTTCTCAACAATCTGTCCGATTTGGTGAAACGTAAATATACAGCTATGAGAGTCAAAATGGTTTCACGGCTCCCACCCTCTCGTATTTTCAGTCAAAAATTTAGATGTAAGCCAAAGGAAAGGTCAGTTGCCATACACTTTGTGTAAGAAAGCACCAGTGAAAGGAGTAGTGATTGTAGGATCGGTAAGTTCTTGATGAGTTGACAGGCTAGCTTTCACATTATGCACCAGTAATCTGTTTTGTTGAAAGAACTTGCTTTTGGTCCAAAAGGAATACTGTAGAATCTGTGACTTTCACCGTTGACAGCCATGAAAACCTCAAGAGTTTCTCTTCTGTGAAATTAATTGCCATCGGCCATACTTGCATTCCGTATTTTTCGTTCAGCCGAGGAGAATTTTCTTTATGTTGCTGCGTATGGTGAATTCAGCCACCACTGGAAACTAGTATATCTTATATATTAGGCATTTGGCCGAATGCCGGGCCGCAACGAATTGTTTCTTAGAAATGAATTCGGTTTTTTTTTCAGATACGACTCTCCCCTATCCCCCCTACAAAACTTTTGAAGAGATAAACGCAAGGAGCACAGGTGCCTTTAAAGCAGTATATTTATGCATCGCGTCCTGTTTCAGTATCTAATGCGCAGTCAAATGACTGCACTTGTCCACGCTACAATGTGCCAGACAATGTGGCACACATCATACTGCAGTGAAAAGCAAACATCCCGGTCATATAAGTAACAGCAACAGATGCAGATGCAAGCCTTCCGAGGAAAGCATGGGAGGCGGCCATCACCAAGCCAGGCCTTGTCGACTAACGCCAGCTCGTTGCGTGGGCCCGGCAGGTGCTCCAGGCTGAAGGTTCTTACAAAAAGGACCTTCCCACGTTCACGCACTCGTCAAATAATAGACTTTTGAATACGATAGTCTTTCTTGGGGACCTTTGGCGCAAAAAACTTTGGTCTACATGCCTGTACATCTGTCTGTTTGTCCACCCTTACCGCGAACCAGAAATTCTAAACAGCCCCAGCTGGTACCCCAAATGACCGACCCCATCCGCAGCACCCACCTGTGTTGCTCAAGATTCAGTGTTCATACGTGTGCGATTCTTAATTAAAAAGCAATTATTGCGCATATCTGAGGCACTCTAATAACTCGTGAACATTTGTATGTGTGCCATTTACTGCGTGCAAGCGCGTCTCAGGGCCACACGCTTTTATTTCAAAAAAAAAAAAAAAACTCCCAGATGGCCTTTATGTCTCACGTGTGACGTGAGTTGATGCACTCGTTCGCCTCCGCTGCATGCTCGAGGTACTCTAACGCAGTACCTCCGGAGTACCATTCACCGATTTCGCAGAATATCAAATAAATGTTTTGGTCACTCTCTCCACATGCAGGACTATCGTATTTCGACGACATTTCCAGATAACATGCAGATACGGGGCCAATTTTTTTCTATCTCTCTGACTCTCTCTACGAGAAACGAGTAAGGGCCGATTAGATATCGGTAGCTGATACAATTTTCAATTTTTTGTGGTATTTTCTTTTGCATCACTGCACAGCGATATGTCAATGAAAGAGCTGGCACACAGAATGTTTTTGCTTATCCACCACATATATCCCTTTTATAGGCAGGTAGCAGATTCCTGTAAGCATGTATGATACCAGAAGTGACGTAGTGGAGTAATGGCGTCAATAATGACGTCAAGTGTTGCCACCATCTTACCATTGAGGACCACTTTACTCCGCCAAAATTGGGCTGATTCAATATTTAGTCAAAAACAGAGTCAGGTGCTGGAAGTCTTAGATGGGCGGCAAAAAACGAACAGCCCAGTAGAACTGAGCAATGAAAGTACTTTAGTGAGTGCCTTTTGAGAGCCTGCGGCGGAGCCTGCGAATATGAAGTATCACCTAAGGGAAATATTTTAAATTCGTTGCAGCTCTTTGAGTGGCCCGTGTAACGCTGTCCCTCTTTAAGAACGCGCCGCATTCCGCAGGTGTTGGCGTGGTGCCAAGTAGGTCACGCCGCTTCTTCACGTTCACGTCAGGCTCTTAAAGCACTGCATGCTCACGTTACTTTCTGCACCGCCTGCCATGCGCTCACCGTGGCATCCGCAGTTGCCGCCTCGCCTGTTCACCCGCAATACCTGGCACGACCGCCCTTCACTACACCTCCGACTTAACGGTGAACTTGCTATAAACCTCGATATAAACTTCAAATGCACCAATTTTGATGCAATAAACGGTGAACTGTCCGATTTCGTCGATACGTGTCGGTTAAACTTTGACAGTCGTGACATTCAAAGCAACCGGGGTTCATTTGTAGACAATGTTAAAGCCCTACTTGACAAAATTGTACCTATTAGTTTCATAACCTCAAACAAATTGGCACCATCATATAATATCCACATAAAACGTTTGTCCAATAAAAGGAAACGTTTCTACAGGTCAGCAAAACGTTGTCCTTGTACTAATCATCGTAACACGTATAAACTAGTTTTAAGATACATATATAGCTGTACTTTGCAGCGTAAAATAAAACTTTTGAAAATACACCCTCCCTTCCATGCTTCAAACTGACACTAAAAGTTCTGGCGCGTCATCAATCCAAAAGACAATAACACTATAAGGCTCATAAATGACACAGGAAACGTCCGAGCCCCTGAAAAGTGCTCATCTGTTCTTAACGATGTTTTGTATCCAATTTTTCATCAATGACCAGTGTTTTACCACCAATCACGCAGTGCCGTAATCCGTCCCCAATGCATCCGGTACTTATTGATTTGAGTGGCGTATAATGCCTCATCAATAAAAAAGCTTTCTTTTCCCCCTGGTTGCAACACAATCAGCCCGAAGTTTCTGAAGAACACGACCCTATCGGAAAAAAACGAATGGTGGGCATGGTGGAAACCACCACCCACCATTATAGTGGATTAATGTAGTGGGTGAATGGTGGGAAACACCCACCATGGCGCATGGTGGGTATGGTGGGTGCTGCAGTGCCGGCAACACTTGAGCGCAAAATGACGTCAAAATCACCGTGACGAGCTGCAACAAAAAATAAAAAAGAATTCTATAAAAACGGTATAAAAAAACACCCGTCCCGTAAAAAAAAAAAAACAAGGCGCCACGGAGAATCGAACGTGCAACCTGCGGATTTCCATTCGAAGACGCTAACCACTGCGCCACACCAACATGACGGTGGTTGTGTGTTAAATACTTAGTTGGCGTACAAACTTAAGGTTCAACTTAAGTTATGTTTGTCGTGTACACAACATAGACAAGATCTACACCTGCTACTAAAAATTGCACATTTATTAAACACAAGCAACTGCGCCCTGTAACGATTGCCACTATGTTATTGGCACTAGTGCTATTTTTTTTTACAATTCACAACTTAAAGGAAAGAAAAAAACCAAGTGGACTGGGGAGCAGCAACAGTTTACCGGCGGGGTCTGCCAAGTTTAATATCCGTTTCGCGCTCGTTCTAAAGGGCGACATCTGCTCACGCTTTATGACGCTTCTAGGCTCATTTCATAGATACGCCCACCTAATTTATTTTAGTGAGTATTGGGATGCTTTTCGCGCAATGTAGAGGGCGGTCGCGCCAGCGCAATGCTGTTGCTCTTTCGCTAAAGCAACAACTACATAACGGCTTGGCCAAAACGAATGCAGTGTACCGGAAACATTACGCTATCATAATGGTGCACCAAGCACACGAATTGCCACGTCTGAGTTCTCGTACAAAAGCTAGAGAAGTGCCGGCGAGTGCGACCGGCGGCTGTCGGTGAGAAGACACTAAATTACGTTCTCTGGGAGTGCTTTAATCACGTCGCATCGATGTTTGTTGCTTCTTGAGCGAACAGCATACACAATGAAAAATGCTTCATTTAGATTGATGCCATATGGCTGCGCTGTATTGTCGTACTTAATCGTCGTAATCGTGTATTCTCAAACCCGGAAGCACGGATAACACAATTGTACGGGCTCGGTCAGTAGGCCTAACCTTTGGTGGAAATCATGATGGTAGAACATGTAGTGTACAGATCCCAGCTTGGTACACTATATAATTTGCCCGCCATTATAAGCCCACCCATCATCTCCTTACTGCTTCCCAGCATTATCGCGATGGTGGGCAGAGCTTCTCAGCTTGGTACACCATGTGGCCCACCATAACAAGCAGCACCCATCATCTGCTTAGTGCTTCCCAGCATTATCGCAATGGTGGGAAGAGTTTCTCAGCTTGGTACACCATGTAGCCCACCATAATAAGCACCACCCACCATATGCTTAGGGCTTCCCAGCATTATCGCAATGGTGGGCAGAGTGTCCCATTATTGCCCACTATCTAGCCTCTGCTTTCCACCATCATTTCCACTTTACCCATCATCTGTACACCATACCACCCAGTATGTCCCGGCATAACCACCATATTTTCCACTACGTCCCACCATAGCCATCATAATTTCCACCATGCCCACTGTTATTTCCACCATGCCCACTATTATTTCCACTACGCCCACCATGTTTTCCAGTATCCACCATGGCAATTTTTCCAATAGGGGAGTGTTTACATTTCCATCATACTAACAAAAATCTTTTAACTAACGCTTGATATGGGTTTCATGCCGGCCAAATGAAAGATAGGGAACGTTTTTATATTCATAAATCAGGTAACAAGCATTCTCTGTTCAATTATTTACCCATTTCACTCACCAGCACTTCATGGAAGTAAACATCTCGAGTATGTATTATTATCTAACCTTGCCAACTACCTCGAATAGAACTCTTTTTTCACGCACTCTCAGCATGGATTTCGCAAATTTTATTAATGCAAAACACAATTAGCATTATTTACACACCTTTTTCATGCCAATCTTGATCGCTCTTCTTTTGCTGGCTGTATATTTCCATTTCGCAAAAGCAATTGATAAAGTCCCTCTACTCCACTAAAGCACGAACTACGCCATCTTAACATAGATTCCCAACTTTTCATTTGGCTTGAATCCTTCTTGTCCAGTCGTTCTCAGTATGTTTCTGCTAACGATTCTGACTCCCCCTCAAGGCCCGTTTACTTAGGCGTTCCACATGGCTCTGTTTGAAGGCCGCTTTTATTTCTAAGTTATAATAATGACTTACCTTCCTGTGTTTTACCTAATATTCATCTTTGCGCTGACGACTGCGTAATATTTAGAGAAATAACTTCTAACAATGATGCAACCATTCTTCAATCTGACCTGAACGCTATCAGTGCATGATGTTAACCATGGTAGATGAAATTAAACATAACCAAATGCAAGGCAATGCGTGTTACCAGGCGCACTAACCATCCACCAACCTGTCATATTGCTAACAACCCTCTAGATTGCGTTTCTGCGTAAAATTATCTTGGTGTCCTCATTTCACGATGCGTATCGCTTGGCTATCTTGGACGAAATCTTTCACGTGCACCAGTTTCCATCAAATAATTTCTCTAAAACCACTTTTCAATCCTTAAATAGAATAAGCAGCCTCTGTATGAGACCCCAGTCAGCATACGTTGACTTAGTAGAGAAAAATCAAATCTATTCCACACGATTCCTTTCATCTGACTATAACAGGACCACTAGCATCAGTTTAATAAAACTAATTTAGAAGTACTACCTCTAGCCTTACGACGTAAAATCGCAAGCCTCTCTCTTTTTCATGGGATATATCACAACCCCTCTTTTACAATAACAATTCCTTTCGGCACCATATTACATATCATCTCGCATTGATAACCAACACAACATCGGCATTCCATCTTGTAGGTCCTACCCTTTTCTTCACTCATTTGAGCCACACACAAGTGATGAGTGGAATCAACCTCCTCCGGATGTTGCCACCATCAAGGATACGAACCAATTTAAAAAAGCTGTACGTGATTTATTTCTCTAAGTTTTCGGTTTATTTTAAGGTAGGCTCCACCATTTATACCTATATCAATGTCTACCTTCCGCGATACACCGAATTTTTACTTTCGTTCAATAATTAAATTGCCATATATTTTGTTCTCTTTTTTGTGCCACTATAATTTTTGTAACTACATGTAATCGTTCCGAAATGTACTTAATAATTGTTGTGAGTTCTTTTTCTGCAATTTTTTCTTGTCACGTGTTTCTGAACTACTTCTCATTTGCAGTATCTTTCCCCACCCCCTCTGTAATGTGATGGGCTCTGCGGGTATTCTTAATAAATAAATAAACATGACGCACGCCTAACGAACACATTGACACGTCTGTACGTGTCTCCTACAATGCCTACCCAGCCATCGCTTTAAACAAATCTTCGAGGGCTCACTGCAGCACCCGCGTTAGCACCATTCAACCCTTGACGTGACCAGAGCGCGACGCTACTGCTTCGCCTCCCACCAGGTTTTCCTTTCAGTGATATGGTTCATTTCTTCTTTTTTATATATAGCTTCTATGATGTAGACTTTTCTACTTTGTAATTATCTGTTACAAAATGTATCGTTGCTTTCCTTCTATACATGGCGAATAACTTACTGATGGTGTTTGGAAGAAAAGACAGTTACAAATTGGTGTCACTCGGTGACCTTAACTCTGCTATTTGTTGCCCGTGCTTCAAGACACGTTCTTTTCTCGAAAACATTTATTAACCTATAGCAACAAGTGCCTTCACAACCCACGCAATATGAATGTATGCCACAGAACGTGACATAAATCGATCACTATTCTAGTCATGTGCAAACCTCAGTTACCACATTAATAGGTCGGCAATAATAATTCACCAGTTCATTACCTCTGAATCACTCAGACTGAGTCTGAGTCTGAATCTGAGTCTGAGTGAGTCTGTATAAGCTATTTTTTGACAGTTTTAGTCGGACTGAGTCTGACTGAAAAAAAAAACTTTGATGAGTTTTGAGTTTGAATGAGTGCAGCTGTGTAAAATATTGATGAGTCTGAGTGCAAGTGCGCCCCAGGCAGTACTTATAATTGTTGAGTGAGTTTGAGTGATTTACACCTTAATTGCCTAACTATGATCGTATATACTCACCTATAATTATTGCTATAAGCCATATATCGGCCTACGAATGTACTTAAGTCTATTGAGACGTATATCAATCCACGTTCATATGCACGTATATCAATGGACGTTCATATTCTACCAGGATGTTTATTGATCACAGGTACGAGTTAGAGGGGAGGATTGCAAAGACCTTCTTCAACAATTTCTCTCATGGGATGCTTTTTTTAAACTGTGTGTGTGATATACTCTCAAATAGGAGCATTTGCGCTGTGATCGGAAAAGCTAGTTTTATGCCGATGGTCTCATGAATTGGCTCTCAGTCTCACTCAGACTCAGATTTGAGTGCGGATGAGCAATATACTGTTAAGTTTAAGTTCAAATGAGTCTGTATGAGAAAGAGATTTGTGGTTCTTAGTCCGACTAAGTTATATTCAGATAAGTTTAAATGAGACTGAGTTGGAGTGAGCTGTCATAGTGAAATGCAATTATGTACTGAGGCTGAGTGATTTCCAATTTTTTGCAGATTAATGGTCGTGACATCATATGTGTACTAGTAAATATGTTTTGCCCTTTTACACAAGATCCTTTTTGGATTGCTAGAGGTAATGAACAATGCATGAGGAGTAGTGAATACAATGTCACCTCCTTCTCTCTCTAGTCTTTATTCATGTTTTTCGAACATTTTCGAGTATCATAAAGAAGTACAAAGGAAAGAGAAAACCGTTGCAGAAGTGTAACGGTTAAGTGAAGCCCTGAAGAGGTCATCACGTAGTTTTATTGAGGGAGAACTGCGGGTGGCTCCCACGTCCCGACGGGAAAGAACAAAACAACAAAAAACCTCACTCTCACACAGCGTTAAGTGTGAGAGTGAGGTAACGACAGAAAGTACTGATCGACTGTAGATGACTTCATCTCATGTGAATAGCACAATGCTCATTAAGCATTGACGTTTTTATCGAGAAAGAGTGAGCAAAGGATGGCAAGCCCCAACAGCGAAACAACGTTGCGGCATAAGTTTGAGCAAGAAAGTTATCGCAGCGCTTTAAAATCAAGAATGCGACGTGTAGGAAATACCAGTGAGAAAGATCAACATAGTGCGACTCAGTGCAAAAGTGTCTATGGCTCCTGGCAGCCGACCCGCTTATGGGTTTATTCCCAGCTGTGGCGGGCGCATTTCGAGGGAAGCGAAATGTTATAACAGTGTACAGTGAGGTGCCAGTGCACTAAAGAACACCAGATGGTGAAAGTTTGTGGAGCCATCTAAATTGGCTTCCTTCATAATCATATTGGGGGCTTGAGATAGAAGGAGAAAGCAAACAGAAAGAGAGAAGACAAGCAGGTTAACCAGAAATAATTTTGGTTGGCGACCCTACTCTGGAAGTAATAATAATTTATAATAATAATAATATTAATAATAATGATAATAATAATAATAAGTTCTTTAGTTGAGGAAAGCCTGGAGAAAAAGCTGACGAGCAGCTTGACTAGCTTCGACCCCTAAATATGTACACTTTGGCGCGCAGACTGTGCTGAACAGAAAATAAAAACAAAAGAAACAAAAATAGACAATAAGAAAGACAAAGTGATAGGCAATAAAACAGTGTACGTACAAAGAGCAAGGGGATAGAATTATGGAAGGGAGATGGAAAGATGAAAGAGAAAGTATTAGTTTTATACCAACATGCGATAGAATACAGTGCATAGGTGAGCAGAAATTGGATTCCTAGTGCTCTCAAAAATCACTGGGAGTCGGCAGTACTGAAATCATATAAGTTATATTAGCCTTAAGCAACACAATTACAAACATGGACGTAAGATTTACTTGCTATATTTTTTTTACGAGTACCACAGTGGTCACTTATAATTTCGGCAGAGTTGATAAACGGTTTCTTGAACTTACAAATTGTCAAAGAAGAATTAACGTAGGCAATGTAAGTACATGCTTGCAAAAAATTATTACTAAAACTTTCCAAAGTATTCGTATCAAGACATCAAAACATGAGACTAGTGAATCCTGCAGCACTTGAAGAATCTGCACTTTGGTTGTGCTAACTGCCGTTACATTGTGTAAAGATTCTAACATATGGCTTAGCAAACTTGGTAATGTCGTGCGTATTAGGCATTGAACTTCAACTCAGAAAAGAAGCTGTGGCTGAACAAGTAACCTTCATACTACCTTTATAGTAGGTCCACCGTGTGTCTTGTATTGCACATGACCCATTAGGAGCTGTATTTTATATTGAATTTTCTTCCCGATTGCATCTCAATGAAGTTCCGAATAGGCTGGACAATATACTATGTCTTCTCCTAATAGAATGTGCTGGCGAACATGCTTGGCGTTTCACCCCCAACAATATGCGACTACCATGACTGACGATCCAATCCTTCTCCTCTGGTCTAGCAGCCAAACCGCTTGCTAATCAATTTCTACGGAACGTTAATCTGCCGGCATGTGAGTGCCTCGGCGGTTTTTATGAAAAATGACGTCATGCTCCTTTTACTTCTTTAGTACTCTCATAATCCCGCTAGCACACGTGCTATCCCCACAGTTTTATTCCCCATAAAAAGTTGGCGGTGTGTAGGACCCCGCTAATGTAAATACGACTGATTAAGGTAAAACCCGCTGTTATACATTCAAGAAAATAAACACACCTGCTCACGTGCTACTCCATAAATTATCTTTCAGAAAAAAAATGGCAGCATATCCACGGAGTGAATGATGGAGAGTGGGGCGAAGAATTGGTCCGTCCATTCGTTCTTGCTTCCGTCCGTCCATGCGTCCGTCAGTGAGACCGTCCATGCGTCCATCAGCCCGTCCGTGCGTGCGTCTGTTCGTGCGTCCGTCCCTGCGTTCGTCTATGCAGCCGCCCCTGCGTCCGTTCATGCGTCCATCCATGCATCTGTCTATGTGTCTGTTCGTCCATCTATTCAACACTCCAAGTACCACCATCTCGCATCTTTTCATCATATATCCCCCATATAGAAGCGCCGCCATCCAGCGGACATTCCAAGGACTAAACGAGAGGTGGCACACGCACACTTTCTTACGGCTTATGCTTCGGGTTCACTTCCCACCTTTAACCGCCTCGAGTTCATGGTATATACTAGTTCACTGTATTCATGGCACTGCGGCCAAACGCTCGCTAAACCTTTCGAAAAAACGCCCAGCGAGTATGATGTAGCAAACGTTTTCAGTCAGATAGTGCTCAATGTACATGCCAATGGCTGCTAATGGTAAATGAGAGGCGGAGAATTCGGCTTTTACCTTCTTACGGCTTACGCTTCGTATCTACTTCTCGTTTTTAACCACCTCGAGTTCATTCATGGTATATACAAGTTCATTGTTTTCATGGCACTGCGGCTCAACGCTCGCTAAACCTTTCTAAAGCTGAGGAGGTTACACCCAGCGAGTATAACGTAGCAACCCTTTCTTGTCAGATAGTGCTCAATGTACATGCCAATGGCTGCTAATGGTGATCGCAGCCTGCGCGTTAACTAAAAGCCGAATGCTCCTGTCTCTCATTCCTCATTAGCAGCCATTGACGTGTACATTGAGCACTATTTTTTATTGTTCAACAACGCACAGAAGAAGTCTCTCACTAGCACCACCTTGGAGGTCAAAATGTTATACTTGTTACATACTACGGGGGATGAACGGGTGCCGCTATAAGGAGCGTCGCCCCTAAAACACCAGCGGTGTCGATGTTGGTAAGCTCGGGCGAGTGGGGTTCAGGCAGTTCTGAGGAGCACGGAAGAGATTACTGACGCTTGAAATAAATAAGTCAAGAATAACTATCAACGGAGATGAAAGACCATTAGAGTAACATACCGTATAGATGGCTGGATTATTGAGAAAGATTGCTTTGTTCCCTTCATTTAAATTTAATGACGGTCGCTGGCAAAGTGGAACACCTCCCCAGGGCCATTGCAGATAACAAGATTATGGGATCGAGGCGTGATTTCGCGTGCTACAATAGTCAGCAACAAAATTTTATTTTGAAAGATAGAAATACAGCGCAGATAGAACAGGAACGGGCTTGAATTATGTGTACTTGCCCGGTAATGGCCTAATCAAAGTATTCAGTACATTTACAGCACGCCCACTTGAGCTCATTATTTGTGCGTGTTATATAATGCGCCTCAGTCTGCATCAGTCACTTAACGTGCCTGCCAATGTCATAAACAGAAGTTGACTCGCAAAAACAGTCTAATTTATTGCATCATTCAGTGCTTGTTATTTGGGTTGTTGTGTAGTCTTTTTCGATGTGGTGGATATTCTAAATGCAATGGTTTCATCCATAAGTCACTTATAAATTGGTACGCACGTGGCAATTGATCCTCGTGACCTGTTTAGAATAAGCAACTTAAGTGTAATACCCGCCAGACAAAAACAGATCACTTGAATATTCGAGCGCAGAACCATGTACACCTTCTCGCATTGTGAAAGGTATGCTAATGATAAGTAGTACTCGATATAACCCGTAGTTACAACAACGTTTAAATATGAATGCGCTTGACAATAAGTTTGAATCACAATACTTGTTGCCATAATTTAGAGGGTTGACGTTACGAATTGAAGTTTTCTACTATTAAGGATAGGTCGTATCATCACTGAAGTGACGTTGACGCGACGTCGAATGTTTTTTTTTTTAAGAAACAGATTTATTTCGCAGGAGTGCTTCAACCAAGCAGATAAAGATATACAGCACACTTGGTGAACTGTAAAATCATTCTATCGATTGTGCACCGCGAATGATTAATGTCGCATATTTGGCAGTGAACAAGTTATACTTCATGGATCTCTTTTTATTTTTGGTCCAGAAGAAAAGCACAAATTTTAGGCGTCTTGAATCAAGCAAAAAAATAACACTCTCTCTCACAAAGAAAACAATGAGTTGCACGCGAAGCAGTGTATGGGTTCGTTCAATTCATCACGGAGGCCTTGCCGATGTTAACGCATCCTTGCAAGTGGAGCACACCATGAATGCACTGAACAGTGTCTGAGGCTGTTACTCGTCCCGACGTCTTGTCGGAGCACGCCACGCGGGAGCACGTGGGTTCATCGTGCGTCTGCAGAATCTCCTTCGCCGACGGCATCACGTGATTGCTGAGAAAAGGCAAGGGGGAGAAGTAGCACTGGCTTACGCCACAACATACGTAGGCCCGCCTGCGTTAGCGGGTTCGGGCCTGCGTTTATTAGAGGAGAGGGAAGCGAGGGAGAGGAGAAAGAGGAAAAGGGTATGCGAATGCGCCGCATAAGGGTGGTCAGACACACACTATATTTCACTACGCCATAGGATGCTTTATATCTAATAAATTTCACAAAACGCTGAAGGTCATTGTACCATAGAAATCCCTGGCACTATTTCCTGTTTTTTTTTTGTCCAAAGATATTTGGCCATTTATCTAGAAATTGTAGGTAGTGGTAATCAGAAAATTGTAAGAAAAGTAATGGACCATCTCCCCGAAGGGAACCTTGATGATGCGATGCGGCAGCGGTGCGCACGCCGTTGACCCGGCTAAAACAGGCGTTGACGCGTGTGCTGGAAGAACGGTTGAAGCGAAACTTGGTGAAGCATTTACTAGAGTAAACGTTTCTTTGAAACACAAAGGTATGCGTGAAAGGTTGGGTTTTGTGTAAGTTTGTTTCATCGCGCATAAACGAGCCGGAAGAAGGTTTCCACTCGACGTGCTGTCAAGCAATGCGGGCGATGGAGCGGGTGAAGCGAGAGACAAGTGTGGGCGGACGAGCTACACCACCTAAGTTTGTTGGGAAGAGCAGCCAGCTGCTGCCGAAGAAGGAGAGGGTGACGTCAACGCGCAGCTGTGAGTTAATATACTCGTCATTGTTACAACCACGGAGTTTCTAAATATACACTAGAGGGAACTCTGGCGCTAGTGCCTACAAGAGTTGCAACGCACGGCGCTTCAGCGAGCATGAGAATGATAGGTAGTTCACGGATTTGTCCAGTCTTCGTACTTCTGGCTCCGTGTGTGTTCGTGTGGCTTGCAGTTTATTTCTCACAAAACGAGAGGGAGAGAGAGAAAGAAATAGAGAGAAAAGGCAGGGAGGGTAACGAAGCTTGGCTCGCTTGGCTACCCTACACTTCGGGTGCGGGAAAGGAGGAAATGCAGAATATGTTCAGCAGTTGCGTTTCACCACCTTATGCTTTTAGAACTACCATTTGTAATGGGGTCACGAAGTTCAAAAGAAATGCTTCTTTTCTTCAAATTGAAACGAAAGCAGCAATAAAGGTAAACAAAGCCGCAAGTGCGATACACCGCCCACAAGTACGAAAGCTAGGCAGCCTTGTACTACCCATCATTCTCATGATCGCTGAAGAATCGCAGCGCCTGACTCTCCTTTAGTTAATTTGCCCCACCGCGGTGGTATAGTGGCTAAGATACTCGGCTGCTGACCCGCAGGTCGCGCGATCGAATCGCAGCTGTGGCGGCTGCATTTCCGACGGAGGCGGAAATGTTGTAGGCCCGTGTGCTCAGATTTGGGTGCATGTAAAAGATAACCCCAAGTGGTCGAAATTTCCGGAGCCTTCCACTACGGCGTCGCTCATAATGATATGGTGGTTTTGGGACGTTAAATCCCACATATCAATCAATCATCAATCCTTTAGTTAATTTTAGGAAACTCTACGGTTCCAACAACCGCGGCACGGGGAATACGGCGTGTCGGCATGGTGACATACAGCGTCACACAGGCTAATCAAAGAGCTGCTTCGCATCGAAAATTGTGGGACCCTTTAGCTTTGCCTTTAAAGGTTTAGCGTGATAGCGATTTCCTCTTTCTAGAGCGTTCCTAGAGAGTATGAAATCTTGTGTGTGTGAAATATTTTCGAACTTGCTATGCCCCAACTACGTGGCTTTAGGGGTGCAGCAGCGTCTTTTTTTTCTTTCCTAGAGGGTGAATGGCTTTAAACTATGACGTAATTAAGTTAATCTCATGTTCTGATGCCCGATGTAAATTTACGCTTGTACCACACGTAAATTCGGCAGTACTTCATGTAATGTAAGCATGTATGCAGAATGCATGTGTTTGTAAAGCATAAACGTTACTTTCACTGCATTTCAAAGCAGAGGAAGTGGTTTTCACTGCATTCCTAAGCCGAGACATGTTCTTGAGCTAGAACAGATGCGTGCCACGCAGATGACCCGTGTTTGATCCCCACTCAGAACCAGAGCTTTCGATTAATTATTTTATTTGCATCTTTCTTGATTTGTCGTCACGCAGAGATGCTAGATTTTTCGGTCGCGCAAACATGATAATTTTTCGCTCAGAACCAATGACGCCGATG
Organism: Rhipicephalus microplus; assembly: GCF_043290135.1. Taxonomy (NCBI): domain Eukaryota; kingdom Metazoa; phylum Arthropoda; class Arachnida; order Ixodida; family Ixodidae; genus Rhipicephalus; species Rhipicephalus microplus. The sequence goes on from NC_134704.1 coordinate 114,837,818, forward strand.
CCGACCGCAATGCAGAAATTTTTGCGAAGCGGGCTAAAAAGGTTATGAAGTGCTCCTTTTTTATGTTCTTGTTCATATTTGGCGGGTTTCAATGGTTATATCTTTGTGCCGTCTAACATAAGGTGTGTTTATTCACCTGATTGAAATTGTGCAAAAACATAAATGCGCACAGCTTGTAACATTCGTAAAGCTGTGTTTTGTGCAGATTGTTATATATTTCGTAGAAAACGATGGTATAGTGCAACACAAGAGAGAAAGCGACAAGACACTTCAAGCTCTTGTGCTGTCCAACATAAGTTGGGGTGTCGACCTGTGACATGCCTTTTTTTCTGCATTGAAACGCGCAAACAAGCCGAAGTTTCTTCTTTGTCGAGCAATATTAATAAACTCCGATAATTCTAGAGCTACTGTAGTGCTTCGAGCTGCAAAGCGGGCTCATATCTAAATAACAATAAAACCTGTTTCTGTGAATTAGCGAATTCAAGCCACAGACACAAAGCCACCGTCTTCGTTCGTCTCTCTCGGAATAGAGTTATTTGAACACTGTGCACGTCTACGTGGACACAACAGGTGAAGACACAAACCGCAAATGAAACAATCGCGGATTAGAAAATAGCAAATAAACATATTTTGAGTTAATCTTAGACACTATGGCACTCAAATTTTGTATTCAGCGCATTAACAAAAGAACAGTGTCTTACTGCCTGTGTCCCACCTGTTTTCTGCTGAGGTTCAGTACGAGAAGACACAGTCGACTATGCGTCTATTTTAAGGTCAAAGTACGTTTCTCATTGCATAGTGGAGACGGAAAGAAACGGGAACATGCGGCGCATAGATTCCCAGATCTTTCACAGTTATTGAAGGCTATAACCTGTCTTGAGGTACCTACCACAAAAATTGTCTGCCTGTATGTCTGTCACATAAATCAGCCACCCAGCCAAAGTTTAAGCTCTTGCTGAACACCAACCTATTGTCGACTGGTGTATGGCTGCATTCATACGTCTAAACGTTGCCAATGAAAAAAAACAAATATTAGGCCTGTCTGAGTTGCAACATAATTACGCACGTATTTGCTGATGTGTTCATTTACTTGATGATACATTTATACGTAATTTTACCGATTCTAGTGTTTCTTACGCTACATTGAAAATGCGACGCTATGCGAAAAAAGCACTCTGCCGACGATATGGTGCAGCATACTGGCAATAGCCCTGGGTGCTGCACAAGCTAATGTTTCCCGAGGGAACTGCCAGATGGCGTCTATGACTCACGCAGTGCTTTCTCTGGCTTATAAATGCCAGCCAGTTGCGGCCAATTCAACATATATTTGGTGCTGTCTGAGGCAAACAGTGTGTTCCTTGCAGTTAATTCTCCGATTTTAGGGGAATTTTCACCTGTCATTTTGGGCCAAAGGGAATCTTCGTAATATTGCAGCTAATTTCAGGAATGAATAAATTCTCGTACGACAACCAATATAGTGGTCACAGTGCGCCTTCATCTGCTTTAATCAATTCTGGCACATACACCACAAAAGCAGAGCTCTTTCGATGTGTTTCTGATGTTTACACGGATAGGTTTGTAGTTCACTATTGGTAATAGACTTCAAGCCCACAATGAGCGTTGTACTAACAGTATATGAATTAATAAAGCCACGCTTTTGTAGTGCGGCAGTGAAGGGGCTAGTCATGATTTCAAAAGCCGCCTGTACGTCAGACACGTGTTTTATAGTATGTCTGTGCGTGGATGGGGACGAAAGTTAGTACTGTTGTGCAGGGAAATATGCTGGAAATTTCATCAACATTCGCAGGGAAAAATTGCTGAAATAGAAAATTATCATGCCTCTGAGTGGGAATCATTCGGCACAGAATGAAACATCACTGGCCGCGAGGCAAACTATAAAGAGCTGCTTGGCCTGCAGAAGACAATCGTCTTCAAAAATGTTTGCAGCGAACACGCAGACACGCTGCCAATATTTTTTCGAGCGGCTTTATCTCGGGGGTTCTTACGGAGCCACTACATTGATCTATAATAACAACAAGACGCAGCCACAATAGCTACAGTTGTCAATAGGTTCAAGAACTATTTGCGACTGCTACTTAATTTAATGATTGATATGCGGAGTTTAAAGTTCCAAAAAACCATGTAACTATGAGAGATGCCATAGTAGAGAGCTCCGGAAATTTCGACAACCTGGGGTGCAATGCAGAATGATTCGGGCTCTCGGGAAGACGAGTCACCTCCGAGCTCACTCTGCGGCGGCAATGGCATTAGGACCGCATGAAGTGCATGATAGTAGCGGTAATAAAAAAAATCACAGCATATTCACGGAGTGCATGGTGATGAGCGACGAGAAGCGTCCTTTCGTCCGCTCGTTCTTGCTTCCATCCGTTCGTGCGTCCGTCTTTGCGACCGTCCGTGCGCCCATCAGTTCATCCATCCGTCTGTGCGTCCATCTGTACGTCTGTCTCTGCGTTCGTCCGTGCGTCCATCTCTGAGTCCGTCCTTCCACGCGTCTGTCGATCTGTCCATCCATCCATCAGTGCGTCCGTGCGTCCGTGCATTTGTCTGTCTGTCGATCCCTCTGTCCATCTAGTGAAAACTACAAGTACTGCCATCTCGCATCTTTTCATCATATATTCAGCATATTGAAGTACCACCATCCAGCGGACATTCCAAGGACTAAAAGAGAGGTGGCACTCGCGCAGTTTCTTACAGTCGGCGCTTCGTGTCTACTTTCCACCTTTTACCACCTCTAGTTCATGGCTATATACTAGTTTACTATTTGCGCGGCACTGTGGCCGAACCCTCGCTAAACCTTGCAAAACGAAGGAGGATGCGCCCAGCGGGTTTAACATGGCAACCCTTTCTGGTGAGATAGTGCTCAAAGTGCGTCCTTCTGATACTAGTTTTTCTTTAGTAAGCATCAAGTTCAAGGCAAATTGTATTAGATATTAAGTCACCAATACTCGGCTCTGTAAATTTTTTCATCAGAAACAACTATGTTTTTTATTTATGATTAACGTGTGCGGGTTCCCTCCTCAATCGAAAATGGTGCGCGCGGGCCGCTCCTCTAGTCCGTCCGTGGAGGTGGCAACCTACTACTGCTGCTGCTACTTCTACTACTATTACTACTCATACATCGCAGGCGCACGAGAACGGCACAGGGAGCTTCATCCCCAACAATGGCTACACGAACGCGCGTGGCATTGGAAACGCATGTGGGACATTTGCGGCGGTTATCAAAGAAACACGGTGTGCGAAAACGTCAGCGTTGCCACTCAGTCAACATTTTAGCAGTGCAGCGACGTCAGCCTGATTGCCGCACTGTCCTTTTGCCAATTCAACACGCGCCGCCCACAGGCGTGTACGTGGGCGTTTGTCCTCTTTCGGATAGGTTCTCTCGTTCAACCTGCAGCATGAAAATTTTCCCTCTTGAAGGCAGCAAGGGTTCACACGCAGCGTACTCGATGCTCGCCACGGGCGTCTGTCAGTGACACTGATTGACGCCTGAACTCGGATACAAACTCGCTGAATCTGAGAAGGCTCCAGTTCAACTCGTGACTGTCATGGTGGTGGTGTGACTGTCAAGTTTTGATGCGGTGAACGCTAAGCGGCAGCTTCTTAGCACATAAATAATTTTGTGAGCTTGCACTACTTGTGCAAGGCTTGGGCCACAGAGGAGCTTGTTAAAGCCTAGCTTCTTACAGCTTCTTAAGTTGGTCGTCTACTCATGTGCTTGGTCGGCTTCCGAATGAAGACCGCATTCGATCTGTCGTAATTTTCATTGTGGTAATTGTCGAAGGCTTAAAGACTATTACACTAAGGTGTCTTGTCTTCATTGATATGGTTTCAATTCGGAGGCAATTATATCGCGCGCAATTAGCAAAATCGTGATCAGTATGAAACTTTTAAACGAAATTCTGATTAGCATGATGATATTTGTCACTGTACTAGGGCTAACTCGCATAGTTTTAATCAGTCTACTCCTAATTAACGTCGCGTTAATTTGCATGGATTAGTTAGCTCACCAACTAGCATGCTTTATTTAGCCCGGTATTAGTTTTACATGACTTCATGGGGCGTAATTACCTCGGACCAGGCGCGTGGCCAGAAATTTTTTTCGAAGGGGGACTTCATCCCCCCCCCCCCCCCCGAGATGGTCATTTTTTGTTCTCTATGCCTTGGCGAAAAACGTTTCGGAGGAAGGGGAGACACGGGACCGGTATGCCCTCCCCTGGCGACGCCCTTTCCTCGGCTTTACCATGGCTTGGCGTAATTACCTTGGTCATGGCATGTCCTGGCGTAACTAGCCAAGTATACCACTCGTTCAAATTGCTAATTACCCGGCCGCACGTGCTCGGGTGCTAGTTGATGATGACAGCAAAGCAGAGGCGCACTGGCCAAGCGGCGTTAGAATGCACAGTCTGAATATTATGATTAACACGTGGCCGCAGTTTTAGTTGCAGTCGCGATGTTGTAAAACGCTACAGGCTGGTAGTAATCTCAGAAGCCACGATACTGAAATTTTGAACTATACTTAGTGCAGGCATTAAAAACTTCAGAATAGGTGCAAATACGTTCTGCTTTTAAAAAAAATTCTTCACGAAACGTTGCTGAGACTTTTATTGCATGGGTGCACTTCTGCACTAAGGGGAACGACACAAAAAGTGAAAAAGATGCTTCTGGTTTGAAAACACCACCCAACTGATTCGACCGTCCTTGATGCGACGACTATTTCTATCATAATCAATGAAACTGAGTGCGCTGAAGGGTAGATTTGACTTTGGTACTGTTGGCTTATTCAAAACGAGGTGTCACCAGAGCCCAGACAGATTCCCAGTTTCGCGAAACTCGGGTGAAACTCGGCCGATCATGCAAAGCACCACTGGGGTTCTTTTGCGTGCGCAGAAATCTGAGCACACGGGCCTACAGCATTTTCGCTTCCATCGAAAATGCAGGCACCCCAGGCTCGATTCGATCCTGTGACCTGCGGGTCAGCAGCCGAATACTTTAGTCATTAGAGCACCACGGTGGGGTACTACTAAACTTATAATGTCATGAAAACAGCTGCCACAATCTGCACCTTTCGTTTGACAAATCCCTTTTGTGCATGAGTTATTTCTTTTTTAAATGTTATTTATACTCCCACAAAACATTTCAGCATCTCTTTTGTAGTGTAATGAGGGTCTAGCGTAATTTGACATAATGCTACTTAATAATAAATTAGGTTTTAGAGAGGGGCGGCTTCCTTCAGCGAAAAAACAAATTCTTCACAAATTACAGATAGCAGGACTGAACCAAAAACAAACAACTTACAAATGGCACCTGCCTCATAAAGCAATCCATTTCCTTTTACATTTTTGTTGCTGACATATATTATTTTTGACTGAATATCTGACAATAAATCTTTCTTTCTGTCAATAAATCTACGTAATAGAACACGCGCCTTTATTTTGTTCTAAAACCTAAATCGAGCACGGTGAATCAGAATGTAAATCACAAATCTACGAATAATAATAGTCAGCAACAAGGGAAGAATGGAAAAGGTATTTCCGGTTTTGTGCTAAACAAAAAGAATTTAAAATGTACACACACTACCGCAACCCTTGTTCTGCTCATTTTGTGAGCCTAATATTTGTCACATAGCCCCGCCGCGGTAGTCTAGTGGCTAAGGTACTGAGCTGTTGACGCAGATATTGGAATAAAATACAGGCTGCGGTCGCTGCATTTCCGTAGGAGGCGGAAATGCTCTATGCCCGTGTGCTCAGTTTTGGGCGCACGTAACGTAAAGAGCCCCAGGTGGTCGAAAATTCTGGCGCCCTTCATTACGCCGTCTCTCATAATCATATGTTTGTTTTGGGACGTTAAACCCCATATATCTATCTCTATAAGACTTGTCAGGTAGCGTAATGCACTGAGAAGATATGCAGTTGCCACTACGTGTTAAGTACGGAAGTGAGCAATGATGCTTTGTGGCTGCTTGTATTCTATAGCTAACTGTAGCTAATGCGAACCTGTTTGTGAGCTTTCATGTTATGCCTAAAACTACTGTGCGCAGACGGAGTTATGACACGTATGACCTAAATTGCTAAAAATGGCCGCGAAAGGACAAACCGATCTCTTCCTACGTTAATCACGGGTGTACTTGTGAATAAATAAAAAAAGTTGGTAGTTTCCTCCCGATATAAGTGAGCTTTTCTCAAAAATATATGGCATCATGGACATAACCACGTCGCTTCCAGCTCTTATCCTGTTCATTACTAAATTAGGCGTCTGCTGCAATTCCGCAATTTACGCCTTCTCGTTCCAGATATTGCCCACGTCTTTCGCATCAAGGCGTTTGATGAACACGTCATATCAACTGTTCGTGAAGGTGGAAAAATGGTTCCGATATTCCCCAGGGCCTGCTACTGTTAGGGCAAGTACCTACTTAAGTAATCACTATGTTTGCTAGCAATATGACTAGAGCTTCTGCTCCCGCAAATCTGAACTGCTGGTTGCAGCTGTTCGGCGAGGATGCTCGAACAGTTAATTGAAGTACCTTACAACTAGGTAAACCTACACATTTCTAAAAGTGTCTTGCTGCCCTGCTTGTAGCATCTAAACCATGGCATGACAATGTGAATGCCGGTTAATATAATGCGAACTATTTTAACATGGCATTACACGTAACGTAAATCTTGTAGTAGGAAGCATAAGGCTTGATTATAGCCACTTTTTACTCAAGCAGCCATAGGTGAATTGCAAACAGCCAACAATGGTGCATAGATTTGAGCAAGCACTTCAATAAATCAGATAAGCAGTCGGGTACAATATGTCTGGATGCAAAATCTATGAAACATTCATGTCATGTAATTACTTTTTGTCCTTTAAACGGTATATATGATATACAAAAATCTAACATTCATTGACCGACAAGGGCCATTGCTCAAATTAGATTTGAGAAGAGGACGTTGTGTGACGTTTACAGAAAAAATCTAGTGAACAATTATCATACCACTGGACGCAAAAGTAGAGCTGTCAGGATTCCGGCATCGGTGGCGCTGAGAGTTTGGGTGGTTCGTTTAGCAGCAGATGCAGTGCAAATCGAACAACGCGCAAGTATCTAACAACAGCACATTGGGAGAATGCAGTCACTGAAAGCGCATGGCCACTACAGTTTAAGGAGTGTAAAGTATTGTAACACGTCAACGTACACTATGAAGTGTACCATGAATGTGCACGCGGATTGCGTTCCGGGAGCTGCCCTCCGCGTTTGCTCCTATCTTCTAGCCAATTTTGGGTGTGAGACCCACAACCGAACGTGCTTTGCAAGGTCACATGTTGAGAACAGCTGCGTTGTCCACTTCGGGCTTCTAAAAGATCAGTTTGGTGCCAATATCTGCCCCGTGCCACTACTAAATACGCAAATCTAGAATTAACGGTCCTTTTCTTAGTTTTGAACTCATTTATGATGTATAAGAACCAAATATACAGTGTACAGCCTGCAGGAAACTCACCAGAGGCGTCCATACAAGGAATGGCACACGTTTTCACTTGGCATGTTTTTTTATTTTTGTTACATAGTATTGTCTTGCAATAAAAATACCAGAAGTCACCTTTTGTTTCTTACGACAGTCATACATTATTTAAAATTTGTTATGCAAACGTACCATGAATTTATCCTTTCTAATTATTTACCTCTTTTGATTAGACCAAGCCTACTTGCAAACTTGTCGCAGTGTGTTGTTTTCGTATACTTGCCTGTCATTCTCTCTAGCAGTAGCATTTGCGAACATATTTTAGTTTCTATTGCTTAGTCACAAAGCTACCACATGAGTGGTACTGCGTTGTAGAGGGCTTGAGAACGAGTTCTGAAATCTGTATATAAATAACGCGCAGAATCCCCTTAAATATATTCCTATCCAACTGAAGTGTTGCCGCCGCCATTATAAAGCTAAGCTATGCAATTTTGTAATGAGAATGCGTCCATATTACACTTTTTCTCGTTGTTGCTAACTTCATTTCTCGAAGAGGCTCTGCTGTTTTATTTTTCTTTGACCTTTGAATTTGTAGCGTCGTGCCTAGTACATTGTCATTGGACCGGATTTGTTATTGCGTGGCAATGGCCATCCGATATATCCGATGTTATAGGTTGATTTAAAAGCTATTTTATAAATAAGCGCAAGTCAGGTTCTCTCATCTAACTTTACTGAAGGAAGTTGTTCGGGATGTAAAAATAATGATCTAATACTTAATAAGTTTTCGAAATTCCGAATGTAAAATATAAAATGACTGTATGCAGAAAATGAGTACTAGGCCAATGTTCCAGGGCGAAAATTTCATAATACAAAAGAACAGCGTGAGCAAGCTTGCCGCGCTTGGCAGTAGAAAGAGGAGATCATTGTGGTTGCCCGAACGGAGGTCGACATATGCTGAGAGTGGCCAGCGAACCATTACTCTGGTTTCTAAAAGCCTCCCTCACTTGGTGATGGCCACTGAAGAACCGTCGGTTAACGAACGGCCTCCTGCAGGAATTGTGCAAGGTTATTTTTTTGCATTTTTTTCCTCGACTGCGCAACTGAAACTAAGTTAACAGTCCCTCTCTCACACCGTTACCTGTCTGCCCTTTCCAGAGCTCCCGTCCGCTTCCAATGAGAGCAGTTAATTAGGGCTGAAGCCCTCATTCACTATGGGCTCAGGCACGCCGAGTCGGGTTAAGCGGACAGCTCGCGTGGCAGGTTAAAACCCATTGTGTGCATGCTCTTTGCGAGATAACGGCTAGCTGGGCTGTTTGTTTCAGGGGTAACGAGAGGAAGCTCGCGAGAATAATGGGTAAAGCACGTACGGGAGAGCCTAATCGCATTTTGCAATGACGCACTAATGTACAAGTTATGTAGGAGTAACGCTTTTGATTCCATTTCTGTGTTCACCGCTTCAACACCATTTTTAAATGAGAATGTGACTTGCTTCCCTTTAATATAAGCTTCCTCTGTTTGCACTCCCTGCTTTGTGTGATGGCCATGTGAAAATTTTTTGCTTGGAAGTTTTAGTATCGCACAGAATATGACCGCCCTGTTCTAAACCGCAAGCTTCACTCGAAGACCTGGCCATGATTGACATATTGAAGAAATCCTTGCCCATTGTCAATCTATAAGTGATACATATTTATTTATTGCGAAAAGAAATATTACGCTGAATGAATATTTCGCTCAAGGTAAGATCTAGCGTTGAGACAAATCGTGTTATAATAGATTTACTTTTATAATTACCTTTTGTATAAGCTTGACTGTAAGTATTTAGGGAGAAAGTTATTGATATCTCGCAACAAAAAGAGTTATTCTATGACCCATTGATGCAATGGAAGCATGCGAGGTGGATGAAAGAATATGAAGACAAAGACAACTCTTCAGCCACCTTATCGAATGAAAGAGACAATATCACCATAGTTTGGCGTTAAGTACCTGAATACCACCATAATATTCAGCACAGAGAAAGAATGAAGCATATCAGCAAGAAAATTCTTAGTTTGGTGCTTCAAAGCGCGTGCATATAGCAACAGTGCCCGTCTTGACAGTTTCTGTATCCTGTATTTTTCTAAATCCCTGAGTGGTCTTTGTTTTGTTGTGTTTATGCGCGTCAAATAATACACCCATTCAACACAAACATTTCCGTCTCATGTGTCGCCCTCACATTATGCACTGTTGTCCTTGATCCGTGAAAGCTCAAACATTTCCTGGATAGCATTATGATTGGCCGCACAATTTTTAACTTCCATGAAAGCGAAGAAACCTTCAATGTGGGCATTTTTTAGAACTAAAGCAATAAGAGCTTTTTGCCTATAAAACTGTAAACCATTTATAGGAGCGATAGAGAACAAATGCTTTTACAAACCCGAGAAAAGAGCTTAGAAGAGGCGTGCTCTGTCCAGCCCGATTTCAATTCGTGCAGCGACTTGCATATTTGCGAGAAATCTTAGCTGATGATAGAGCTTTTATCTAGCCAATGTTGTCTACGTCAAGTTCCTGGCTGTCGTTGAATTTGGGCTGTTTATAGCGAAACAGTTAAATAATTAACGACTTTTTCCAAACACAGGATATGTACAAATGCACGCACAGATGTACGTTAAACAGCCGCAATATGTTTTACATCACAAGTTTTTTTACAGTTACGTAATGATGTCAACAGTAATATGGATATTATCAACACCAGAAGTGGCAAGCTGATATAAATCGCAGCTGCTTATGAGGATCGTAGCCCTGGACACATGAGTAAAATAAGCGTATAACACCTGACTACAACTGATTTAATCTGACGTGACGGCTGTATCGTAGAATTTCATATGTAACGTTTATAAAATTGGAAAGTCAGTGCTGCAACCACAATAGGCGTTTAATGAACATTAGGGTCTATTTGAAAGGTTGTTACGAGACCTGGCGTCGTTCTGTTGTAGAATATTTTATTGCCATGCAAAATCCTGAGCTTTGATTCCTGCTGGGACAATGACTTTTATTCTTTGTATTCCTCTAGTCGATGCATCCGATTTGCGCTTTTTCTTAGCGATCAAGGGATAAATTTTCCATGCGTGTTCTCGCCCTTCCTGGGTAGCTGTAAGCTGTGAAACATTTGTGGCACAAACCGGCATACCAGCGCTTTTTGGAGAGTGTTTGATGACTTACGCGGCGGGATCGGGTTGTCATTCTTGTATGACGAGCGAGTCGTATTTGTCAAATCATTTCACCCTCCTATACATCTTTGGTTTACCAGGAGGGGGTGATCATAAGAGCACCGACACTTAAGCAGATAGACAGACAGATAGATAGATAGATAGATAGATAGATAGATAGATAGATAGATAGATAGATAGATAGATAGATAGAAAGATAGATAGATAGATAGATAGATAGACAGACAGACAGACAGACAGACAGACAGACAGACAGACAGACAGACAGACAGACAGACAGACAGACAGACAGACAGATAGATAGATAGATAGATAGATAGATAGATAGATAGATAGATAGATAGATAGATAGATAGATAGATAGATAGATAGATAGATAGATAGATGATAGATAGATAGATAGATAGATAGATAGATAGATAGATAGATGATTGATAGATAGATAGATAGATAGATAGATAGATAGATAGACAAGCAGACAGACAGGCAACTGGCAAGCAGACAGACAGACAGATAGATAAATAGATAGATAGATAGATAGATAGATAGATAGATAGATAGATAGATAGATAGATAGATAGATAGATAGATAGATAGATAGATAGATAGATAGATAGATAGATAGATAGATAGATAGATAGATAGATGCTCAATGTGCCTACAGTACTCAAAGAAATTTTTCCCCCTATTCCATCTGCACAGTCAATAAAACGATTGTGGCTGTTGACTCGGAGCACGTCCTATCCAGTGCAACAGAAGGGTGCATTCTCGGACGCGGGCCTCGTAAGCTTGCATTTGGTATGTAACCTAATTTGCGTGCCACATCCATGGCGTTGCTCTACTGCTAGGCACTAAAACTGCATCAACGTGCCCGTTCATACACGCAGAACTGCTACGGCGCCCGTTCGGTGTGGCCTTTCCGGCTAGCGCACCGTGAAACGGCTTTTCAAGCGGCCGCAGATGGCACTCGTGAAGCTACAGCACGTTCGCTCTCTACTCCGTAGAATTTTCGGAGGCTTGTACTGCGGCAGTTTAACGGCACTGTTCCACGAGAGGGAACTCGATTATTTTAAATGTACCGTCACAATTCACATGGCATCAATAGAAAGAAAAAAATACCTCGTCATAATAAAAAACAATGAAACACGTATCACACTAAGTATATATCAATCAATCAATAAATTCATTCATTCACTTATTTAACTATTGATTCATTTATTTGTTGTGTTCAGAAACAAGCGTATGGTACCAAGTATCCACGAAGCCAGCTCAAAGTTTTCCTGGCACACGTAAAATGTAAACCCTACAGCTAATCTAGTCTTCAGGGGAAAAATGAAATACAAGACGCAAGACTGGCTCATCAGAAAGTCTTGAAAAAACGGCAGTTATATTAATACATGAGAAATATTGAAGGACAACGACAAATAAACTTACGTACACGCTAATATATGAGCAATACAATAAAAAAAATCAAACGGAAACTCTGTGCAATATTAACGGTATCTCAAAGAAGCTTTGTACATTTAGCTTTTTAAAGAAGCTCTGTACATTCACCTTTGTAAATTCAGCGTCAAGACAAGACTATAATCTCGTGGCATTCTATGGATGCTGGTGTGTTGACAGAAAGCAGGCGGATAGATGAAATGCTCTTTTCTTGGAAACTTGAAACTTGGAAAACCGAGAAATAAACACAATCGCTAAGCTCAAGCCAGAATATAATACTATGAACTAGAATGAGAAAAAGAACAAAAAGCTATAGCCTTGATTGTCAGTCAAGGTAATTTAACTGAAGCAGTGCGTCAGTGTTGGTGGGAGGTCAAGAATAATTTTTATATTGAAGCGATAGTTTTTATACGCTTAGGAAATTTATGAGACTTCGGTCATTGATTTTGCTGCTAGAATGAAAATTGGCATTCCTGATCATCATCGCACATTCAATTCAAGAACGCGTGCGTTGGTTTAAAATTATTGGAATGTTATAGAAGTATAATTTATGTATGTTCTGTTAATATATACGAGTTAACGAAGACCCCGCACATAAGCCCCGTGCTTATTGTGAACAGAAAATAGCGAAGTGTTGCAAAAACGTGGCCTCACAAAACTTGCATAACGATGTGAAATAGTTGAATTATGCAAATACACGTCACATATTTTGAGAGTAATGCTTACGATAGTGGCCATTGAAGTATAGCGAAATCATTCTTGCACCGCTCATAGAACAAAGACTAATTTGTGTGACGCAGAAGCCAGTCGTTACTAAATGAATTTTTCATATAACTTGATCTCGTCATCAAAAAAAATAATAAAATAATTCTTCATCGCAAAAGAAACATCATATACAGAACTTTCAAAAAATACCTGGCTGTCAAATTTAGAGTAGATGTAGGAATGAAATGCCCATGGGCAAAGCGTATTGGTTGAAGAGTATGCTGAACACACTCCTTTAAACTTTTGCAAGGGCAAACCCCACGGAACTACGCAGCACTATTTTGTACAATCTCACATATGCGCACAATTGTTCACGCACTGTGGTACTCAAGTGTTGATATTTGCAAAGCGCAAACATGCGGCTGATTGGGACACGATGCAGCAGCTGAAGGATGAGGAGGAACGAACTTTATCGACGGTGTCGGGAATGGCGGCAGCGGTGGTGTGCCACAAGCACCGTGGCGCCATCTCTCGAAGTTGTGGCCACTCACGAGCCGTTTCATTGCTTCCCGCTAGCGTATGGTGTGGTCTCTGCCTTTGGATCGTTGCTATTGTAGCAGTTAAAAAATGGTCCATCTCGGTGGAACAGTGAAAAGAGTACTCACCTGCTGACCCGAATATTTTGTGTTTGAATCCCAGCCGCGGCGGTCGCTTTTCAATGAACGTGAAATTATGGGCCCCATCTGCTATTAGATGTCAGGGCGCGTTAAAGAACACCAGATGGTCGGAACTTCCGTAGCCCTCCACTACGACCTCTCTCATAATCATATCGTGGTTTTGGGACGTTGAACTACACTTATCACTAAGAGTTCAGAGTTCAAAAAGCTCCACCTTCAGCAGTAGCGCAAACATTTCGAATTGACCGACGACAGTTTTCTTCATAGTGACCTGGGTAATGATCAGTTTGGTGTTCACATCAACATGTTGCGATATAGCGAGAATGATTGATGTTCAGATGCGTTGGGTAGCAGGTGATTGTGCAAAAAATTAATAAAGAGCCAACATAAATGGGTGCACGTTTAATAGCGACAATATTGAAAATCATTTTTTTTTTCTAAAAACATAGCTGTTATTTCCTTTTAACCCCGCCACCAACCTCGAAAGCTATGCCTTCGTATAAAGCGTTCGGTGGCGTGTGAATAAACCCAGAAGTTCGATCTGAGCCGAGCGATTCCATGGCTGAGAAATATCATAGTGCTGGCGAATAAGCTACGTAAAAGCGTAAAAAAATTTTTCAAAGCACAAGGCAGGTTATGGTAGTCACAGCCTATGTCAACAATACAATAAACAACAATACAATCGAATAAAAAAACCAGATGGTTTTTACCTTTGGGTCATTTTAGGGAAATGCATAAGAGGCCAAACCAATACACCTTTTTTTCTATTTTCTATGTTTCCTTTTATTATTTTTCATAGTTCATGTGTATTATTGACTTCCAAGAAGTTGTATGCACATGTTTATTCATTAAACCTCCTTGCAGACCACTCAGAAAACACTCGCGCAAAGGTCAGCACTGTTGTTTAAAAATATAACTAGTAAGATTCAGTTACTAACTTACAGGAATGCAATGCTGAATTCCCCATAATAAGGCGGGTTACGCACATCAAATATTTCTCTCTTTTTCGTTTACGTTTTCGGAACTGACAGAACTGAAGCGAGCACCTCGGTAAGGTATGTTGCAATTTTAAGTACTAGGTAAATGATTATGCTGAACAAGCCCTTGTTGAAGGGTATCCTATAAATAATAAAGAAAGCTACAATTTGAACCGAAGCGTATGATAAATAATGAAAGTAACTGTACTGCTCCACAGACGTCGCACTTTTGTCGAAGAATTTATTTTATTAGTTAATGGGAACGCTGGAAGCATCAGGTGGCTTCTCTCGACTCGGCTGTTTCGATCGCTTGGTCGTGTAATTTAATAAATGAGGCCACGTTCAAGCCTTTGTAGTGGCTACTGAATGGTGCCTGCTATGGGCAAATGGCGTCTTTGCACGTTAGAGCACTCAACTGGTCATGTTTATCGGAGCACTGTAGATGCAGCCATTGTGCGCACATCAATGAAAATGCTCAGTCCTGCGTAATATAATGTAGTGTGCAAGTGGATATCTTGCCTGGACGTCCTGATAGAATATATAGATGAATAAGAAATGACTCAACGTTAACAAGATCACTAAAGGTCTTCGCAAAGCACTGCTGTATGTGGTACCCGGAGTAAGTAAGCGATGCGAAGATACGAGGCACATGCGCCCAAGAAATACCGCGTCCCAGCACCTGGTAATTTTGTTAACAGCGAGAATAAAGCTTCTTCTTTTGCACTTGGCCAAGTTGAGTGGCCCGAGTAGAATGCGCGAAGTGATCAGAGCATGGCCTGTGGGGTTCGAGTAATGTTATACGAAACCAGGCTATGATAGGCACAGCCTCCGGCGCCTGGTCATCAGGAAACACATTTTCGTCATGGTAAGCAATAAGGCTTACGTTATCATGCTGTTCACATTATTGTGGCAAAATGAAAAACAAATAAAAAAATTAAATAAATTAGATCATTGTTTGCAGCTGTAGAATTCCTACATGGTTTCTAATGTAAGTTCCATTTAGATTTCCTGAAAAGCCAAATGTCGAGGTTGGAGCACCAGCGTTAATAAAATGAATATTAAATACATTAGCAGCGTCTTGACCACATAATCATTTACAACAATCTCTGATGACACATTTTTTGAAGAAGAACCTATTAGCGCGGGATATATGCTCCACATTCTAGGACCATCACTCAATGAAGTTTTACGTTTAGACGTATAATATTCAGATTTTGCTTTTTTCAGATCACTGTTCAGCTTGTTACGATCTTGCTTGAATTCTTTAAATACTTGAAGGTCACGGGTCTCTTAGAAGCGATTGAATAGTTTGTCCCAGTGTTTAATGCACTTATATAGTTCATGGTTTACCCATTCCTTTCTAGCTCTTTTATGCTTGATGACAGGGATTAGAGGAAATGCGATGTTGTATCCTTCTTTCACTTTTCATACAAATAGATCATAAGCTGCGGAGGAATTTCCTTCCGTATAAACATCAGACCATATCGTATTGAAAAGCAATGTTTGAAACTGCTCTATGGTTCTGCTATTTATGACACGCTAAGATTTGGGTGCATGGTAATTTGGGTGCACGGTGTTTAGATTTTGGTGCACGGTAAAAATCTCTAGGAGGTCGAATTTTTCGGAGCACTCTGATACGGCTTTTCTCATAATCACATTGTATATTTGGGACATTCAACCCCAGATATCAATCGTAAGCGGGAGTTTTTCGATAGGTATGAGATCTGCAGATACGCGAAACCACTTCCTACCTTCATTATCTAAGTGTCAAGATTAAGAGCCATCGCATAGGAAAGTGGGGAAGGGTACACTCGGAGAAGCAAGTCGAGTGCTGCTGCACGCTGGTGCAGCACATGCAGTAGAAGCATTAACCTTGCAGAACAACTCGTCATGAAAGCATATGCGTGTGCATTTTTTATTCAATCAGGGCAACTTGTTCCAACTAAGCGACAAAACTGACCTCGTAAGTTTTTGGCGAATAGCTGATTTCACGCATATATAACGCTAAGAAATTATCCAGAAATAGTTTCTATGAAGATCGTTGTTGGTGGGCCGTAATTGCTTTCCTAAAGAATAAAGTTCGCCGTTCTACGGAATACTCAAGAACATGAACTGTCTACATTCATGACGAATAGTTCCCTTTGAAATGAAGCCGGGCTGTGGAGTTAAAATACAGGAAAAGTGAAGAAAAACAAGCTCTTGTAGTCGCCGGGGTGCCGAGTAGCTTGAATGACTATAATATTCACAGGTAACTCGAGATGACTTGTGAGTTCGCAGAGACGCTGGGCGCTGTTCGTGTTTTATTGACCAAAAGCCACTCTTAACCTTATCACCCATCATGCATATTTCAATACACGTTACGCCAGATATATCGACTCCTGGCAGTTGCAGTTTTCGGAATTTATATGGAACTACAAGCAGACCCGACCTGTTTGGCTTCTGACAGTAAATAAATGGACACTGTGCACGCATTTTTTTCACTGGAGACGATAATAACAAATAAAACGCGGTGTATTTCTCCAGTCGTAATTATGAGATTGTTTCTGCCGGGTAACTTTAGCGTAAAATAAAGACCTATTGAATATACATATACGCCTCAGATGGCAGATATTATTTATATTGACATGTGGGGTATAACGTCCGAAAACCACCATGTGATTATCAGAGATGCCGTAGTGGAGGGCTCCGAAAATGTTGACCACCTGGGGTTCTTTAATGTCCACCCATATTTGAGCCCACGGGCCTACATCATTTCCGCCTCCTTCGGAAATGCAGCCGCCACAGCCGGGATTTAATCCCGCGACCTCGGATCAGCAGCCGAGTACCTCAGCCACTGCACCACCACGGTGGGGCAGCAGATAATATGTATCAATCTTATCGCGAGGATTCAAATGTAGAAACATTGTGTTGTAGGCGTTTGCCTTCCAGAAACCATGTTTTCAGTTTTTTATCGTTTCTTTGCCAATTATTGGCACTAAAGCCCATGAAACAGGGCGAAGTATGTTGGCCTGTGCAGTCGCTGTGAAATTGGTTCGTATGAAAAAAAAAACCTTTGCAATTCCCAAACGTGTCACTTTATTCGGTCTAACTGCGCAGTGCGTATCGTTAGTGCGTTTTATAATAAACCTGTAGTCTATACTCAAGGCTGAGTGCAGAAACAGCCCAAATATTTATATTTTACTTGCTTCTCGCAGTGTCTAAACTTTCGACACGCGCTGTACGATTGCCGTCAGCTTGAATTGAGGCTCATGAACGTGTTCAGCAGGAACCTCAAATGCGCGGTGAGCGAACTGTTCGCTAGCGGGCCCCGGCTTCTCATTAATGAGATGTTTGTGACTTTTCTAAATGGTACTTAAATTATTAGCTCGCCTGTTGCATTAATTCCTTTTTACTTCACGTAACGTACTAAGATAGGCATGAACTCTAGCGTTCTTTTTTTTATTGAGGAATACCATGACGTCGCCTTGCATTGAAACGTAACCATGGCGTGAAACTTAAGAATTTAAGAGCCGGATTTCTTATTCTCTCGTGGGTCACGATGTTAACAAAGACAGCAGACGGTATGTCCATGATTATTATGTCCAAGTGTATTAGGCCAAACATGTGGTTGGTGAACGGAAAAAACAATTGCAGCAATACACTATGCCACTTATAGCGGCAAACGGACCGTCAACCAACGGCCAACTGACAAGCGGTGAAGCACGTCGGTTGTTATGCACGTGCCACTGAATATTCCAGCATTATCACAAGCTGCTACATAAGTTCCAGATTGATCTCTAATGTTCGCATTGCGTCCCTGATCTTTTGCATCTCTAAGCCTCTGGTACACTGCAGGCGTGATTTGCACCGGACATTGCATACGGTGTTACGGGGCGATAACATATCTTAAGGAAGGATTGTGACAATATTTTATTATTTCTGGAGATCAGCCTCGATATGCTTCTCCCATCATACTGTAAACTTCACCTCAGTGATGATCAACATACGTGATTTCCGAAGTGAGCTCTGTCAAACGGCAGCGTCAGGTGACCTTTTTATCAAGTTCGTGCTAGTTTGTACGAAGCTAACAAAGATATCCCAGCGATGAAGGCAACAGTGAACAAAGCATCCAGTAACGGCATTCTTTCTTCGTAAATAATACCCCGGAGAACTGATCACGAGGTGTTCATGGTTTGATTTTGTTCACAGCCTACTGATACCTTTTGTGCATCCACGGCCCACAATGCACACAGTGAGGGGACCAACTATGTGTAAGCAGAAGTCATGAACTGTTATATGGGTCACGTATACTAAAGAAGAAAAAAAACGGAAGAAGCTCTGTTTCGTGGTTCTAACAAGATTGCCGCCTACCTGCTTTTCGTCAACCCCGGAAGTAAGGAAAAAAAAACACCACGCCTTCGGGGTTGGAAGCCACAACACCCTTAACGAGGGCGGCCCAGCGCCTTCGGCTAATCGGTTTTGTGCCCACAAAATAATTGGGCAGTGGCGCAGTACAGTTAAATAGGTCGAAACAAAAAAACAGAGATTACTGATGAGGCGCAGCAATAGCCGGGCGTCGTTTACCACTATGTCATTTCCTGTGTTCGTGTTAGTAGTTGCAAGCATGTGGTTTTACATGTTTTTTTGTAATCTGTTCACTCTTTCTTTCATTGGCCTTTAAAATCTCGCTGAAAAAGCGCAACCACTAAAAATGCAGATACTGCTTTCATTTGCTGGACGTTTGATGTCCTTCTGAGGACGATGGTCTTTCTTTTTTTCTCTCTGTCCGTCGCATTATCAGTGATGCCCACCAAAGCCAGCTTTTTATTCCTAACATTGGCTCATAAACTACTATAGATTGCCATAAAATCTACTAGATTGACTGCATTATGCGTTATTCTGGCTAAATTATATTTACATATATAATAACTTTCTCTCTGCCCTAAATTTGGTGATTTCTAGTGAAGTAAAAAGTTAAAGTAACAGCACTGAAATTCTGTTTCTACATTTCCTCTGCAGTAATATTGCACATAAAGCGGCGGAAAACGACGCGAGCTCTTAGAGAGATGGACAGAATTGTCACGCATGTGGACCATGCCCGCTGTATAACAGAATTGTTGTGGTCAAGTGCACGTTTGTAGCGCCTTTGTTATGCTTGCCACCTCCGAGATGCATGGCGGTCAATTTCGAATTTCACACATTCTCAATCAGCCTTGCATAATTGATAGACAGGGCTTCCTTTTTACTGTCTAATAGCCACCTTCGGCACTTCGAATTGGGTCGAATCCTTCTGTCATTATTCCGGCTCTTATAAAAATGGCCCAACAGAAAGACTCAAAACACACAACTCTGCAGCAATTTCATATATTTGTCACCCTATTTCATAGTAATTGCATAGATTTCTTAGCACCAACTCGACCAACTTTAATTATTCAGATATATAGCTATCTTTCTCTATAGTCTACTAGTCAAAAAGTTATTAGAGATTGGTACATTGCATAATAAAGACACGCGGTGAGTAAAGGGGAGTATGGCACTTTTTATTGTGTGCAACAAGAAACTTTCTTTGAAACTTTCATGAAAATTTGAAGGAGCAGCTATTATGCAGGGCGCTATTGGTGATTACGGTACATGGTTAACAATTACGACGACAAGGTTTCGTTTCCCTCGCCTTCATTCGGCCAAGCAGAACACAAAGTCTGATTCAAATAAAAACCAGATCACAGTAATTAATATTGTTTTTCATTGTCTTTCTAGTGTAACAAAAATGCGGATTACTAACTAAAGGACTCTCGCTAGGCTGCGCAATTCGTCATTTTCAGAAATTTCAAAAAATACCAAGGTTAAACAAAAAGACGCCATATCATGACATCTACAGCTCGCATCACGGCGTAAATATAAGTAGTGCGATTATATATATATATATATATATATATATATATATATATATATATATATATATATATATATATATATATATAGTTTATAATACGTAGCAAGTCTTATGTCATCACATAAAAAGCTCGGAGTTGCCACGGAGGCTGCAGTAACAATAGTTAAGCGACCTGCCTCCTGTCACTTCCCACTAAGTAAGAACTAAAAAAAGGTTTC
Source organism: Rhipicephalus microplus (assembly GCF_043290135.1). Lineage (NCBI taxonomy): Eukaryota > Metazoa > Arthropoda > Arachnida > Ixodida > Ixodidae > Rhipicephalus > Rhipicephalus microplus. Next base: position 114,858,376 of record NC_134704.1, read on the forward strand.
GCTCTAGCCAAACTTATCAAGTAATTGTGAAATGCCGTGAGTGCGACTGTCAGAGAGCAATTTGTGGCTGCAATTTCTCTACCACTTAACATCTTCCTCGAGGAACTTCTTTACACGTCATCTAACGTCATTTGTGCGCATGAAAACGGAAAACACACAGACACACACACACACACACGCACGTGCACGCATACACACACGCACACACACACACACACACACACACACACACGCGCGCGCGCGCGCGCGCACGCAATCACGCAATCACAATTTGTCTTGTTACCGGCTTAGTGATAAGTGCTTGTCGCCAAGAAATGTGGTCTGTGTCTACTTGCTCTTTGTATCTGTGTCATATAATCTCAGTGGATTTTACTTCGGTCTCAGGAGACTTCTTGTCAAGGTCACTCGAGATGTCGGAACAGCTTGGCACACTTGGTTAGATTTCCCACGAGAACTCTTCGGAACGGGGAGGCAGTTTTCAACCGACCCGTCATTTTCCTCTTATAGCCATGAACTCTGCCGATGAGGCCTGACTTTCCATTACCTCAAGAACACTCTCGATCCCTCACAAAATATAAAAAAGAAGATATATATTTATAAGCTGCATTTTGGTACAGAGGTTTTTTTTTTTATTTTGTGAAGAATACTTAGATTTGAGTTGTTATGGGACTGGTTCTTTGTAGTAGTCTCCTTCGTCATACCATCAATGCTTGCTTCAAGGAATGCGTAGGAACACATACAGATGCATTGTTCTTGAATAAGAAGCATTTCTTAGCAAACTTTGGCAAATTTAAGCGTATCTATCTATCTATCTATCTATCTATCTATCTATCTATCTATCTATCTATCTATCTATCTATCTATCTATCTATCTATCTAGCCGCCTACGACTTTTAGCTCTCCTGGCCGTTTTCATAATGTTGTCAATACCAAAATTGGTATGGCATAACACTCCTGCTTGACGAGCATAATTGACTAGTTAAAACATAAAAATCATGACATGTATGTCATAAAAGTCGTGATTGAGAGTTCCTCATGTTGCTGCTCTTCCGGTGAGTTCATCCACATGACATTTTACAAAACTGGTATGGTATGAAATGACTGCATAGCGAACATAACTGACTAACTCTAACGTGCAAATAATGACATGCATGCCATGATTTTCATGTTATCACTAGTCATGACTAAACGCCACGCTCATGGTGCGCTCCCGGTCGTTTCGCTAGCGTGACATATACCAAATTTGGTGTTACGGAACGTCAACGAATGACGAATATCGATGACTAGTGCAAACTTGATAATCATCACATAAGTATCACGTAAAACCTCACTACATGCTACGCTCACAGCATGCTTGTGGCCGTTTAGCTAGCTCCGCATATATTAAATTTGGTATTACTTGACGTGAATGTATGAGAAGGATTAATCATACGTCCAAACATGATAATGACAATTGGCGTATCATGTAAAACATAACTACATGCTACGCTCATAGTGCGCTCGTATTCGTTTCGCTAGCTCCACATATACCAAATTTAGTATCACGTGACGTGAATAGAGCACAAAGTTAAATGACATGTCTAAACATGATAATCATTATATGGTTGCCATGTGAAACATGAATAAATGCTACGCTCATAGCCTGCTCTGGGCTGTTTCACTAACTCCATTTGTACGAAGTTTAACATCACGTGACCTGAATGGACGACGAATGTAAAGACACGCATAAACATAATAATCTTCATATGCAAGTCATGTGAAAGTATACGTGCTACGCTCATAGCGTACTCGTGGCCATTTCACTAGCTCCACACATGCCAAATTTGGTATAAGGTGACGTGACTAGACGGCAAAAGTAAGTTTCACGTCTAAACTTGATAATCATGTTGTGCCTGTCATGTAAAACATGATTACTTGCTACGTTCATAGCGTGCTCGTGACCGTTTCGCTAGCTCCACATGTACAAAATTTCGTATCACGTGACGTGACTAGACGGAAAAGGTCAATGACACGTCTAAACATGATAATCTTGATATGCGTGTCTTGTGAAGCATGTTTGCATGGCGCTCATAGAGTGGTCACGGCTGTTTAAGTAGCTCTACATATACGAAATTTAGTACTACTAGGCGTCAACAGACGGCGAAGGTAAATGGCAAATCAAAACGTAATAATCAAAACATGGAAGACTTGTAAAACATCATTTATGTTCATGTTGTGCTTAATTTAAAGGGACATGTTGACCTTCCTCATTTGTGGTTCGCATATCTTTGATTCCCACACTACGTGAAATCTGCGAATTTTTTTATCGTTTCTTACCTTAACCACAATCGTGTATTCATAAAACAATAGACCATTATATTCCACATTACCATAGCTCCGGCAAGTCGCGCTGACTAAAATACAAAGCATGACAAAGCATCTAACACGGGAAGAGCATTTAGTGACAACAGAGCTAAAAAAAGAAGTCGAAGTGCAAACCGCAATGTAAAGGTTGGCTATTGATGCAAAGGTACTTTCTACGCGACAAAGATGTGTCTCATAATTTCAGTTCACCCTCAAACACGCAATGAAAATAATTCTATAGAGTCTTTTCTGACGAACCGTTCTACATTTACTGTAGGCTCATGTGAAGTACAGTTAGCACATGTCATCCGTGCATCCGTCTGCCTGTCCGTCAACGCTTCCGTAAGTCCGTTCATGCTTGTGTTCATCCATCCGTCCGCGAGTCCGTCCATTCATCCTTCCGTGTGTCTGTCTGTCCGTCGATGCTCCCATCAGTCTCTGCGTACTACTGCGACTGTCTGTCCACTCGTGCTTCCCTTCGTTCGTTTGTTCGTGTTTCTTTGCATCCGTGCGTCCGTCTATACGTTCTTCTGTCCATCTGTCTGTCTTCACACTAGTGCCACCTGCTGAGTGAGTCATACAACTAGTTGGTTACACACCGGTCACAAAAAATATGCATGAAGAGAGCCTTGACTTTTAAAGCTACAGCCCTAAAGAAAACGAAGGGCAACAGAACAATCAACAACACTGCTTACTATCTGTATCTGAGACAACTTTCCCGCAAGAAGCACTACAACGCTCTCAATGCCACACGCTGCCCTGTCACAATATGCCTGTCAGATGCCGTTGGATAGGTAAGTTAAATGCTAAACTCCGCAACTTTTCTTGGCACTGAAGGAAAAACTACGGGTGTGGTGCTTCTGCACATGTAGCACTACGCGAAGTGTTCTGATTTAGCACGTGTCTCGTAACGCTGTGAGAAGTGACGGTTGCACTCCAACAGCGTTTCATGAAGACGCAGACTCTGCATAACGTTTAAGGTATTAGTAAAAAAATCACAGCATGTCCACAGAGTTAATGATTATAAGTAGGGCGAGGCGTCCATCAGTCCGTCCGTGCGTGCGATTGTCCATCTGTGCGACCGCTCATCCATGTGTCGATCCGTGCGTATGCCGGTGCGACCATCCATTCATGCGAACGTCCATGCGTCCTTCCGTCCGTGCGTGTGTCCCTCTGTTCGTCCGTGCGTCCGTGCGTCCGTCCTTCCATTCACTTGCCCGTTCGTGTGACCATGCATTCGTCCGTACGTGCGCTCACCAGTCTGTTCGTCTGCCTGTTCATGCATTCGTCCTTCTGTCTGTCTGTCCGTCTGTTCGCCCGTCTTCCCGTGGGTCCGTTCATATGTCGTTCTGTGCGTACGTGCCTGCGTCCGTACGTTTATCTAGTGAGCTCTTCAAGTACCACCATCTCGCGTCTTTCCATCATATATCCATCATATATATATGTAGCGCCACGCAGCGGGCATTCTAAGGACTAAACGAGTAGTGGCTACTACCACAACTGCGGGATGAACATCCCATGGTGTGAGGTGCTCCACCTTGAAAAAACACCCAAGCCAGCGTGGAACGCGCAATAAAGTCAAAGTGCAGCTAGAAGAGCGGTCTTTTAGAGCCTCTTCTAAACACTCTTTGGGTAAATGCTACAAGTGTACTTGATGGCTACCCACTACTTCATAAATAATCATAATTTTTTTTGTTGTAGGCGAGTGCTCACTATGCTATCCTTCTGCATTCTTTGGAGCGGGGTATCCGCTACACACTGCTAGATATTTTGTGCAAATTTTTTCCTGCACTGCTAGACAACACTGATGAATTATGCCTGAAGTGGGTATGAGCCACAGTTAATATATGATTAGGAACAAGTTTTATATTAGGTTGGAGCATCGGACGACCCACTCGTTACGCAGTTCGCATTGTGTGACGCCTGGTTGTTCCTTTCATGTTCTAACGCTTTTTTACCCCTAATAACGCGATTCGTTTCCCCGACATGAAGTCTGTGCAGGCAAGTTTACAAATTATTTCTATGCACCGGCGTGGCTCGGTAGTAGAATACTCAGCTGGCATGTAGCAAATCCGGGTTCGAATCCCATTGTATCCCTAATGTTTGTTGTGTTTCAATTACGGAGTTTTTTTATTTTTTGCGATACTGGTTACGGACACCTGTGGTGGGGACGGCGGACAGCAAAGGTGCCGCGCGTGGCCCGCGTTATCATCTCATAACAGCGTTCGCTGTAAAAGGCAGGACTTTCTCGTGCGTTGAAAAGCGCGATGTGACAAAGACTAAATGAAAAGAATTACGAAAATCTTACTGGTGTGCTTCACGTAGAAAATAAGAAGAAACTTTTATACACATGTGGACCCATCACTGCTATTGTGAATTACCTCGAGTATTTCTTTTGCTGTTTGATTTCTGCTTTCGCCAATAATCCTTGCATGCTCAAAACATCGCACACACAAGCATGACCTGACATGTGCATGAAGATGTGCACCATCACACTAACAATGAAGTGCTCCTTCAGGTGGTCTTTAATAGATTGTTGGACTTTTCCAATGTAGGGATTGCCACAGCTCGCGGGAATTTCATGAACACCTTCAGCATAATGCCTGAAAGGTTTCGCGTGCCTTATTGGTATACCCTGGCATCTTTGCATGAAATACTGGACGGCGTGAGTACACCAGTTTATTCGGAGCGGAAAAGCACAACAGGAATGGGAAACCAGGGGACCATTTTTTGGTGTTGTGGCTTAACTTGTGCAAGTACCGTGCCACCTGTGGTTCAGCGTGCTCCTATTTTCTTGAGTTCACTTCTTGGGTGCTGGTATTAAGCTTACGTAGCAAACATTCGGCCACGGCATGCAAGACCACCTCAGGGAAGCCAGCCTTTAAAAGCCTGGTGATCTAATCACAAAGGCTGGTATTGATCACGTGCGGACACGATCTGTGGCGTAGCGTGGATTGAAGACAATGCGGAGCATAACTATAATTTAGAATCTTGGATTTTGTGTTATTATATGGCAAACGTTATTTTTAACTGCGAGGCATGTAAGCCCAACAAGCATGATTGCCTTTCAGGGCTTTGTTATTGCCTAAAATCTGCGAAGCATTTCCGGTTGAAAGCACGTGAGTAAAGGTTAGTCTTTTGGGATTTGTCCTAAAGGCATGTAGAACAAAGTCCACTATTTATAGGTAGGGCAGGAAAAACGTCTTGTCAAAAAAAAACAATAAGAATTGTCTGCATACTCAAAAAACAGCAAAATAATGTAATGAATTAGAAACACGTTGTAATGCCTCGTTATAGGTGATAAGAAGATGTCACATAATATTGGTGCTACCCTGGGCCCGATGCAAATACTTTTGGTTCGTAGTTTGGCACCTATCTGTCTTTTTCTTCCCTATTTTCCAAGTTCTTACTTTTGCGCCTGTTACGAAACGCTCAGCAAACTCAATGACATTCGCTGTGTGGGTGCATAATTTGTGGCCACTTGGTGTCACCGGAACTATATAAGGTACCAGCTCACTGAAAAACAAGTTTTCCTAGAAAACTAAAGAGTAGGCTTCCAAAGTCATCGAATGGACAGCACGTATCAGTATCAATGCCGTGAAAATGAACAAAGACGTAGCTAGGCTTTCGCGCAGACTGCGTTGAGTTCTTAGCTAGAATTTCCGAGTTGGCGATTTCGGCTAAAATGGCGGTAATGATGCAGCCGCGATTAGTGGTAATCTGTTGTCATTGTAGAGACACCAGAAAGGCGGCGCTAACGTATAGGCAACAGTTGTGGGAGCCCGAGGGTGCAAAGTGGTTGATTAATGACGCGCTACTCTTGAACACAGGACTCATTAACGCCTTGCGAACGCGTCTTTCCCCAGACCCTCAACAATTTTTTTCAGAGTGGTTCAGCGCTCACAGCATCGTCCAACAGTATGCGAGCGCAATCGATTTATGAACTCGCTCTTTGATGGAGCTTTCAAAAACATTCTAAGCTGATACTCTAGAACTGTTCGAAGCAATGTACCTAATGCGAGGAGTTTTACCTCTGCTGAAAAGTAAAAAGTTACTTTGCAAAGATGGCGCTTGACACAATGTTCTTTTCATTTAGCGATTGTTGTCGTACAGGTCTTGTGCTAAATGTTCATCCACGACTGCAATGTTTGCGAAAATGCGTAGCACGGGCTCATACCAAATCCCGCGTACTGGGTTTCTGCTGCTGCGTTTTCCAAATCATAAGTGGCACCAGTGTTTGTGGTAGGAATGTTGTGTTTCCTCGGCAATAGTAAAATCGTTTTTATGGAAATTGATAAACTGAACGTTTGGTGCGCCTCACTTCGCACGCATGGTGATTATTTTATGGCATGCACGCTGCATTCTCAACGCTTTATGACACCTTGCTCGTTCTGGCGGTCGACATGTATACATGTACACGTGTGCCCTGCAGCGAGTGCGGGCAATGCGCTCCCCCTTCGAATGTAGTGCCACTGAGAGAAGCAACCGTGCGCCCAACGAGGTGATGTAGCCCTCTCATGTGCTGCGTGCGAGTCCTAAATATATTTTCCAAATTTTTTTTAGTGATTTCAGGTTGATATCGTGTTTACAAGGTACGTTAGTTAGATTACTCTAGTACCAGTTTGCAAATTTAAACTCAGTATTCAGCATTGGTATAGCCGCCTTAAGAGCCTTTTATAAACCACTTGATTTTGATTGGATTGTGCCTCATAAGACTAATGGATAAACGCCGTACAATACTCCTAAGTGATACGCACCTAAAACATTATTGTTCGCGTAGCGGAGCTATTATTGTGGATTTCTTGCTATCAATCATTCACACTTGTTGCAACACTAAGGGCCACTCTTTCTGTCCAAAGCAGTTAATATTCTATGTATGATTTCAAGTGTTCTAATCCTTTAAAGATTCTGTATTTTCTGGCTATTCAAGCTGAAACTACGCAGTTTTGTTGAATAAAATTGCACCGCAAAGTGAATATGTGCTTATGGAGATATACGGTAACCTTTTTCGTGTGTGGTATAGACGTCTCTGTCAAGTGAACTGCATCATTCACGGTCAATTACCGACAGTGCTGTCGCGCTGACATTGAGTATAGAGACCCGAGTTCGATGCCATTCCTAAAATTAGACGCTCTCCAGTGCTGGCGAAATCCCCAAAAAAACGTTGGTGCGCACCAATGACGCTAGAATGGTGTGTACTGTGTGCTAGGATTTTGGCGAAAAATCTCCCGAAGTTCAGTGGTACAGAACAGTCGCACACTGTATTATATATAAATGGATTTGAAAACTACATTTTTATGTCACCCTGCAGTTCTCACTCGCAAATTGCCCGAATTCAAAGTTCCACTGCATCACTGCATCTATAGACAGTGTTTGTTGATGGAAACTAAGTATTCAAGTCATTGCAGCCGTAGTTACTTTTTCGCTGTGTCGCAGGCATGCCTGTCAGCCAATTAATGACTAACTTGACTGCAGGTAGCTGAATTCAGGCGTCACTTCCGATATAAAACAGAAAAACAAACAAACAATTGCGGTAACAAAATAAATAGATGTGCAATTGAAGAGTCGTGCTGTGTGTCATAAGAAAATAAAAAAGATATATGTAAAAATGTAGAATATCTTATCAAGATATACATATTAGCTAACGTCTGTAGAATAATAATTGCTAGCAAGAATTATAGCGTTTCGGCTTCGAGCTTCTCTGATCCGCTGCTTTACCAATGTTTTTTTTTTGTTACAAAATAATGTAAGGTATAGGCTAAAAAACTGGCTTAGTTATCAGAAACCTAGGTCAAGTCTTGGTTCCTGTATTTGAGTTTCATTCTAATTATGACAACGCCACTGCAAAATAGTGCACTTTTCAGTCACTGCAAAAGATTGTGGAAGAATGAGACGGAAAAAAGCAGGAAGCGGGCAAGACATACGCTCATACCAAATAAATCCTCTTTAGACTATGTACTCTGCAGTATCGATAGTATAGTGTTCTAGGTTTAAACGTGTGCACAGGGGAGTTGGAAAGGGGGAGATAGAGGGGTTCCGAAGGCAGCCCCATACACTTATTTTTTTAAAGATGGGGCAGAAAGGTCAGCTCCATACACTGGTTAGATAGGTAGCGTGGTAGCTAAGGGGCACTAGGACAAACCTAGTGCCCCAATTCTGTCGCTGTATGTGAAGCAGTTCCGTCACTTTATGTGAAGCTGCTTTTTTTTTTTTGGAGATTGGTGACTCATGAAAAGCACAGTAGTGTCAGAAAAATCATTTCATTACGGTTACTTTTATTGCCATTTTCATGAGTAATGGCAATAACCTGTTTCTCTCTCTCTCTCAAAAGAGCAAACTTACGCGCAATATAAAACGTAAGAACTGAACGTAATCAAAGCGTGACCACAGTCCGGGAACCCGTGACGATAACAGCCAAGAGAAAGGACGGGCCAGTTTAGAGCCATTGCTCAGAGTATATAGATAAGGCCAGCGCACGCAGTCCCATTGTAAGTGCACCATATATATATATATATATATATATATATATATATATATATATATATATATATATATATATATATATATATATATATATATATAACGAAGTGCTAGCATGTGGCCCAGACGTAAAACTTCAAATTGTTATATCAAGCACGCTTGGAAAAATCTTTCCGGGAAAGACCGACGTTTAGGGCCGCAAAACAGGCCCTCGTTGGAGTGATGCACATGTATAAGAGTAACCTAATATAGGACAACAAAATACGTAATATACCGCTGTTACTGACTTACAAATGGTCGTTCAAAGCACGTGAGGAAAAAATACGTTTACAGGACAAGCAAAGGCGAATTTTCGCAAGCGCATATACACAAAACTAACGGGATGAAATAATCAAGCTGCAATACATTTGTCACCGGCAAAAAAAACTAGTCATCGTTTAAATTGTGAGCAGTTTATCGATCAAGATTGGGGCGTGTGTGCAACAAGTGGTCATGATCCGATACCGTAACTGAGATGACGCGTGAAACCAATTTATCCCGTGAAAGTGTAGAAGTAACAGCGGAGAAAGTCAAGAGCAACTAATTGGGTGGAAAGGAAAGTTTGCCAGCGCTTTCATTCATACCACAATTATTCGCTTTAAATATATCAATTTAACATGATCCATGTTAAACAACATGTTCAACAGTACCTAATCAAACGGCCACCATCATTGTTTTCACCAGGAAGCCGACTTTCATCAAACCAACCGAATTAACACCCTTGCAAGGTACAACTGACTTAACCTGTCAGTGCAGCACCTCGTTTCCACTACCGTGTCGTGAATGAGCCCACCTACTAGTCAACCAGAATCCCTGAGCAATCAGCATCCACTTGGAGGCAGACTACGACCTTGACCACGCCAACCAGCTACGAAAAGCACCTCGCCGACCAGCCCCTGAAAAACTCGGTGACAGAAAACCAAAGCGACAAACTGACCAGTTGAGCCTTCGGCCGAAAAGGCGACTACGTCCAGCGCATTTTTAACGTTGATAAAAATAGTGAAAAACGCCGTCGAAATTAACTGCATTCCACAACCCTTTGTGCATGCTTGGCTGCTCGTGTTGCGCATATAGGGCACGTGGTTTTCTATAAAAGCAGCCACGAGTCAATGGCCTGATAAAAATGTCGCTCATCATAATTACATTCTTAAAAACAGGCCTTCTTTGATATTGCCCATGTTAATCAGAGTCATTCCTAGCATGTTCTAAATGACTCTGTAGACACGGAACGCTAAAAATACGCGAATGGTGTCTGTCCTCAGTGTGCATTAAATTGCCGTATTCGAAAGGTATATTGTGAATAAGCTAAAGGATATTTATGACCAAAAAATGTAAAAAATTCTTTCATGAGGGTGTGGACCGCTCCTTGCTTTCAAAGCAGGTAATGTTGGTTGCCTACCAACGTGCCCACCAATGGCCGTCCACCAACGTAGTGAACCATTCGCATGTAACCTTAAGTAAGGACGAACTGCTCGTCTATCACAAGGTTTTGCCCTTAAACTGGCGCATATGCTGATTTTCCATTCGTTATGAATTGAGTATTATTTTTTTTGTAACATGCACCTATGAAACGTTTTCCATAACCATCCGTTCACTAGCGACCACCATCCTGTTATGTCCAGCAACAACTGCTGGAACCCACTAACGCAACGGGACAAGTATTTGAACGTGTATATTGAAGCCGTCCAACGCGATGTCGTCCGAACCTGCAAAAAGAAGAGTCGTTTAAATCTAATAATTCATTTGACGAAAAGAAAGCTGTTGCGTCAGTTGCTAAAGGTAGTGATATCATTATAAAGCCAGCCAAAAAAGGTGGTGCCACTGTATTTATCGGTAAAACTGATTACATGAGCGAAGGCTAAAAACAGCTTGACAATCCGATTGTTTTACAAACCTAGACTATCCTAACGAAGACTTTGGAGCAGTTGTACGGGATACTATCAACGACTTCGAAAAACCAAATCACTTAGGTGATTATGTAGTACGCTGCCTTACCCCACTTAGTCCTGTCTTTGGCAGGTTCTCTTTGCTGCTTAAAATACATAAAGAAAACTGCCCATAAAGCGCCATTGTTTCAGGCGTTGGCACTGTTACGGAACAACGTTCGCGCTACGTTGATGTAATAATCAACAGTCTTCCATGCGAATTCTCGCCCTATCACAAAAACACTAACCAGTTCTTGTGGAAGGTTGATAACCTCGTGATATCTGATAATTCGCTGTTCGTGACTTTTTTTTATTGAAATAGGAAATAAACGAAGGAGTTCTTGCCACTGTTACTTGGTGACGGCTACCCCTTTCCACCTAATTAGTACAAATAAAATTATGGAAAAAAACAATAGCATATATACATATATACAGTCTACATGGGTGAGAGCAAACGTTCTCCTATATGGGCAGAACAAACGCGCAGACGACACGCTCACTTTTAACTTTTGTCCGCTCAGTATTCGTCACAAATCTTCGTTTCTTCGAAGAACTGTTGCAGCACCTTCATTGCTTTGCCGTTTGTTTTGGATGGCTATGGACCTAGTATTTTCTTCAACCCGAATGGTCGCTCAGGATCTAGCCTATGCAGTTCTTGATCTAGTCGCCTTCGGTGTGTGTCGTGTTTCAGACAGTCGCGCAAAAGGTGACAGATATCCTCGTCGTCGTGGCCGCATGAACATGCTGACAATGTTGCACGATGAATACGAAGAAGTGCTTTGCGTAAGCAGTTCCGAGTCATAGGCGATGAATGAGTGTGTCGATAAGTCTTGGGAGGTCACGGTCTAATTGGTATTCAAGATTAGGATCAACAGAAGATAAGATCGATTCCTTTGTTTTGTCTGTGAACCAGGTAGACCGGCATAATTCACGTTTTGTTGTTCTTAAAATTCTATTTGCATCATATTGAGATACCGGATTGAGGCACGTTTGCGTAGAATTATGAGCGGTTTTCGCCAATTTATCCGCCATTTCATTTCCCTTAATGCCGCAGTGACTGGGGACCCACTGAAATGCCACTTGATGATACGACTTCGTTGCTTCTGAGAGCTCTTTTAGTATAGCGTATACTATACGCACATCAATGTGTCTTGAAGTGGCACTTTCCACACATGCTAGTGCTGCCAGAGAGTCTGTAATTACCACTCATTTGCTTGGTGTCGTTGACAGTTTAATAAAGCTTATGGCTAGCCAAATCGCTACGAGCTCCGACGTTGTTGAAGAAGAGAGGTGGCCCAACCGACACGCATTTTCTTCGTGCAATTCCGGAATTATGAATGCTGATGTCACTGTCTCTTTGGTGACGGAGCCGTCAATGTACACGTGAGTGTATCCTTGGTACCTGTCAAATAGATGATATGATGCCAACTGCTGAGCGGCAACGGTTGGCACTTCATGTTTGCTGCGAAGTCCTTCTATTGACGTTTCAATAGTTGGTAGCTCAAGCAGCCATGGAGGGTAGTTTTGGTCCAGTGGCCAAAGTGTCGACACAGGAAGCCGGGAAATGTACTGTTGGTACACATGGTGTATTTGCGCTCCAGCACGGTTCACGATGTTGGATATGAGCAGATGGGAAGGGTGTTGCGTGACTAGACAAAAGAGGTGCCGACATGTCTCCACATTTCTAATTACTATAAAGTTGGGTTCTCTTTCCTCTGCCAGTGTCAAAAAACTTAATGTTGCCTGTGGAACCCCCAGACATATGCGTAAGCTTCGTGCTTGTAACAGCTGAAATCGGTGTAGCGACGTCTGAGAGATGTTGTGGATAACTGGCGCAGAGTAGGCAATTTTCTGTCGGATTAGTGCACAATGGACGTGGAGGAGAGACGCTGATGTACCGCCCCATTTTGTTTCCGCGATGTGACGTATAACATTTACGGTGCTGTTCACTTGATTTTCTAGATCAGCAATACGCTGACTCTATCTGAGTTGGCTATCTAAGGTAACGCCAAGGAAGCGATGCTTTCGTGCGATTTCGATTCTCTGGCCATCCACAAAAAGCTTCAACTTTTTCACTCTTTTTCTCGTGAATGGCAGAACTACAGATTTGGCGTGAGAAATCTGCATGCCTCGCTCTTTGAGGTAATCACTTATTGCGTCTAGTCCTTGTTAAAGCTGATGTTCGATCACTTCCAGTGATTTGTGAGACGTCCATATGCATATGTCATCTGCATACATGGATATGTTCAAGGCTTCGGGCAGTACTTCTGGAAGACCTGCCATTGCAGCATTGAAAAGAAGCGGACTTAGAACGCTTCCTAAATATGTGGTTTTACTCTGTACCAATATACTCTATGGCGATGGCATCCATCGTTCATGCGTACGAAGGATCGTGTGATGAAAAAACCTTTTGAAGTGACAAACTAGCTACCTTATTGAAATCAGTCGTACAACTTCGAATTCGATGGCTCTCATTATCTACAAGTAAGCGGAACATCAATGGGCACTCGCATTGGACCAAATTACGCTAGTATTTGCACGTACGTTGTGTAACATGAACTCATTAGAAATTGGGCGTTAAATCCTCTTCGATAATATTCGCATGAAGTTTTTGAAGAACTCTCCTGCCTATGCTGCGCTTATCCTGCGTAAACTTTTTCAGCAATCACTTGATCAATCCGTTCTTCCAAAAGTGTGGAAAATTGGGAAGGTTATTCCAATTCACAAATCTGTCCGCAAAACATTTCCACTTAACTATCACCTCGTTTCATTAACTAGCACATGTAAAATATTTGAGCACGTTATAGTCACCAACCTTGTCAGTTTTCTTGAATCAAACTAGTTCTTTTCTTTAGCACAACAGGGATTTAGAAAACATTATTCATGTTGATTGATGCGTGGGGTTTAACGTCCTAAAACCACCATATGATTATGAGAGACGCCGTAGTGGAGGGCTCCGGAAATTTCGACCACCTGGGGTTCTTTAACGTGCGCCCAAATCTGAGCACACGGGCCTACAACATTTCCGCCTCCATCGGAAATGCAACAGTATTTATGTGAAACTCAGCTCATATTATTTACTAACGATCTACATCAAGCTCTAGACCGATCATTAATCATCGATTGCATATTTTTAGATTTTTTTAAGGTATGTCGGCAAGGTATACCTTCCTTGTTTTGTAAGGCAAGGTATGTCATAAATTAGTGTTGCTTAAACTAAACAATCTTATTATTCATAAAAATTTACTGCAATGAATTTAATGTTTTCTACTAAATCACTCACAATTTGTTTCCGTTAATGGCTGTAACTCCCCATTTACAGATGTATAATCAGGCGTTCCTTAAGGCTTAGTCCTCGGGCCTTTATTATTTTGAATTTATCCTAATGATCTTATTTCTGCTGTAAACTCTAACATTCTCCCATTCGCGGACGACTTTGTCATTTTCAGAGAGAAAACGAAGACTAATGATTCTTCCTCACTCCAAACTGCTCTTATAGTGCAGTTGCTAATTTGTGTAACAAATGGTTATTACAGCTAAATAATAACAAATCTAAAGTAATGCGCGTGTCTAGGAAACCTTCCAGCCCACTACCTTACTACATTGATAACATTAATTTAGAATCCTTGACTTCATATAAATACCTCGGCGTGTGCATCACAGCAAAGCTCAACTAGTCTACTCATATTGCGCACTTAATTAACAAAACCAATCGCATGTTAGGTTACCTTCATCGCAATTTTTGTCATGGTCCTTCTTCTTTGAAACTCCTCCTCTATGAAACACTAATTCGATCGAATCTGGAGTATGCAACACCAGTCTGGGATCCCACCCAAGGTAACCTAATTTCTACTCTAGAAAGGGTTCAGAATAACTCCGCCCGTTTCATTCACTGTAATTACAACCGCACCGCCAGTATAACTTCTATGAAATTAGACCTTTCCCTCCCGTGAATATTTTCGCACAGAAAAGTGTAACGCATTGCCTTGTTTCATAAAATGTATCATCACCCTGCACAACGTGATCGCCTCATCCCAGAGCCATCTTATGTATCCCACCGCACCGACCATCATCATACATTCGGACAAATTTCATGTAATACTGCGCACTTTTATCATTCATTTCTGCCACGAACCTCTCGCGATTGGAATGACCTTCCTGTGGACGTTACGAACATTTTTCATCATGAAAAGTTCCATAATTATGTAGGAAATATTGTATACTCAGGCTTTTTCTAAACTCACTATAGGTTCGTATTTTGCTCCATTGTTACATATGCGTTTTGTTTTACTTTTGTGTTTTGATGTATTTCTTTTTGCTTTTCTTTCTTTCCTTCTTGATTTTTTGTGTCAAAGCGTTGCTACCACTCCATCTCTGTAATGCTTCTCGCCCCGGGGATTATAGTGAAACGAAAATGAAATGAAATGAAATTTTACGCAATTTGTAAATGGCATTTTACTTATCTGGCCGTATGATGAAAGTGAGCTTTTATCTTTCACAGCTGACTCCAACACAATTCACAAATATGTTTCGTATACTCTCGTTTTAATGTCAACTTACGTTACAGCTTTCATACTCACAACAAGCTAACAACTAACTTTTACAGGATACCCAACAGGCACCGTTTTCTTTACGTTGAATGTTCCTGTGTTTACCATTGGAAAACCAGTATACCTGATAGTCAGGCGCTCCTCCTTGAGAGAATTTTCGCGGAACAGACAAAACTAAATGAAAATTGTGAACAACTCCTCGAAGCCCTAATCGAGCAGTAATACCTACCCCACGTTGTTGACGATTCTATTCAAAAGGCCGATGCATGGAATTGCATGGGTTTGGTCCGCGCTAAAAAAGCAGTCATCAGTACAGGCACAAAGTTATCTGGTTCCAACACACTCAGCATCAAATCCACATATTTGTTTTTTATTTGTTAAAAAGCATTTCAACATTCTTTCAGTGCCATTACGGGTATTATTTAGACGGTCTTCTAATATGCATGACATTCCAACTTCATCTAAAACAAAGGTTTCCTTTATATACGTTTGGTTACTTTGCAAGAAGTGGCGATGCAAGGCTCGTGCGAATATGACGCCGTCAGAGATCGCTAAAAGCACTGCTACCGGTATCTTCTATAACATGAAAGGTCGTTTCACGTGGGACACTTACAACTGCATCTATTTGCGCCAATGTTCCATCTGTACAGTATATTGGTCAAAGCAAAACGCCCTTCAGATCCCGATGTAACAACCAAAAGTGTCAAGTTGCTACTAGTGTTAACCTCCCGATATCAAAACACGTGCGGATTTTTGGCGACTCCTTTGATAACAAAGCGGATACCATCCTTCAATCTGGCTTCTGTTCCCACCACGATAGAGATAATTGAATATCATATTTACGGAGTTAGACAAGGGGAGCAGAAAGGTGGGTCTTAAAATTATTCTGTAGAAAACGAAAGTAATGTACAACAACCTCAGAAAAGAGCAGCGCTTGAAGATAGGTAATAGTGCACTTTAAGTTGTAAAAGAATATGTCTACTTAGGGCAGGTAATAACCGCGGAGCCGAACCACGAGATTGAAGTAATTAGAAGATTAAGGATGAGGCGGATTACATTTGGCAAGCACTCTCAAGTTATGACAGGTTGATTGCCACTATCCCTCAAGAAGGAGGTATATAACAGCTATATCTTGCCGGTACTTAGCTACGGAGCAGAAACCTGGAGACTTACAAAGAGGGTTCAGCTTATATTGAGGACGACACAGCGAGCAATGGAAAGAAAAATGGTAGGTGTAACTTTAAAAGACAATAAAAGAGCAGAGTGGATTAGGTAACAAACGAGGGTTAAGGATATCATAGTTGAAATCAAGAAGAGAAAATAGACATGGGCCGGGCATGTAGCGCGTAGACAGGATAACCGCTGGTCATTAAGGGTAACTGACCGGATTCCCAGAGAAGGCCAGCGGGTTAGGGGGAGACAGAAGGTTAGGTGGGCAGATGAGATTAAGAAGTTTGTGGGTATAAATTGGCAGCAGCAAGCACAGGACCGAGTTACTGGTGGAACACGGGAGAGGCCTTTGTCCTGCAGTGGACGTAGTCAGGCTGATGATGATGATGATGATGGTGGTGGTGATGATGATGATGATGAATATAATATTTAATCCATAAACTTAGAGCGGTAACTTGTGGTATATGTGAAAGTACCGGCAAACTTCAGTTAATTGCCAGCACTTTTCAGTCATTTCAGTCAAACAGTCACTTCATTTATATTGCGTTGTGCACGCTAACGATGACGGTTTCTTTCATGAATTGTTAACTAATTGAACTATTTGTGAAATTGTGAGTACATCATAGGTCTCATTTCTATCATTCAGAGAAGGTTTTTTTTTTCCTAAAGTGAAGCTGTTCTTGGTCGAATATTTATTGCTGAGTATCCGTGGAACGCTTTTTTGCATCTTAAACAAGTATGCACCACAGACATTTGTCAAATAGCATTACTGGTTTCCTAAAATTGAAAGAAACCACTTGCTCTACAAAGGGCCATGCGCCACCATTATCACCGCGGCCTATCAGAAGACTATCGTCGTCATGAACGCGTATGTACGATGGAAATTCCGGAAGTCGCACTGAACACAACTTCCCTTCTGAAAATGTAGAAGGCGAAAATGAGCCGGAAAAACTGCGCGCATCACGACCAGGTGCCGAGTGCCCTATCCAACCTCAACTAGAGCGCCCATAATGCAGCACGTGCACTTACCCACCGCAACGCCACAGGGCAACCCAATCTGCTGAGTTAGATTCCAATCGGGATACACCGATTACGTACAATGGCGTAAGAAAGCACTTTTTCCTTGAACGTCGCATCCCCCCCCCTATCCGAACCTAACAGACCGCAGGCAGTAACACTACGCCTATTACAGACACACACATACCCAAACCTTGCCACGCTTCATGTTTATTACCCTGATGCATACCCCAGCGACACATTCCCATCATGTGGACACACGATGACACTCGCACACACGCTCTGGGAGTGTAGAAAAACTCCTCCCGACTGTACCTCAAACGTGGGAGGGGTCGCTCAGGAGCTCACATCTCGCTGACCAGCAATGGGCCATCCAACAGACCCACGAATCGACCGCCCATTCGGTCCCTACGTGGGACACGCCCGCTACGCGCTAAGCGCGTCCGGTGGGACTGAAATAAAGTTTGTTTTTCATTTTATTGCGTTCCATGTTATACCATAGTCACACCACCGTCATGTAACATTTTGGTTATCTCATACTACTAGGCGGTAGGTATTACTAGGTTGTGGCTGAACTTCCAAGCTTGCGCAATAGTGTTTATTAAACAGCAGTGATAAATCTTATCGGTATACAATAAGTTGAAACTTCTTTCATGAACCTGCACACAAGTACGGTATGTTCTTAAAATTTCTATCTCATTTTTTCCACCAGCTTCTGCAGTGCCTCGAAAATCGGGGGACCGTCAAGCTTAGCCTTTAGGAGCTGTACGCGACAGCGACATTCAGTTTTTAGTGCGTATTTCAAACACTTATAGTATGAAACTCTTTCGAATTTGCTATGCACCCACTACGTGGCCATAGGTTCAGAAGCTTGTGCCACCTTTTGTAGTTGGGTTCGCCGTTTCAACCACGGAGTCGTCATCATAATCGCATATACTGACGTCGTTGGAAATGGACACTTGTACCACGCATTACTAGTGCAATATTTCATGTTGAATTGTGAAGCATGTATACAGGGGTGCGACGCAGGATGGCCCGAACTTCTCAGCAAGTTGCTCCGAGCTTGCTCTGCAGTGGCCATGGCATGAATACAGTGCGGAGTGCGTTGTATCAGTGTTGATAAAAACAGGGAGTTTTAGTGCTGAGTACCATAGCGGCTTGCGTACGCAGGACGTTGGGGCGGCGGTATTGCGCATGCGCGAAACCCCAAACAGATGCGTCGCAAGATCGCTGGGGTGATGGGGACATGTCTCCGCGCGGTCCACCTTCGCAAGAACTCACGGTATCCGCACTGCGGATACTCTAGCCGTCGAGTTAAAATAAGCCAAAGTGCGAGCACCCATAGCGATTACACGGTTTCAGCCAGATTTCCAAAGCTAGAATGACCTGGAACATAGAAACTGAAAGGCATATGCCAGCCCCCGACCAGCTGAATAGGTGGCGCCATCTAGCGCGGCCATAGTGAAACAGACAACCACAACTTTGTTATTGCAAAAACATTGTGCATTGTACATCTGGTGCAAAAACTGCGCAGCAACAATATTACAAATGAGTAACCTTTTTATTCATTTCCACTTCAAAACCATTACGCGTAAGCTAACATGTTCATGACTGCGGTTGCACGAAGTGTCACAAGATGTCGACACTGTCTTTACAGTAACGGTGTATTTTTCACATTTTGGCGCATAACAGAATACTGTACACAATAAAAAAAGTGTCATGATCACTATGTATGTTTAGTTTACCATTGTACATTATAAAAATATTTAAATAAGACTTACGCGACAAGACGCTATGGCTCTGCGAGCGCGTGTGAACTTCGTGCCGCTTGCGTTTGCGTGCGTGCCACCGTAACGCCAACTAAAAGGCATTCGGGTTGGGTATGGGTAGGGCACGCAACGCCGCGTGCTCCCAAGCCCGCATTGCCCCAAGGGAATGCGTGCCCAGCACTAAAATTCCCTATTATGGCCATGCTAGATGGCGCCACCTATTCAGCTAGTCGGGGGCTGGCATATGTCTTTTAGTTTCTATGTTCCAGACCATTCTAGCTTTGGAAATATGGCTGAAACCGTGTAATCGCTATAAGTGCTCGCACTTTGGCTTAGTTTAACTCGACGGCTAGAATATACGCAGTGCTTATACCGTGAGTTCTTGCGAAGGTGGACCGCGTGGACGCATGGCCCCATCGCCCCAGCGATCTTGCGACGCATCTGTTTGGGGTTTCGCGCATGCGCAATACCGCCTCCATAACGTCCTGCGTACGCAAGCCGCTTGGGTACCCAGCAATAAAACTCCCTAATGTCTACAAGAACGTGCGAGGCGTTGGTAACGCATGCGGGACATTTCCGGTGGTTATCAAAGAAACACCGCGTGCGAACGCGTCAGCGTCACCACTCAGTCAACATTTTAAGGCTGCAGTGACATCAGCGTGTTCACCATGGTCTTTTTGCCAACTCAACACGCCCCTCCCACAGGTGTGTATGTAGGCGTTTGTCCTCTTCGGACAGGTTGTTTCGTTCCACCTGCAGAATAGAAATTTTCACTCTTCAAGGCAGAAAGGGTGCACACGCAGCACTCTTGTGCTGCTCTTTTCACTCCTATCAAATATTGCAGATAAATATAAGGGCAGGTCACCAGGACACTCGTATCATGGCGGCAATGCGGCTGTGATTGGCAACGTCGTGAGCGCGGTGAAATTGAATGCGAAACATCGTAGCCACGTGGTGATATCACTTTTACTTCTGCGTGCGTGTGTGCATAGTCTGCGCGATAAAAAAGATAGATAAATTGTGCCGCTCGACGTGAGTACTGCTCCTCGGCAAGAGCAAACGTGGTGGGCGTACCCGATTTCCGCCGCTGGTGTGTGTCAATCAAACTGATTGACGCATGAACTCGGATACAAGTTTTTTGATTTTGAGAAGGCGTGAGTTCAACTCAGGACTGCCATGGTACCGGTGTGACTGTCAAGAGTCTGATGTGGTGCACGCTAAGCGGTAGCTTCTTTGCATATAAAAGGATTTGGTGAGCTTACATTATTTGTGCAAGGCTGGAGTCAAAGAGGAACTCATGAAAACCTAGCTTCTTGCAGCTTTTTAAAATGGTCGCATACTCATATATGCGTGACGGGCTTCGAAGTGAAGACCACATTAGCTTTGTTTCAAACTTTATAGAACTAATTGTCGGGTGCTTAATGACCAATACACTGAGCTGTCTTCAATGCTAAGGCTTCAAATAAAATTCAATTATTTTGGGCACAATAAGCAAGGCAGTTCACAGTATGAAGCTAACAAACGTAATTCTAATTAGCAGGATACTAATTGTCATAATATTAGTAAGGACGAATTAGCATAGTTTAGCGTACTCATGTTTAGCGTCGCGTTAATTAGCATAGCTCAGTTAGCTCATCAACTCGCATGCTTTATACAGCCAGGTTCTTGCTTTACTTGGCTTCATCCGCGCGGTCTTAAGCTGTGGCACGATTGCCTGGACTTTATCGTGACATGGCGTAGTTAGCTTGGTCAGAGCATGTCCTGGCCCAACTAACGCAGTATACCGCTCAGCCATATAGCTAATTAGCTGGCCGCGCTTGCCCGGGTGCTGGCGGGGATGACAACAATGACAAAGCACACCGGCCGAGTAGCGTGCTTGAATAAACAGACCAACTCGTGGTCTCGGATTTAGCTGCGGTCGCGATGTTGTAAGACGCTCGGCCGGTACTGATCTCAGAGGCCACTATGCCGATTTTTCTGAAGCACACTAGGTGCAAGCATTGAAAGCTTCAAAATAAATTTAAGCACCCCTCCCTCTAAAAAATATCATCACGAAAACTTTCTGACACTTTTATTGCATGATTGCATATATGCAGTCACTGGAATGACAAACAAACGAAAGATGACGCCTGTGGTTTCAAAACACCGCCTAACTTAGTCGACCGTCTTTAAAGGGGTGACTGCTTACATCTTAACCAATGAAATGCAGCGTGCTGACGGTTGGTTTTGACTTTTTGGTACTTTTGGCTGGTTCATAAGGGGGTGTCGCCAGAGCGCGGGAATATCCTGATTTCGCGAAACTTGGCTGATCCTGCGTAGAGCCCCAGGACGCGTGTGTTTGTGAAGCATGAAAGCTACTTTCACTGCATTTACAAGCAGATGAACTTGTTTTCACTGTTTTCACAAGCACGAGCGTGGCCGTGTGGTAGAAAAGTCGCTTGCCATGCAAACGACCAGTGTTTCATCATCACTTCAACACAAACAACCCTGGTTTGGTCCCCAGTCTGCTCCAAGATTTCTTTATCATTCATTTTTTTTTCATTTGCATCGTTCTTAGTTTTTGGGTCCCGCATGAGATGATGATTTTTCGCTCACAACCATAACGGTGATGCCAAACCCGACGCCGACACCGGAATTCCTTTGAAACAAGCTCTGTAAACGCAATCACGTTAAGGTATAATGCCACTTTGCTACCACATCAAATGTCAACACAAAGTGGTTAATGAATAGAAATGATAAAACATAACTAAAAGACTGGAAATCTAAAAAAAATGGCAGCATATCCACGGAGTGAATGATGGGGAGTGGGGCGAAGCATTCGTCCGTCAATTCGTTCTTGCTTCCGTCCGTTCCTGCGTACGTCTGTGTAACCGTCCATGCGTCTATCCACCCGTCCGTGCGTGCATCTCTTCGTGCGTCCGTCCCTGCGTTCGTCCATGCATCAGCGCCTGCGTCCATTCATGCGTCCATCCATGCATCTGTCTGTGTGTCCGTTCGTCCATCTATTCAGCACTCCAAGTACCACCTTCTCGCATCTTTTCATCATATATTCTAATAGAAGCACCACCATCCAGCGGACATTTCAAGGACTAAACGGGAGGTGGCACATGCACACTTTCTTACGGCTTGCGCTTCGGGTTTACTTCCCACCTTTAACCACCTCGAGTTCATGGTATATACTAGTTCACTGTATTCATGGCTGTGCGGCCCAACGCTCGCTAAACGTTTCTAAAACCAAGGAGGTTACACCCAGCGAGTATAAATAACGTAGCAACCCTTTCTTGTCAGATCGTGCTCAATGTACATGCCAATAGCTGCTAATGGGGATCGCAGCGTGCGCGTTACCTAAAGGCCGAATGCTCCTGTCTCTCATTCCCCCTTAGCAGACATTAACATGTGCATTGAGCACTATCTTTTATTGTTCAACAACGCACAGAAGAAATCTCTGACCGGAACCACCTTGGAGGTCAAAATCGTAAGGACCGCTATTTCGGGTATGTGCCACTGGTGGTTACGTACTACGAGGGACGCACAAGCCACGCCATAAGGAGCTTCGCCCCTAAAAATGTGTTAGCCTGACGAAGGAACGCAACCATCTGCGTGTTTCATCCATGTCCACGAAATGAGGCTCGTTAATTTCTTTGATTTCTAGAAATGCAGACTGTGTAGAGAGCGCAGTCTCACTGGTGGAACAAGCTGTATTCTCTTATGAGAGAGAAAACAGCACAGTCAATTTAAAAAAGGAAAACCTCACATATAACTTGAATAGTGCTAACAGAAGCCATATGGAAACTACCATTTACACCTTCACAACGTGAATAAACCATGGTTTCGCGTTTATGTGCGCCTAACTTCTGTCCCTGTGCCCACGCGCGCGTCGGCGGGGGGGGGGGGGGGCAAAGGTTGACGTGTGTGTGTGTGTGTATGCTCATTTTCGCTTTGTTCGTTTTGCGAGTGTTTGCTGAATTTCTTCCGTCTTTCCTCCTTTTTTCTTCGACTAAGCCACCCTGAGGCTATCGTCGCGTTGTATATTTTGCAATATGGATTACTTGCACTTTCGGCGCTTGTATGCACCATCCTTTTTGATGGTCATCAAAACGCGCATCACACTTTTGTTCTGCGTTGGATCAATTAGGTCCTTAGTAAATCATTGAACAGCATTAAATAATGTGTAGCTAGAATCTAAAGTGCATTGATATACCCCCTACTAACAACCGTTTCTTCATAATTAAGAAGATATTCTGAAGACATCGAAAATCGATGCCTGCGGATTCTGTCATACTGACCAGTTTTGAACCTAATGTATGATATCCAAACTTTGTTTAAAAAATTGTAGGTTCGCTTTAAAAAACGCACACAATTAAATGAGAATATAAGGAAATGTATTCTACGCCAAAATACATTTCATTGGTTCATAATGAATCTAAAGTACATCAATATATTCCCTCCCCCCTATCACCTATATCTTGATCATCGAGAATATATTCTGAAGATATCAAAAATCTTGTGGATTCTGTCATACTGCCCTGCTTTGTACCTACTGTATAACATCCAAATTTTCTTTCAAAAAGTTTTGCTTAGCCTTAACGAAACGCATAGGGTATACTGAGAATATGATGGAATGTATTCTATGCCAAAATCTATTTCATTGGTTCATAATAAAGAAATAACAGTTATGTTTCACTTCACCATTTACCAAAAAAGTGCCGCCATATCCACGAAGTGAATGATGATGAGTGGGCGAAGCTCCGGAGGTAAACCTGGTAAACCATGAATCCTCTGTACATTTTGCCCACTCGATTTTATTACATCGCTCCCCCTAGCGTACGTCGCCGCACTAAATCGAACGATTGCCTTCAACCAATGACACGCGCCATATGCGACATCATTTCGATTTTATAAGATCTCGCGTCTTTCATCAACTACAAGTACCGCTTTCTAGTTTATAACATCTTGCATCTTTTCATCATCAGCTACAAGTACCACCATCTAGTAAACACTACAAGAACTAAACGAGAGGTGGCTACATACAGGAGACGGTACCGCCATCTAGTGAACACTGCAAGAACTAAACTAGAGGTGGCTACATACAGGGGACGGTACCGCCATCTAGTGAACACTGCAAGAACTAAACTAGAGGTGGCTACATACAGGGGACGCACAGCCCACGCCCTAAGGAGCTTCGCCCTTAAAAACATAAGTGCTACGATACACATTTCCATCAGTTAGGCAATTGTTCTTTTTACATCTGTCATTTTTCTGGGAAGAAAAAAACCCAAGATCTAAGCAGTCACTGGATGCTTCAGAAGAGTGGGCTCATGAACTGATATATGCCATATTATGTATAAAGTATGTGCCGCGAAAAAAAAAGCAAAACGTGGAAGACACAGAAGCGACATAGTCCTTGTGGGGCCTGTCTTCTCTTGCTCTCCTTTGCTCTGCATTTTGCATTAAACAAGATTTTGCCTATATGAGTCCATGTTCTACACTAGCTACCTATCTGTTTGGTGCACACAACTACAGCTTGAAGCAGCTTTCACGCCCCTCGATATTTTGCCATAAGCTCAAGCATGTCATTGTACACCATGTCTACGGCGTGCATTCCTAATGCGAAGTCGTAGTGAGTCATATGCTTGTCAGGCACTTGAATACTTCGGACGACGTTTGGCAGCTCCTTTTCTAGCCGCGCTACGTCTTTGGGTACAGCATAGATGTCACCAGCGCTATGGTAGAGGGCCACAGGCACTCTTACATTAGACACGACATAACTGGGTGGCACAACCTGCGAGTAGAAATGCATGCGATTACTCGTGCGCCTACAGCATCAGACTAGGTAAAGTTGCCATAAGACGCATACATATTGGATTTCCTAAATATAAATTCACGTCTTTCCGTGAAAAAGTAGCTGCTTTTACAAAACACGTGCTCTACAGTTTGATTACCACTGACATCATGTGTCGTGCACCTCATTATTAAGCGTTTGAAGTAACGCAAATATATGGTGATTATCCATATTTGTGTAGGTACATACCTCGTATTCTATACCATTCTATGTGTGGTGCCGCGCATTTGTCATGTGAATACAATTTCTATTTCTAACACTAATACACGCATTTTAGAATAACAAAACGCTTTTGTTATGGCCTCGGCATTTCAGCTTTTTTCGGGCCCTAGTGTTGCGTATCACTCATTGGTTTATTGTTCTCCTATAAATGTGGAATATCTTTTTTTGATGACCCATTTCAGTTTTCAAGTTTTGTAAACGCCACCTCCTACCACCACCCCTATTTCTGCATGCCACTAAAAGATAGGCGATTGAAAATTGAGGCAAGAACCAGATTTCTTTTCATTGACTGATTATCA
Organism: Rhipicephalus microplus; assembly: GCF_043290135.1. Classification (NCBI taxonomy): domain Eukaryota; kingdom Metazoa; phylum Arthropoda; class Arachnida; order Ixodida; family Ixodidae; genus Rhipicephalus; species Rhipicephalus microplus. The sequence continues at coordinate 114,884,032 of NC_134704.1, forward strand.
TCTTCTCAGTGCTGGTTCCTGCGAAGTCACTAAATGACGCTATGCGAACCATTTGTCTTTTTTTTAACACGAAAATATCTTTTTCTGAGGTTCACCAAGACTTCGTTGACCTCTTTCTGTCACGGAAAGAACGTCCAGGAATACAACTGATCAGAAAGAAATGGAAAATCTTGTATTAATAGCAGTCGAATCCACGGCGTTCTACAAAAACAGAGGCCGGGCACGCTAAAACTATATACTGCACCACGGTCGCATACACTGGATGATCCACAATTGCGCTTTTTAAACATAGCACTCCCCTTCCGCAGTGCTCATGGCAAACTGAATACTGCATCAATATCGTGATATTTATGACTACAATTTTTTCTTATATGCGCTGTTTCTACGCGTGCCTTTTTCTCGGTGCATTTATAGTACGAGAAGTCCATTTTTTATCCGTTTACACAAAACCACGTGTATACATTACCCCTGGCGTCGGCCTCACTCAACTACATTCATACGAAAAATATCTCTACGACGCCTGACTGTAACTTCAAGCTACTACTCACGGCGCAAAAAGCTGGGACTGGCCAACTGTCAACAGCGCACACGTGAGGTGCGTTGCACTTCTCTCTACTCCGGCAGTGACGCTCAGTACTTTAACATGTGAACGGTTTGTGACCTTAGCCCAAGTTCGGTGTTCATTTAGTGACGGCTCTCCTGGCTGTCTCGCCACTTTCTCTTAGCCCCGTTAAAAGCTACAACTACAACAAACGTCAATGAGCACAGGGGTTTGTTTATTCATTGATGGTTTTTCAACCACCACGATCATGGCCGTTAGTCGCCCCAATGGAGAAGTATCACTAAGCGTTAAGGAGAGTCGTTCAAGGTGAATAGTGATATAGCTGTCAGGCATTAGGAGACAATGTGCAACACTTTGAGGCAATTTTTTTCTTTCGTGTTATACCTGTTTCTATGACGTAGGACCAACTCTGTTAATTTTTTTCTGTTGCGGCACCAGCAAACACTGCATCGTTTTTTTACCTTTTATTAATTTCTGAGTGATTTTGCCCACACTACCGTTTCTGATTTGTGTACATGAAAAAAGGCTTCGGTAACGGCAAGCGTTGTTGATATCTTAAAAATTGTCTATAGAAGGTTTATGAAATGTTTGCTTTGCACGTGATGAATATTGCTTATAAAACAAAGCAGAGTAGGCAGTGTGAGGGCAATAATACAAAATATTTAGGTACTGTTTCAGCATCGCAAAACAGATGTGAAGGTTTCCCCTATAATGAGTTTTTCCAGGTAAATTATAACTTTATTGTTTTGCGACTTTTTTGATAGACACGTACAAGTGTATATTTTAATGAGTGAGAAGGTATACAACTGTAACTGCTTACAACAAAACATTCAGAATTTTTAGCATAGAATATTATTATTTCTCAATGTGACATCGATGCTGTTTGTCATGCTTTCGGTAGAGTCAAGCTTTCAAGGCATAGTTATTCTCATGCTCCCCGTTGGTTAAAGTAACATAAAATTAACTAATTCTTGGAATATATTTATTCACCTTCATGATTTCACGAATCGGTGCTCAAACAGTAGCCATTGTTCTGTAACAGCTGCCAATAAATTGTATATACACGGCATCTTTTCTCTTCTGTACACTATTGTTAGATCAATATAATCAAGTGTAAATTAAGTGTAAAACTGTAAAACTAAATTAACTGTAAAACACAGACTCGCCTAATGAAAAGTTCTCTTAACTCAGTCATTTATACTTGGAATTATACAACTTGTTAGTTGAGCTGGGCATCACGTAGTGAAACTAGGAGCTCGGAGTTTCAACCGTGACACTGTTCAAATTTTTGGTAACTCCTGCTTCATCGTGCGAAATTCATTAGACAGGCATGCGTGAGAGTATTTGGGCAAGCACCACTACCGACTAGAGCAAGTGCGCACGGTACACAAAAGTTCTGATCGGCTAAGTGGAGCTCGTGAAACAACTGAGAGAAAGTGAACGAAAAAAAGAGACAAAAAGTGAACATAGAGACTCAAAGACACAAACAGGTAATTATAAAGAAATAGGTACAATAAAGACATAAAAAGATAGACAGAAAAGGACACAGAGAGAGGAGTACTCACTTGTTTCCACTAATATTTCTAAGTAATATCGTGTCCCTCAATGAAGAACGATCCCTCTGATTTATACTTCTTTAGTAGAAAGATATTTACACATAAAGAAATGGGCAAGAAATAAAAAAGAGAGAAATAAGGAGAAAGAGATCAAGATCTGGATGCAATAAATAGAGAGTCCGAGAGAGCATATAAAGTCAAAATATCAGAAAGAAACAGGTACCTGCTAAAATCTTCTAAAAAACAGGAAATTAGATGGGAGAAACAAAAAGAAGTAAACAGAATGAATAAAGTTCAACGAACAGGCTTATAGCTTGAATTGAGTAGTGCAAAGCTGTCGTAGTTTGTGTTATTATTCGAAAAATTGTGTACTCACTGATCCATACACAATTTTGTTAAGATAAGGGCCATGATTGAACTTCCGAAAGCACTTGCACCGTATAAGCTGAAATGAAGAATGCACGTAGGACGAGAGTGTGATAATAATGCAGCAATCACAGAAACTTGAGCACTTCAGCGTATAAAGTGCAGCAATAAGCGCTTTCTCATGTTTTGCAAACTGATTTTAGTTACACGGTGATGAACACCTTATTCTTTTGATGCTTTTTGTTTACCATGTAACGTACACCCGTATAGAGACCTTTTTGTAACACTGTTGTGTGCGTATGTTTGGTCTGTTGTGTTGAAATGTTATGTCCAAAAGTATTTGATGTCCACAGTCTCTGAAAATAAATATTTTTAATCAAACGTAAATCACAGTTTGAACAGCTTGTGAGGTTTTAGATTTTCGCATGCGAAGTGAATCACGAAAAAAGAGGGTTTTCAGTTCGAGAAAAACAGTACTCGCAAATATTCGAAGTCAGCATTCCCATCGTTGCATGTGCGTATTGCTACGAGGTTTTCTCCACTTTGTTTTCTTTTGTTCGAGTTTCAGTGACAAAAATTGTTTGCAACCTTCACTCAGACCATGATGCCATTATTAGGAAGCTTCATGATTGTTTGCGAGCATTCCGTTAAGATTGCAGGCAGAATGTGACTAGTCAAGATTATTAGAGAACTTACGTGAGTATCCATGACGATGCTCAAAAGTTTGATCTTGGATTTATAAAGAAGACATGCGTACCACCGGAGGTACGCTTACTCGACGACCGACAACTGTTCACGGTGCTATCAGTTTACACTGAGAATCATGTGTATTTCGACCTTCCATTCTGTGGTCGTAACCTGGTCAACATAAAATATTTAACCTTGATAACTCCGACTGCTGCCTTCGTGAACACATCAACTACGTCAGAATACGGTCGCGTAGCAAGAAATGAGGCAAGGTTCTTCAGTGAAACAAACTCAACTGGAGCAAACACGATAGGTTGTTTTGGGTGTTTATTAAAAGTAAACATGAATTATATCAAGTTTTGCGTTAGAAAAAGCTACTGAAAATTCTGTCATATGATCCCAAAGCCATAAATTCAGTAAGAGAGACCCCATAGTAGAGGTATGTGAAACTTCTACAATCTTGGGTTCTTTAACCCGACCTGATGTCACACAGTACACGGGGCTCCAATATTGCACCTCCATCTATTATCTGATTCTCAAATAGAAGTGTAAGTAACTGCATAAACCGACGACCACCTTAAAGTTAGGAAACATTTCCAACTTGAGTTGCATTTCTGTTTGTAATTCGCAGATGATTTTCGTTTAATAAACAAACCCAACGAACCTCACCTTTTTCAATTGCGAATTACGAAGACTTGTTCCAGATGTCTGATTTGATTGATAAGTGGGCTTTAACGTTTCAAAACCACCATATGATTATGAGAGAAACCGTAGTGGAGGGCTCCGAAGATTTCGATCACTTGAAGTTCTTAAACGTGCGCTCAAATCTGAGCACACAGGTCTACAGTGATTTCGCCTCCACTGAGAATGCAAACGCAGCAGCCAGGATTCAATCCCACGACCTGCGGGTTAGCAGCCGAGTACCATAGCCAATAGACCACCGTGGCGGGGCTACATCACATTTCTTTATTTTTGTTTCATCAGCAAGAAATACCCAAATGCAACTCCGAAAACGGTGTGCAGGAAAGATAATATTCAATTTCCCATGTAGTTTTACTCCGAGCAAAATGGGACACACTTGTTTATCTAGCTATATTGACAGCAAATAGAGTTAAGTTTTAATTTTTGATGTCACAGTAAATTGGGCGGCACTCTACCGCTCAGGCTTTATGAACACTTTTGTGGTGTTATTCTAGTGGAGAGTAGAAAAATTCATCTTCTTTTTAGGTTCTCGTAATGTTGTATCTAGTGTCCGGAACTTCTTCCTTGTCACAATATGCATATCAGGCCTGATGAAACTGCTGTAGAAGAAATTCTGTTTAATACAATATACAATGGACTTAACAAAACAAGAATATTAAAACTTACCTGTGCGAAATGGTAGACGTTGTCTACGGATGTTCCCGAAGGGCTGTGGGCAGCATACACAGGCAATCTCGTCTGAATGTAAAAGCAGAATTGCTAAATGTTAAAAAGTTTTTTAAAAGTTGAGCGTTCTTGGTAAAAATATTCATGCAGCATAAGGCAGACATTGTTAAAAAGGGCTCACACTCTATAATGCAGTAGTTCATGACAAGGAAAACTCACATAACAAGCGCGAGTTTGCCACAAGCTCACGCACACTTCCTCGTACGGCATCCATGTCAGAGATGCTCATTTACTCGACGAATTGCTGCTACTATCCGATAGCTGACAAAAAACCATAAATGGTGTCTGAATCGGACGTGTCTCTTGCCACGGGGGGCCGCCACGTGCTACACTATAAAGAAAATTGTGCATTTGAGAAGTATTTAGGCCCACATATACAATCGTCAAGTGCCTCGTGCATATCGTCGGAAACTGTGTGGTATAACACTTATATTCATTGCGTTAGCTCCACAGTCTCGGCCATAACCTTTCACGAATGACGTGCATTACACCAGAGCACTATCGCAGTATTCGTAAGACAGTAGTAAGAGCTAGGTTTTGAACAAAAGAAATACGAGAAAGCCAGATGGCGAGGGGAGTAAATGCTTGATCTTTTCATTGAGTGTACGTGCCACACTTTATAGTCTGCTGAACTAAAACAAGACTGAGACATTTAGAGCGGTAAAGGGAGACCCCAACTTTGTATGCATGCGTGACGCATATCCTTTGGGTGCCCTCTAATATACCCCGTCCATTTCTTCCAATTTGTGTAGCTTCAGGCGTGCTCGTCGGAACGAAAGGAGATAAAGCGTTTACGTGACAAATTTCTGTAAAGGCCCAAACTTATGCACGCAAATTTCGGGTGGCGTCCACGACCGACAGGGACAGACGGGCTCCGTCGTGCTGTCGCGTCATGACGAGAGCCAGCACAGGTTCGTGACATCGCAAATAGTATGAGTGACGTATTGTCATTCCTGCTTGATTGAAAACTATCACATGTACGCAGGGGAATTGTGAAGAAGGACTTGGAAGTCCTTTCAAATGTTCTAAATTTTTTTAATGTTTTAAGCATTGTTTTTCTTGTACTAATGACTGTTTAAGTTTGATTATCTTTATGTGTATTACATTTATTTAACTTATTCCACGTTGTTTACAGAGTTGCACTTTACTTGTGCATATTTAACACATTTTTTGACAGGAGGTTCCCCTTCAGCCAGGTGCTTTGCGACCTCCTTCTGTATACCTATGTAAGAATGTATGTTTTTATGAAAGTAAATTACCTTAAACTGAAGCTGAAGTTGATCAATGGCAACATGCCAGATTTATTATTGTGTTGTGGAAGATAAGGGAGATATAAAAACATATTAAATTTTTTTTGCTCATCATTTTGTGCAACCGCGAAAGTATTATCTGCTGTAATGTCGATGTTCACTAGTTACGATATCACTTCTTTCCTTCAACTTCCTAAGTTAGACAATTGTAAAATTTCTGCCGATCTAAATCTAACATCGCTGCCTGAAAAGGCTTTCCTCATATGGTTACAATGTTGACACTGCAGCAAGATACCTCAGAAACACCAAAGTTAACTCCCGAAAACAAGATGAATGACTAAATAGAGCCAATGACTCACTCTCGGCGTTAGATAAGGCTGTGAGTTATCTAGTCTAGTCTATATTTCGCTCTTTATATTGTACGCATAAATAACAAGCATCAACAGCCGATTGTGACTGAAGCAAGGATTAGGGTGTTGCCATGGTGCCGCAAATTATCGTGTTTAGTTACAGGTGGCAAGCGATCCTTTCTACCTACTCGTAAGCCGGTGACGTGACAAGCGACGGGGACAGATTGTCCTCCGCGACAATAAATCTCGTCGCTCGTCACTGTGGCTCATCGCCATCACTAAAAAATTGGTTGGGCGTTAACAGCTTTAAATCATCACGGGGACAGATTGTCCTCCGTGACAATAAATCTCGTCGCTCGTCACTGTGGCTCATCGCCATCACTAAAAAATTGGTTGGGCGTTAACAGCTTTAAATCATCACGAGTAATCAAAAATTTTACATGTGAAGCAGCTTATGAAGGAGGCTTGTCCCACTGGTGTTTCAGCTAGTACTAAGTGCGCACGCTAGAGATGCAGTGGTAGCGACGCTCGCTCAGCAGCGCCAGCGCCAATGCGCGGCCCCCTCCGGGCGATGCTTCCGTGCCACACCGGCTTCGCGGACTATAACGCAATGAAACTCAATACAAGGACAGCCCTTTCGTACTCACCGGGACTTCTAACGTGGGCATTATAAATGACGACTGTTTAGTCCACCACATGGTGTCCCGTTTTGCTCTCTGGTGCGTTTAGTACAATCGCAAGCATCCTACCACCACCACAGAAACGTGCCTTGACATTGCATTTTCAAACTTCAAGCTACAATCTTTTCATCAAGAACCATTGACCCTATACTTTACGTATCAGAAGGCCGTTACAATAAAGCGGAAATGTTCTCCAGCGCTTTAGGTATATATGAAAAATAACGGTCTGCCAGTATATAATGTTGAAAAACAAGAAAGAATTTAAAAAACTAAAAAATTGACCTGTTGCTTCTTCTCATACAACTCAGCGTTCTCCTAAGGGAGACGTGTGTGCTTGCTGTGATCGATACTCTGCTTCTGTGATCATTCGATGAGAACAGGCAAAGAAAATCAGACACTTTATATGAATGAGCAGAGAGGGATGTCATAAAGAACGCTTTCAATTGCTCAACAACGAACTAGCCAAGTTTTTTCCCATTTGCACCCAATAGCTTCTTTTTTTTACTTATTTAAAATTGTGCAAATTGTTTTATTCTGGAAGTTTTGAGGGCATCCGAATAACTTCTGTTTCTTCTACAAATACAAACACATTACGTCACTCAGACTGCTTCATTATCTCATATTGAGAATCATCCGCTAGCAATCGTGCTTTTCTTTGCTAGAATGTAGGAAGTGGGAGCTCGGTATATTACATTTCCTAGTATCATGCATGCTTGGTTACAACGTCGCCTATTATTTTTGAAAAGGAAGTGGCCAACGCCTTATTAAAACAAAGGCATTTCTTATGGCCTAGAATTAATGTAGAACAAGCCGGAAGCTAGCCTGCTTAGTGAGTGCACCTGGTACCACAAGAAATCTTTATGTATATATAATTGCACTCCTGTGCTTAGAAAAAAATGAAGAATAATTACCACTTTGAAATCAGGATCATGACAACTGAAGAATAGGCTTCTAAATATTTTCTGGTGGCCTAAGATGCCGAGATACATCAGTGTTAGTTGAAATAACTTTAGTATGAAACACCATCAAGAGTTCGAAATGTTGTGATCATCGCAGCTTCCATTATATCAGGCTGTTTTTGCTTACTTTACCTTGTGAGTTTCTGCAGCTTCTCATTGTACACCATTTGAAATCAATACAGTGCTCGCAAGGACGCATATTGCCACTTTTTATTGAACAGGATTTTAAAGAAATTGTGCTATAAATCTTCACTCTTCCGAATAGCTTTTTATCTGGTGCGAGTGTTTATGTATTACCTCATTTTCTGTCGGAAGCTAAGGTTTTTACGGTATGTTGATGTACCTGTGACCTATTCAACACAGTGCGAGGACATAATTGCAATTTGCAACTAAAAAAAATATCTGGTGAGTTTACTGTAACAGATATATCTGTCTTAGTAGGGGAACAAAATGCAGGTGGACAATTTGGAAAACGAGGGCAGAGAGAAGCAAGCAAACAATCGCACATGTGGTACTGAGTGTGTCTCTTATGGTCAATCTTTTTCGGGTTGTTCCTTTGCGATGTGTTACGCCAACAAGTCCGCTCGTTCACTATTCCACTTTCGTGTATCAGTAACTACAGTACACCAATAGACTACGACCTATTCTGTGAATACTTTTCGTTCAATTACGCCAAAGAAGAATACTGCAATACGTACTGTAGGCGATGTCAAGATATTGCCACGCTCCATTTCACAAGTTTTTGTTATCGTTCCGAAGCACCGCTCTCGGCGCAAGCCGCGCCTGCAGGTTTCTAGAGGGTTCCGGACTGTAGTAGATCATTTCGATAAGATCACGCCCACTGTGCGAACGTTACAGATTGTTCTGGAACCTACGCCACCACCAGCGATAACGCTAGAACATTCGACGGCAAGGGTATAAATGCCGACGCGCTTCGCCGCTTGTCTGTAGTTGATCGAAGGCCGACGCTGCGTTCGCCGCTATCAGTCCGAGACTGCTATCTGTGCAAGACTGCTGCTGTAATTAGACTTTCCCTTTACCGGGCACAGGTTCGCCCAAATAAACAGTTAAATCCTAACACGAAGTCTCCTGTCTTCGGCCACGTCACGACCCCGTGACATCTGGTGGAGGTGCTGCTTCGTTCATGTACCGGACGCCCCCGTCAAGCCGTGAACCCAGCCCACGTCGCGGAGAAGACACCGACACCAACCAGGAGCAGCGAACAAGCCGCTGACAGCAAGGGCTACCACCGGAGTACGGGCTTCTACCAGACAAGGCGCGGAAGACGAAGGCCATGACCGCGACTGCAGCGACAATGACAACCGCAGCGTCCCAGCCCACGATGGTCATGCATCAACCCAGGGAACCACCAATTTTCCATGGGTCATCGTTCGAAGACCCGGAGTCCTGGCTGGAGACATACGACCGTGTGGCCGCCCTCAACCACTGGGACCATGACGAAAAGCTGCGTCGTGTGTTCTTCTATTTGGAAGACACCGCAAGGACTTGGCTTGAAAATCGGGAGTCCACGCTCCGAACGTGGGATGTTTTCTGCGGCGCATTCCTTCAAACGTTCGCGAGCGTCGCTCGCAAAGAGAGGGCCGCTGCTTTATTAGAGACTCGGGTTCAGCTACCAAATGAAAATGTCGCCATTTTCACAGAAGAAATGACCCGACTATTCCGTCACGCTGATCCAGACATGCCTGAGGAGAAAAAAGTTCGTTTCCTCATGCGAGGGGTCAAACAGGAGCTCTTCGCGGGACTGATGAGAAACCCACCGATAACCGTCCAAGAATTTGTAGCAGAAGCGGCCACTATCGAAAAGACCCTGGACATGCGCACCAGACAGTATAATCGTCGCCTGACTGCAGACTGCGCTGCTGCTCAAGCCAGTAACTCCGGAGACCTGCGTGAAACGATCCGAGCGATCGTGCGGGAAGAGCTGCGCAAGCTGTTGCCTTCGGCCCAGCCTCAAGTGGATTCAATTGCCGACATTGTGCGAGAAGAAGTTCGGCAATCGCTTCAAATTCCCCACGCACCGCTGCCCGAGCCGGAAGCTATGAGCTACGCCGCTGCACTGCGCCACAACGATCCTCCCCGTCCACGCCAAAACGCCGCCCCATCGCACTTCCGTCGACAGACGCCACCGCCGCCACCACCCCCACCGACGTCATACCGTTCGCCAGCGGCCCAGCGCAGTGCACCGAGGAAGACTGACGTCTGGCGCACCCCTGACCATCGCCCGCTCTGCTACCACTGCGGCGAGGCCGGACACACATACCGCCGTTGCCAGTACCGACAGATGGGACTGCGTGGCTTCGCCGTCAATGCACCACGTCCACAGCCAGGAGAACGACCACGTGACATCGCCGACTACCTGACAGGAACTCGGTGGACACCACGAAGCCCTTCGCGTTCGCCGTCGCCCAGCCGCCGCACGTCACCGCACCACCGGCAGTACTCTGGCCCAACGCGGGGCCGGTCTCCTAGCCCGTATCCGGGAAACTAAGGGCAGCAACCGGTGGAGGTGCGGTTGCTGTGCGACGAACTACCGAAGATCCTCCGACGACGACGACGCCGCGACGGAGCTTTCCGAACACAACGCCAGCCAGGCAAAGCCCTGACGGCGAAAGCTCATTTACCGAAGGTGGCCTGACGACGCAGCATGGAAGCAGCGGAACAAGCCGACGCAGCCGTGACCCGACGCCACGCCCTAACTGTAATGCGAGACGGCGAACTAGCGACCTCGACGTTCTTATCGACGGCCACAGTGTGACTGCTCTCGTCGATACTGGAGCCGACTATTCTGTCATCAGTGGGTCGTTCGCCGCGAAGTTAAAGAAAGTTAGGACAGCTTGGAAAGGCCCTGAAATCCGCACAGCCGGAGGTCATCTCGTAACGCCTGCAGGAATCTGCACAGCGAGAGTCACCATTAACGGCCGTATTTATCCTACAGACTTCGTAGTCCTACAGCGTTGCTCGAGAGATGTCATCCTTGGCATGGACTTCTTATGCCTCCATGGTGCTGTCATCAACCTAAAAACAAAGTCGATAACGTTATCCACAGAAGAAGCACTACCGCTGCGCACGCCGTCAGGACACCATGCCTTGAATGTGCTGGAAGAACAAGTCACCATTCCGCCTCGCTCAAGCGTCATTATTTCAGTCGGCGCTCCTAAATCACCTGACTTGGAAGGCGTCGTTGAAGGCAGTCAGCATCTGTTGGTCACCCGAAATATTTGCGTCGCAAGAGGAATTGCAGAGCTGCAGGGAGGCAAAGCAACGGTTTTGCTCACGAATTTCAGCAATGAGTACAAACATGTGAACAAAGGAACAACGGTCGCATACATCGAAGAAATTGTCGAAGCCACCAGTGCTTTCGCCCTCGCCGATTCTGCGGAACCTGCTCAGAGGAACCAAGCCCCTCCCATAGCTTTCGACGTCAATCCCAGACTTCCGAACGATAAGCAAGAACAGCTCAAGGCCGTGCTCCTGCAATACGAAGATTGCTTTTCGTCGTCATCAAAAATTCGGCAGACCCCAATCACGAAACATCGCATCATAACCGAAGAAAATGCCAGACCACTCCGTCAGAGTCCGTACAGGGTTTCGACGCGAGAACGTGAGGCCATGAAGAGACAAGTTGATGAAATGCTGCGGGATGACATTATCCAGCCGTCCAAGAGTCCATGGGCATCCCCCGTGGTGTTAGTGAAGAAAAAGGATGGGACCCTACGTTTCTGCGTCGATTATCGCCGCCTGAACAAAATCACAAGAAAGGACGTGTATCCCCTCCCACGAATAGACGACGCACTTGATCGGCTCCATAACGCCAAGTACTTTTCGTCAATGGACCTTAAGACTGGCTATTGGCAAATCGAAGTCGACGAAAGAGACCGAGAGAAGACGGCGTTCATAACACCGGACGGCCTCTTCGAGTTTAAGGTGATGCCCTTCGGCCTTTGCTCAGCGTCTGCAACGTTTCAACGCGTTATGGATACAGTACTGGCAGGATTGAAGTGGCAGACTTGCCTTGTGTACTTGGACGACGTCGTCGTGTTTTCCTCGAGTTTCGACGAGCATCTTCGGCGCCTTGAAGCTGTACTTCAAGCCATCAAGACTTCCGGACTCACACTGAAGCCAGAAAAGTGCAGATTTGCGTATGAGGACCTCTTGTTTCTGGGGCACGTTATCAGCAAGTCTGGAGTTCGTCCCGATCCACGGAAAACAGCCGCCATCGCCGACTTCCCGCCGCCCACTGACAAGAAAGCCGTGCGCCGATTTCTGGGCCTGTGTGCCTATTATAGGCGGTTCGTGAAAAGCTTCGCCCGCATCGCCGATCCTCTCACTAACCTTACCAAGGCCGACGTGGAGTTTAAGTGGGAAACGCCGCAGGAACACGCTTTCCAGGAGCTTAAACATCGCCTCCAGACGCCTCCGTTACTTGCCCATTTCGACGAATTCGCCGAGACAGAAATACATACTGACGCAAGCAGCGTAGGTCTTGGCGCCGTTCTTGTGCAGAGGGCTGACGGACTTGAAAGGGTTATCAGTTACGCCAGCCGATCGCTATCCAAAGCAGAAGCAAATTATTCCACAACAGAAAAGGAGTGCCTCGCCATCATCTGGGCTACGTCGAAATTTCGCCCCTACCTCTACGGCAGGCCCTTCAAAGTTGTGAGCGACCACCACGCATTGTGTTGGCTAGCCACCTTGAAGGACCCCTCAGGTCGTCTCGCACGATGGAGCCTGAGACTTCAAGAATATGACATTACTGTCATTTACAAGTCCGGCAAAAAACACTCCGACGCCGACTGTCTCTCTCGTGCGCCTGTCGACCAACCGCTACCCGACGACCCGGATGACGACTACTTCTTAGGAACGATAACTACCGACGACTTCGCTGAACGACAGAGGGCCGACCCGGAACTTAAGGCCCTAATAGAATACCTCGAAGGCAGGACCGCCGAAGTCCCGAAGATATTCAAGCGCGCACTTGCGTCGTTCTTTCTACGAAACGGTCTTCTACAAAAGAAAAACTTTTCACCGCTTCGAGCTAAGTACCTTCTTGTGGTGCCTTCAGCTCTGCGACCAGAACTCCTGCAGGCCCTTCACGACGATCCGACGGCAGGGCACCTCGGTGTTTCTCGCACGCTCGCGAGGATACAAGAAAGGTACTACTGGCCACGTCTTACCACCGACGTCACTCGTTATGTGAGAACATGCCGGGACTGTCAGCGACGCAAGACACCGCCGACAAGGCCAGCGGGACTTCTGCAGCCAATTGATCCACCTTGCCGACCTTTCCAGCATATTGGTATGGACCTACTGGGGCCGTTCCCGACGTCGGCTTTCGGAAACAAGTGGATCGTGGTAGCTACCGACTACCTCACCCGCTACGCCGAGACAAAAGCCCTGCCAAAAGGCAGTGCATCCGAAGTAGCTAAATTCTTCGTCGAAAATATCGTGCTACGTCATGGCGCCCCAGAGGTCCTTATCACCGACAGAGGAACGGCATTCACTGCCGACTTAACTCAAGCAATCTTGGCATACAGCCAAACAAACCACCGCCGGACGACAGCGTACCACCCACAGACCAACGGCCTCACCGAGCGGCTTAACAAGACGATCGCCGACATGCTGTCAATGTACGTCGATGTCGAACACAAGACGTGGGACGCCATTCTTCCGTATGTGACCTTCGCATACAACACGGCGGTGCAGGAGACGACGCAGATATCGCCATACAAATTGGTCTATGGAAGGAGCCCGGCAACGACGCTCGATGCCATGTTACCCAACGTCACCGACGAAGAAAACCTCGATGTGAGCGAGTACCTTCAACGCGCCGAAGAAGCCCGACAACTTGCGCGTCTCCGTATCAAGAATCAACAGACGACCGACAGCCACCGTTACAACCTTCGACGACGCTTCGTGGAATACCAGCCCGGTGAATGTGTTTGGGTGTGGACGCCGATACGCCGACGTGGACTAAGTGAAAAGTTTCTGCGACGGTACTTCGGACCGTACAAGGTGGTTCGACGTCTCGGCCCACTTGATTACGAGGTTGTCCCCGACGGCATCACGAACTCTCAACGACGCCGATCGCGACCTGAAGTCGTGCATGTCGCGCGCCTCAAGCCGTTTCATGGACGTTAACAAACTGAAAGTGTTTTTTTTTTGTATTATTGTTGTATTGTAATTTATTCATTGTACTTTCTTGCATTATTATTGTACCTTCATCTTTAGTTAAAACATCGGGACGATGCCTTTTTTCAGAGGGGGGCAATGCCACGCTCCATTTCACAAGTTTTTGTTATCGTTCCGAAGCACCGCTCTCGGCGCAAGCCACGCCTGCAGGTTTCTAGAGGGTTCCGGACTGTAGTAGATCATTTCGATAAGATCACGCCCACTGTGCGAACGTTACAGATTGTTCTGGAACCTACGCCACCGCCAGCGATAACGCTAGAACATTCGACGGCAAGGGTATAAATGCCGACGCGCTTCGCCGCTTGTCTGTAGTTGATCGAAGGCCGACGCTGCGTTCGCCGCTATCAGTCCGAGACTGCTATCTGTGCAAGACTGCTGCTGTAATTAGACTTTCCCTTTACCGGGCACAGGTTCGCCCAAATAAACAGTTAAATCCTAACACGAAGTCTCCTGTCTTCGGCCATGTCACGACCCCGTGACAATATTATGACCGCATGAATCACTGTGTGGGACAAAATTATGTAGAGCTGCCGGTATACGTAAAGTTCTACTTCTATGTCAGTCAGTGATTTAGTGAGCATTGGTTATGGTGCAAAGTTTATTATGTATGCGGACGACACCACAATTAAAGCCAACGTAGTGCTCTCAAAACTGTCATCTTAGAGCACAGCAAACTCATTGAAAATCAACGTAAATGTAACAAAAGCCGTACGTTTTAGAAAAAAAATGAGACATTGACACTTCGACGAGTTTACATGTCAATAACTTTCTTCTGCCAATTTTACCCTCTTTTAAACACCTTGGTGTCATATTTGAGCAGCATTTATCATGGAGTGATCACGTGCAAATGGTGGTGGGTAAACTCTCCCAGGTAACTAGAATACTGTTGAACTAGATGGTGTTAAACTTGTTGAAAAAAGATGGTGTTAAACTTGTATTGTATAAATCCTTCTTTCTATCTTACATAAACTGCTGTAAACTACTAAACTACTACACTTAAAATACTACACTTACTAACAATATTACGGTTCATAGAATGCAGAAAAAAAGCTGTGCGTTGCATTCTAAACGCTATTTACTTAAAACCAACGAGTTCTCTTTTCGAAAAAATTGATTCTGCTACTGATGCCAAACATTTATTAAAATATATTTATAAGAAGGTATAAGAACAGTACTAGCAGAAACGACACCCTGAAACGCATTTTAAATTTGATGTCAAAACATAAAACAATCAACACAGCAAGCTGAGAAATATGAGAACTACCGAGGCCCAGAACAAGTGATACCTACCAGATGTTATAGTATAAACTTCCCTATCATTTAAACAAGAATAACGTCAACTAACATTTCATGTGATTGTTTGAAATAGTGAACATATGCTGTCTCTGCAAATACCTAAGATGCAGGGCCGGTATTGCGGTACATAATTTTCTATAAAAATTCTGTTTCCACATTTTAATGTATTTTGTCCATAAGCTTTTGTATCGTCGCTCGAATGAAGTTTTACTTTGCTTACTTTTGAGCTTTTCAGTATGTATAACGACGAGTAAAATTTATAGGTTTGCATTATCTGTATTATGAGCTGTGTCGCTAGATTATATTTATAATCTCGGTTTCAGTGTTGAACTGTTCTCATTTGTTGCTTGTTTCTGCCTAGAAAATTAAGGTCATTGAACTTGTCAAGTCTTGCGGGCTTTTTTCATAGTCCTCAACATTGTACTAATGTCGAAATATAATTTGATTTGATATGAGTACGGTTTTGAGTGAATGTCGACACTTTATCCTTCGAAGCTGATGCTAGTGAATGTTTTGTCAATAGCAGCGTTTGTTGTTTTTTCGTCGCGTAAGTTTCTTGATGTAAATAGCAGCCCTCATTATATCTATGCTTTGAGGCGTGAATAATATGAGGGCTGCCATAAGTTACACTCATGGAAAAGCTCCCTTAAGGTACAAACTGGTTTACAATGTACCGCGCACGCTATTTCGCTTATTCATGCAAAGCATACCACATTCAGCTGATACAAGTCGACGCCGTTGACAAGCTCGACTAGAAATAGGCATATAGAGACGGTGTATGGACTGCCGCAGACTTCAATGGCAGCGGCTGTCGATAGAGGACTGCGCACAGCCATGCTTCCTCTAAAACATATCCACATAAATGCCTGCAACATAGCAAGAAATAAAACACTGCTTTATTGCGGGATCAGCAAAACATCTCACCTCCTGATGCATGAATGTGTCTGCTTAGCGGAACACATCTATACATTCATCAGCCAACTATATCCACTGACACTGTTTCACAAAGAATACCAAGCATTCACTGTCTCATGTAGGTGGATTGCTGTAGTTGAATCTTGCGAGTCGGAAAATGATAACAATTCTAACTTTAGTCCAAATTTCGCACACTTGAACACGATGTAACACTTCCAATATGTAACAATTCATCATGCTATAATTCTTACGCTAGTAACATTGTGTCTTTTTCATTAGATAATGTCAATAGCACAACTTTTTAAAGCAGAAATATAGTTGTGCATTGTGGAACATACCAGAAATCATACGGATTGAAAATGAGTTTTCATATTCACGCGAGCCAGTATTGATGAGAATGTAGACAGCTTAGGAGAAGCATCTCGTATACGCTACCTCACTATTGGTCCTACCTCCTTTTGTTTAATATGAATAATGCTAATTTATGTGCTTTTATAAAAATGCAATAAAATATTAGATGGTCCCTTATGCACTCTATCATGCTATATAAAGCAGTTGCACACACGAAGACATCACCTTAGAGAAACTTACCGCTAAGTTATCTTTTGCTTTTAAACGCGTAAAGTCTAATGCTCGCATATTACGCATAGTGATACGTCGATGCCTTATTAAAAAAATTCCGAATTCAGAAAAAAAACTACTGCATGTACACTGCAAACACCAAACCACTTTTTCAGTGTACTACCCTTGTAACACGTTAGACTTTGAATCTCACAGCGTTGTCATTTGTGATTCTTTGGTGGAAAAGTACAAGGAACAGAAGGTGATTAAGAATTTTGTGCGTCGGGAAAGGTATAAGGAAAAAGGACAAGAGCATGGGCAGCATAATGTTATGTAATTAGGTTATATTTGCTTGCAAAGTGCTCCAACATATAATGAGCACTTGATATTGAGCATTTTATTCTGTCCCGATGCCACATTTACATTTTAGCAGTGCCTGCCTGTCTGCCAGCAGGAAGGCAATCAGTTTCATTTGACCCGGAGTAGCTGGCGTTGTCCAAGTTGATACAGGAACGTCATAGCGTTCAGTCCTAATTTGGTACCTTTCAGATTGACTAGATTTATGACGGGAGTCATGGGCACCAAAGGGCCTATTCCTAGTCGACATCACGGGATAGACGATGTTAGGTAACGAGAGGCTTTGCCCAAGCGAGAGGCTTTGCCCAAGGTAAGAAACAATACGTATGTTTACAATTTAAACATATTGAAACAATTTTCGTGGAGATACGACTGAGACAACCTCGCGAAGCAAGCTAGCCTATCTGGAGCATCGTAAATGTACTTTTCTGATACCTATCTTACATCGGAAGAGAAGGAAAATAGGCCCTTCTACTAAACGAGAGTGATAGTGAATTTCGCAGAAAGTTAGAAGCGAAGTGTCGTGCTAGACTTTCTCCTGTCCCTTTAAAACCTCTATGTCACTTGTGTGTGAGATTTTGCACGTAGTCATAGACGAGGTCATTGAGATTAGGTATCATCTGCTGAACATTCGTACCCATATCGGTGGAAAATCAAGGCATGGAGTCAGTGCCCGGCTCTGTTCTCTATTCCAAAACTGACACTGCCTCTCGCACTTGCTTGCCCTATACATGTACTCTAAAGACCACTGGTGCATGAGTGTTTGGTGATGACCGAGGGTTAGGGTGACCTGTTGTCCGATTGCACTCGTAGCCAACCTGACCGGGCCCTAGGAGCATGATTGCCTGTTGCCCTCAAATGTTTCAAGCCCTAATGTTCTAGGCTTACCGTACATAACCACCTCGACAAAACAGTGGACGGTCGCTTCTCGCAGGCCAGCTGTAAATCACCCATGCTCGGTTTACGGACTCCCTACAGGATATTCCGGATGCATGTTTTGAGAGAACGGGTTGGCTGCTGTAATTCCCACTCTCCCTGGACAATGTGATTTCCTATTTATAGCATTGTGAAAGTGAACGCTATCGACCTAGATGGTGACCAGTGCTTCGATCCCAATATTCCTCCCTGTGATTCATTTTGCTGTCCTACGCCTCTCCTTGATGATACTATTAACGTCGTTGTACATGCAGAGATTGGCTAACCTGCTCAAGTAAGAGTTTATGCGCAGTCTCAGTAGCTTTTGACGCTCTAACACATGAGAGTGTAGAGCTCACGTAATTTCCTTTTTGCAAGTTAAGGGCAGAGGCTATAGGTATTATGCATTATTATGAAAGCATGCTATATCTTGATTCGCATGTCATAATCTCTTCGCTTCCAGCGTACTGATAGTCAAGCGGTGAGTCTCAGCATGCTTTTGGTTTCGACCATGATGTGCATGAAAATATGGGCATTAAATCCTCTCGTGTCAGTTCGCATTCCTAGGATTCCAATTAAACCTACTCGCACATTACACTCTATGTCCCTTGAAAAGAGGGCAATGAGAATTTTAACCAGCAGTGGAAGCCTTCTAACGCCTTGCCTAATTCCAGACTTTTTCGGAGACAGCTGGAGGCCATGTCTTTGGCGTTTTGGGGGGGACCGTATTGTGCCTACAGCTGATTGCAACGAGTGTTCTACTGCTGCAAGTGGCCCGTATATGCTCAATATCCTTATAACATCAGTGTCTGCCAAGTAGCCGTCATTGGGAAGGGCTCCAAGGCTGTCGGTAAAGCCCTTCGCAACTGTGTTCAATGACAAGAAACATGAGGTTTCTTTGGGGAGTTCGCCTGGCCCCTCTTGGATATTCATCCGATTTTCCCTCTACAATACTGATGATAGCCGTTCTTTTTGTGAGGGATTGTATACGAAGGCCTGAAACATCACTCTCAGGTCTTGCCTCGCTGAGGCCAGCAGGTCGGAGTGATAAGATATGAAGTCGGATGCCTGGTCATGCCAAAGACTACGATTCTCTGTACAATGCGTATACCATCGTTCAAGATCTGCTTTCAAGTAGTGGTCTTACAATTTTTGCAGACAGCTTGTGCAAAAGGCAGAACATTTTGTGCGGGAAGACTTTATTTCGTTCTATGCAGTCGCACATGCCATTGAATAGGACATGCTCCACTAAATTGTTTAAACAACAGGTGAGAAGTCTTAGAGTGTCTTGATTTCAGGGCGTACCCGTGTTCAGGATAAGGAAAGTACGGTTGCTTCCTATTGCTTCGGTGTGCTTCTATTCTCCTAAGTCTTGGGGACTTCGTTAGTTCGCAACTAATTAAAACATAATATAGGTTTTTTAGCAAACTAGTCGGCATTATCTCCGGACCTGAGGCCACCCTGCTGTTCAAGTTGTAATGTATAGCCCTACTTTTGGACACCGCAAAATAAACATCTATTTTCTATTCTATCACATGCCATTGCATTTAGGAATACCCTTAGGAGCTTGCCGTGCTTCGCGGGATGCTACCTCGTTTAAGAGTGTTTTTAAAAGCGAAGCATTTCTTCGCGAAATTCGGCAACTTTGAGCGTATCTATCTATCTATCTATCTATCTATCTATCTATCTATCTATCTATCTATCTATCTATCTATCTATCTATCTATCTATCTATTTATCTATCTATCTATCTATCTATCTATCTATCTATCTATCTATCTGTCTATCTATCTATCTATCTATCTATCTATCTATCTATCTATCTATCTATCTGTCTATCTATCTATCTATCTATCTATCTATCTATCTATCTATCTATCTATCTATCTATCTATCTATCTATCTAGCCGCCTACGACTTTATTCTTGATTGATACGTTGGGCTCAACGTCCCGAAACCACCATATGATTATGAGAGACGCCATAGTGGAGGGCTCCGGAAATTTTGACCTACTGAATTCTTTACCATGCACCCAAATCTGAGCACACGGGCCTACACCATTTCCGCCTGCATCGGAAATGCAGCCGCCGCAAACGGGATTCACTCCTGCGACGTGCGGAACAGTAGCCGAGTACCTTAGCCACTAGACCACCGCGGTGGGGCTAGGACTTTATGCTCTCCTGGCCATTTTCATAAGGGTGTCGATTCCAAACTTTGTATGGCATAAATATCACTGTGTGAAGAATATATTTCACTAGTCAT
Source organism: Rhipicephalus microplus (assembly GCF_043290135.1). Taxonomy (NCBI): domain Eukaryota; kingdom Metazoa; phylum Arthropoda; class Arachnida; order Ixodida; family Ixodidae; genus Rhipicephalus; species Rhipicephalus microplus. The sequence goes on from NC_134704.1 coordinate 114,904,386, forward strand.
AACATTAAAATCATGGCATGTATGTCATGAATGTCATGATTTACATTTCATGGTCTTGCAGCTCTTGTGGTGGTTTCGTTCATGTGGCATGTTGCAAAAATGGTATAGTATGACACGATTACATGGTGAACACAACAGACAGACCTTAACATGGCAATCATTACATGCGTGTCATGTAACAACATGACTACATGCCACGCCCATGATGCGCGCGCGGCCATTTCGCTAGCGTCACATATACCCACTTTGGTATTACAGTACGTGAATGAATGACGAAGGTATGTAATTGGTGCAAACATGATAATCATGAGATGCGTGTCATGTACCAATATCAATATACGCCAAGCTCATGATGCGCTGGTGGCCGTTTCACTACCTTCACTTATACCAAATTTGGTATTACGAGACGTGAATAAGGGATGATAAAGGTATGATACTGCTGCAAACATGATAAACTTCAGATGCGTGTCCTGTAACAACAAGGCTACAGGCTACACTCATCATGTGCTCGTCGCAGTTTCCTAACTTCACATGTAGCAAACTCGGTGTTACGCGACGCGATAGGACGACATAGGTAAATGACACATTCAAACATGATAATCACGACATGCGTGTCCTGTAACAGCATGACTACATGCCAGACTGATAATGCACTCGTGGCCGTTTCGCTAGCTTCACATATGCCAACTTTGGTATTACGTGACGCCAATGGATAACGAAGGTATGTGACGGTTGCAAACATGGCGTCCATGAGATGCGTGTCTGATGAGAACATGACTAAATGCCACTGTCAAGGTGCTAATACATTTCCACATGACGTGGTGCGCGCGCTCGCCGGAGTTCATCTCGTCGCGTCACGTCGGCGTTGCCATGCCAGGCGCTAGTCTTGCCATATACTCGCAGGCGCGCGCCACGCTGCGTTGCTTTGACGCACGTGCGTTTCAGAGCGTCCAGCATCCCTCCGTCACGAAAAGAGGGAGACGCAGTGTTTTCTGGGAAATGCATCGGCGAGAATTCAAGCATGTCGCATTTCGCGCCGGTTGCCGTCGGGCCGCGCTGACGGACGCTGGTCGCGCCTGGCGTCAGAGAGTGCTCACGTTTTGCTATCGTAGCATCTCTGGGCCCAGCGTGCGCGCACGTCAACGCTACATTGAAGTATATTGGCCCCTTCATAAGGTGTTTGTCACCGTTTTGCACCTCTACGTAAACCAAATTTGGTGTTACGTGATGTTAATGGATGACAAAATATAAGACTGGTGCAAACATGATAATCTTGACACGCGTGTCATGTAAGAACATGAAAACATACCACGCTCGTAGCCTTCTCGCGGCCGTTTCGTTAGCTTCACATATACTAAATTTGCTATCACGCGACGTGAATAGATGATGAAGGTAAACCGCACATCTGAACATGATGATCATGACACGGAAGTCATGTACGGCATCATTTACCTCTGTCTCGTAACGTTGTGCTCATTTTAAAGAGACATATCAACATTTCTCCTTCAGGCTTCGCATACCATCAATTCCCACTGTACGTGGGATCTCCTTTTTTTTATTGCTTGCTCTTGTCTTTTTTTAAGGTGACACAGCGCGTATACTTTTGATTGCATTTTGCCTTCACGTCATCTAGCACATGGTGTAAAGGAGATCTGCTATTCTCGTGCGTACATGTACCCATCAACAGCTGTGCATATCTGTCCAAATACTTTCTATCTAGTTAAGTGCAGTACTATTGCATATTCATGTTGATTTCAGCAACCCTGTTTCGTAATACTCGGTTAGGCATTGTCCATTTCTTAAAATTCGAGGCTTCGGCTTCCAAGAGGTGTGAGAGGAGTGCAAGGAGCCGGTTCCTTCTGGGAGCCATGATCTCAGTTTGAATATCTTTTGATGATTGATATGTGGGGTTTAACGTTCCAAAACCACCATATGATTATGAGAGACGCCGTAGTGGAGGGCTCTGGGAATTTCGACCTTCTGGGGTGCTTTAACGTGCACCCAAATCTGAGCAGAAGGGCCTACCACATTCATTTCCACCTCCCTCGGAAACGGTTTGAATATCTTTTCTAGTCTTTGCAACATCTCCTGCAAGCTTTTTAAGTAGTTCACTGAAGCTGGCAAATGCGCTCATGTGCTCGTTTATGAGCTGTCGGGAAGCATTCCCGTTCATCATGTTTCACAGCAAAAGCTTTTCAAGAGCACAGAAAACTACGTTACACGATACGGAGCACGAGTTTCTTGATATGTGAGGAATGTTAGTTTTACTTGGCTATTATCTTTGCCTTAGGTATGAGGGCTGTTAGGCCTCTTGTTCAAGTACTCATGTGTGATCCGTTCTATTGTTTTTTTTATCGTGTTCATTTGTGAGCAAAGACAGTTTTCGAATCCTTAGCTCTTCTTCGTTCTTTGTGCTCTAAAGCTACTTTTGTTTAAGTGTGAATGTTCACAAACTAGCCTGCCTTGACGTCTTGTGCTCGTTCATTCACATTATCTGGACGTGTGGAAGATTGGTGAATTGGGAGTGGGTTGGACTGTGACCTGAATGGTAACAGTAATAATGAAGGTATGGAGGCCCAGGTTTACTTCCCTAATATTCTCCGTTGTGTTCTTTACATTTATACCATGCGTTTTTTATCACTTTGTACTGCAGATAGACTCCATCTGCGGCTTAGGCATGAATTAATAATAAATTCGGCAAATGAACATGACAGTCGCACAATGGTGGCACAATGGCTCACCACGCGCTCTGAGGTAGTAATCATACTAATCTTAGGATGTATAACAATATAGTAGAGATTAAAAAAGACAAGCTTCTCGGCCTTTACCCCACGTTCTTAACGAGGTGCGTAAACTACGTCACACCTGCGAAAAAATGGCAAATACACACGCTCATTTTCAGGGGCATAAAGTGTGTTCTTGGACTCCCGATGCGTGCAAGCACTGAGAACCTCGCGAGCCTAAATGTTCCCAAAACCCTAGAAGTAATTGAAGCACAGCAGACAGCCAGGCGTTTGATGACACCATCCACCTTTGTGTCGTGAAACAGTCTTGCTGTAGCTATTATCAATACAAGTTTTTTTGTGAGGAAACGTGATAGGCAGTTGTTAAATCACATGAAATCTAACGTTAAAATATCTCGTTTTCCGAAGAACGTACATCCACAGAAGAATACAGGCAGAAGGTTATAGAAAGCTCTCCACTCTTGACACGAACACAAAACCAGTCGTCGTGAGCATGATTGGTCAATTCCGCTGTTTCGTCAACGCGTAATGCTTGGGGGTTGTTTCCGTTTACACAAAGGGCTGGGTTCCTTCGGCCACGTCATTGAGTGCCTCATCGTGCGTCAAGTGACAACAGCTAGCCAAAGCATTAGTGCCCAAAGGGCGAAGTGAAACAGAATTGTACAGAGACTCAACGCGCGCATTTGTCTCTGGGGTTGTCTGCAAGGAAGTTTCCAAGGTACTTGAAGAAAAATTACTTGCTCATAACACCATCACTTGGTTCACTGCCCACGTAGGGTCAAAAGTAAACAAGAGAGGAGGCTTCTCAACACCATGGTACTGTCGTATTGATGGTCTCCCACCTGGCACTACAGTTTTCAAGGTTTTAACGGGTAGTCCCAATGAAAGTATTCTTTTATATATCAGCAAAATAACCGTCCCTCACGCCCCCTCTGACGATGAGCACATACTTCTTACCTTTAACGAAATGACCAAGTATTACCAAATCACTTGCAAAAAACACTTCCTGCTCCCAACGACACCTTTCACTTCCTCAATAGGTAACGCTTAGCTTATTACAAAAGAACTCCTATTTTAGCCTTTGGTCTACCGTCGCTTCACGAAGGTCTCTCCTTTATGTTCCGATTTCGGCAGATACTACGATTTTAGCCACATTCTGTGGTACCTTTATCAGTGGTAAAACAGGCTTGCATACCTTGATCCTTGTGGTATTGAAATGAGGGTCTTCCTAAAGCACCACACCATTCCAGTGATACTAGACTGTTTTAACCACTAATTATGGTCACAATTTATTTCATCAAATTCATGCATTTCAGAAGGCTTTCGACGCTGCGGGGAGGTCCTGATTTCGCGTTCCTGTCGGGAGAGCGGCACATACCCTGACTAAAAGAACAGGCTGGGACAAGTTCTTCACGACAGTGATAAAGTTCACTGACCTACCTACCTACCTACCTACCTACCTACCTACCTACCTACCTACCTACCTACCTACCTACCTACCTACCTACCTACCTACCTACCTACCTACCTACCTACCAACCTACCTACCTACAGAGCAATTCCAGACTTAGCGCCTCAACAGACCAATTTTTGGCAAGATGTCATGTCATATAGATGAGAGCATCACCCTCACTAACATATAGTGTCCAATTCACCCTACTCTCTTTCTTACTAGAAAAATAATTTTTCACATTGGTAACGGAGTAAAATAAATAACGCTTTCTTCTATTTTATATTATTACATCATTTCTATTGAGCACAAAAGCATTCTATAAAAATTTTCTTCCGCCAACTTACCCGCAATATCTCGGCGAAAGGGACAAACAAACGAGAAATTTGTTTGAGGTGGCCTACATAGGCGATGGGTGCCATGGCAAGAAAAAGGCTTATCTGCGAAAAAAAGTTTCTCCAATCACTGCATCATCCATCTCTAGGCAACACACTCTCTCGGGAACTTCAAAAAGCAAGCAACAAGAATTCAATTCTATCATTAAGTAGAAAACATATATCAGAGAATGAAAAAAGCATCTATGATAAGAAATATTTGAATTGATAAACATATTTCAGAAACTTTGCGATAAAATTTGCCCCAGCAAATTATCCTGAGAATAAATAAATTGCGCGCGCTATAGCAAAATTCGTATATAAGGCATTTTCAACCCTGATCAAATATTTTATTCGAAGAATACAATGTATATAATGTTTTACACTAAGAGAATGCTGCGATAGTTTCACGAAAAAATTACCGAAATATAGTCATTAGCAGGAAAGTGCAATTCTTCAGATCATTATTGCAATTTTGCAGAGTGAATTAAAGCCTGTGCGATATAAATTTTTCATGATTTTGAATTCATTGCTGCTTACAAACTGAAGCTAATTTTTACAAAGAAATTCGGTGGACACTCGAGGAGCACCAATGCCATCGCCGTTATGTTCTTTACAAAGTCAAAGTTTCAAAAGAAAGCATGCGAGGGCTGCTGTATGTCACGGTCCAGTCAAAGATCAAAAGGACTGGTTGTGACTTTCGTCCGAAGGTTCATATTGGGAAGTCAGAGGAAAGAAAAGTGCACCACTTTTTAGAACAATCTTCAAACAGCATTTAAATGGGCACATTCGCAAGTGCGCTGCTATGAAAATTAGAGGATGGTTCGGCCTTCTGTTGGTAAAACACACAGAATAAATGGCTTTTTTACCTATGGAAGCCAAGTTCTTATGGTATGCAATCTTGAATCTGTCAGTGTAGAAGCGCTTTGAGTATCGATATTGCATATAGTTGTAAATAGATGGAACAATGAACAGAATCAGTTCTTTGGGCAGAGCTTTCACGTACAGACAGAAAGCTCTTGGTGCCGATACAATTCACGCAATTATTTGACGATTTGCCTAATGCATAAAGATGAAGGAGCCGTCTCCTTTTTTTTCGTCTCCTTTAATTATAGTGGCGCCCTAATAATACGCCCCCTACAAAAACCATGCTGAACTTCTCGAGGCGTTACACTGCTTGTCTCGGACGCCCAAGCAAGCATGTCTTGAGGTCACGGCCCCATCTGACTTTCCGGAGGGAAGACATGATGGTATAATTCTGACGTAACAGATTGTGTCCAGCTATGACATGAAGCCATTATTAGGCGTTACCTATAAACACGGTTCTGTAAGCTTCTGTCGTGAATTTGAGAAGTTTTAGGCAGCCGTAGGATCTCGCAAAGTGTCACGTAACTCACGAAAGAGAGAGTCAGCATGGGCACTCTAGGCTGTAGCCTTAAAGAAAGAAGCAGGGCAGAATGAGTAACAATGATGAGAAGCACTTCTGGTACGCTGGATGATTCTGAAATACAAACATTTCATTAAAAATGCATATTCTTCAGCAAGGCTCGTGATAACAAGTACACATAAAACTTGATGTGGAGGAGAGTGTAGAGAGTGGTATTCATCCTGAGCATTACCTTTTGTTGGTATTTCGGCTGGTCTGCGAGCAGGCCAAACAGAACTTGGGTACCTTGAGAGAAGCCTATGTACAACAGCTTCGTACTGTTTGTCATTCGAAGCACAGTGTCGATCATTGTAGGGGTGTCGTACTGTATCATCTCATCAAAACTAGAAGAGAGAGGAAAAACGAACAAGAATATCGACATGCAATTCTTTTTTTCTCGCAGATGAATTGAGCTCTCTATTAATATAAAAGAGCACCAGTTACACTTTTTGTTCATTCCTCGCTTCCCATGTGCATAGCTGTTTTTAAAGATACAAGCTAGCTCCCTTTCAATACAGTTATTATACTCTCTTCTCGATAGTCGCACCTACGATGCATATTCAAAAAAAAAAACGTATGACGACATCTATACGGAAATCTGTGTGTCAACTGCATCCTTCACTCATGAAGGACGCAGTTGACATCGCTTGTTTTGTCACAAGGTACAGGATCGTTACCGCGTAGCTACCCCCATCGCCACTGTCCTGTCTCGTCATAGCGTGTGGTACTCGTGGTGGAACGTTACAGATCTTTTCAACCGAAAAAAAAAATGGGTCGCATTGATATTACAAGGCACAAACAGACATGTCACGCCGTATTTTGAGAAGGACTAACTCCTATATAATAACAAATTACCTAGTTACCTATATAATAACAAATTACCAATCAGATGTGTCGCGCACCAATCGACATTTTTTCTGATCAAAACATTCTGCCAGATTTTGTAGCCCTAGAAATAAGTGAGGTAACCTTGCAGAATTACCCAACTTAGCAGAACACTCCAAAAATTGTGCGACTCATTTTATTCAATAATAAAACACAAAATTGGTCACAACTTCGTTTTTCTTCATCTCTGGATAGTGTTAGGTCATCATGTATGTGAAAGGACCGAGCAATGAACTCGAAAACGAACAGTTCTCTCCCCTTTTTTAACCAATACTTACTTGCGTTCCCAAGAGTATCTTCATGAACTTAAACAGCATACTCATGTCAAGTTAGTTAGACACTGGTTCAGTTAAAAAGAGGAGAAAAAGAGAGTACCTTCAGTAATTTCGTGAAAGTAGCTGTTCACAAAAGACAGTCTAGATCATTCCATGAAAAAGGCAGTTCAAACTTTCGCTAATCATGTAACTGTATCACGTACTTGTGATTGAAACGAGGCAAGGTCAAGGCAATACGATCACTCAGGTTTGGTGGCATTTTGATTTACATTTGTCATTTCGAGAGTTCTGTTTTCTTATTCATACATGCGCTATGTCCACTACACATTTAGGGATGCAGTCTTTGAACCTACCTGAATCGCCAGAACCTTCGATCAAACTTCTTGTACCTAACGTGGCTGGTGTACTCATTGCCACGCAAGTTGCCGAGCCAGACATCATAACCAGCATCCGCGAGCAGGAAGCCTGCACAACGACCATTTAATAATAAATCATTACCAATTTTAAGGTAGATGTATGGTGTTCCTTATGCTAATACTTCGAGTTCGTTTCTCCTTTAAGCAGCAACTTGCTTTAAGCTGCAAATGAAGAAAAACATATGCATATTAAGATACTACAAGAACTCTTATTTTACTTAGAAGAACCCTTCAGTCAAAGCGTCATTTAACAGACACACTGGTACTGCAATAAAAATACAAAAAAGTAGGTTACCACGTGTACGCGCTATTTCGGCTCTCAAAATGAATAAATTAAAAAAAGAATGGGTCAACAACAATGTACTCGCTACTTTCTACGAGAGCTGCCCGTTGAAAAGTTTATCGTGCTAGAACTACGTTTGATGAAAAACCATGACACAGAGAATGTCGCTGCAGCAAACGCTTCGATAAAGGTACTTGTATTTGCTAAGGCGACGGTGATCTCAGCGTGAAAAAGGCTGACTTTTCATCCATCTCTTTCTTACTCTTCTCTATCCGTGGTTTTTTTATTTTTTCCCTTTTGTATACCCCCAGTTGAAGGTTGCCAACCGAACCGAAGCTTGGTTAACCTCTTTGCCTTTCCTCTTCATCTCGCTGTGTTTCTTTAGCCAAAAAGGCAGCTTGAGGCAGCGTCATGTGGAGAAGGCCGTAACAGAAGGTTGTCGAAAAGAAAGGACTTGTTCTGGAGATAAGATAAGCCGCAACAGGAACGGCCTACCTTTCTGTGTTATTGAAAACAAGTGGAGAAGGTATGCGTTAATAACGTAAAAACCAGAGGAAGCGTAGCCCGCAGCACTTCTTTCCTCCTCCACTTGACCTCACTAATGGGTTCTGTATATATTCGACACCCCCACCACTGCCATTGCCGCCGAAGCTCCCTGCGCCAGGCAAGCGGGCTGCTTACAAGAACAGGTGCGTGCATCGCTTGAACACTGCAATGGTTTCGAAGCAACTGCCTTCTTTAGCAGGATGTTCGCGTATGCCTTTCGTGTTGCAGTTCACAATAGCTATTGTTGGCTTAACCCATTAGGAGGTGATGGGAAGAGCAACCTCGATCAGAAAGAAGGAAATATACAATAGTGAGTGAAGGATGGTAGACCGTCGGAGATACTGAGGTTGGCATGACATTTGTTTGGTAAGAGAACGGTGAGAAACGATTTAAAAAAAGGGCGGAAAAGTACAAAATGTTGAATACCAGCTTTTTTCTTTCTGAAGGTGGAAGAAGGTAACGGAGAAAGGATCTTGACGTGAGACCATGATTATAGGGTTACAGTACCATGGTTGCTCTAAGGTTGCCGAGATTGGCACTGTCGCAGTTTCATAATACCGTTATTGAATGTTACTTCAAACTTCCATCAATATTGTAAGTTCTTCATAGTCTATAATTTATTGTTTTTGTATGAAGTTATAGGAAGAACGACTGTTTCAAAAGTTGGCCGGACATCACACACAAAAAACTGAGGTTGTGCGTACAATTTGGGTATTTTTAGCTTCTGATAAGGGTCAAAAAGCATCAAAGAAGTTTTAGGGATCTTGTCGATTTGGTGCTTCGAGAAATGTTTTTGGACAAAATTTCGCATGCTTGATTGTCCCACAGCGTGGTAAGCCGGGGTCTCTCTGATATTTCCGTGAGACATTACTGCCCATAAAAAGTTACTGCTTCTCAAAGGCGCCAAAATGCTTAGAAACTTTGCATTGTTTATTGTTTTTTTATTCGTTAAATATTTAGGTTCAAAGTAGCATATACGATATATTCATGTCCTTCAATTGTTAGGAGCTTACGCTTCAATACGTGTTTATCTAAGTTTATATGTTGCGTTTAATTTGTTGCAATGATGCGCGAAGTACCAACCCTCTCACTTTAGTCACCAAGGTGGGACCATGCGAATATTATTTAGCTAGAGCTGGCATGTGAGCACCGTAAAAATATAAAACTTGCAGTTTGAACGTGTACAGAAATGCAACAACGACTTACCCAGGCTCTGGTCAGGGAAATTCATCACAAAATCAGCCGATGAAACCGCAAGAGCATGAACAACCAGAACCGTTGGCTTGCTATTGTTGGTGCGAAGTACGTCGGGCTCATACCTTCCTCTTGGTATTCTTTGCATATTCAGAACGTAACCATCTGCGGTTACCACAGTGTGCTCTTCCACCGGGTAGCCTTTACTCACGATCAGCTGCGACTTGAAAGTGGTGAGGGTTCAGTATGTTGCAAATGATAACGTTTCAATGTATTAAAATTGAACCCACAAATTTACGCTAAAGCACTGAGTAAACTTCACTCACAACAAAGAGATCGAGTCAAAGCAATGTTTTGAGAAAGTATGTGATGATTTAGACATTGCCACTCCTGTCTGAAGTATCTGCTTACAGTTGCGAAGCATATTGTTTTTCGAAGTCCGATAGGCTAGCGAATAGGCAATTTCTTGAAACGAAGGATGAAATTTCGATGAAACCACACACACACACACACACACACACACACACACACACACACACACACACACACACACACACTCACACACACACACACACACACGCACACACACTCTCTCTCTCTCTTTTTGCGCAAACTTTTTTCATTCATATGCCTTCCTACGGCAGGAGGTCGCAGCTTTGGGTTGTTAGCGCGCAGTGACAATGTGATGGGCCTCAGGAAATAGCTAGTCTGCCGCTGTGTGTGAAGGCTGCACATCGATTTTTGCGTGCTGAAAGGTGCCGCCAATAGAAGTTAATTTACGAATGGTTAGTAAGAGAGAGAAAGAGAGAGAAATATTTTAGCGGAAAGCTGGAGAGGTTTGCCTGCTTTTTTACCTGACAGGCTGCTCCAGTTGCCGGGTGATGACAATGATATATGCTATGATAAACACACAACACATACAGTTACATTCAAGCATAACAGCCACATAACACAGAAAGTCACTCACACGCACTGCACTATTTACAAAGTTTAGTTCAAGCCTGTGGCCCGTAAGAATGTCAGTAGCGCTTTTGTAAAGTCTAACGCACAGGAGGTGTTCTGTTATGGGCCTAGAATATTTTTCAACTCCAAGTTTGTGTCCTGTTTTATTTTTAAGGCCATCTTCAGAGACTCTCTCTTTGATGCGTATATCGTACACTCACAGAGGACATAATTCATGTCTTCAACGACGTTACATTGGAACAAAATGCTGAGTCAGACAATCCAATTTTGTTCCTGAAATAGTTCGTATATTAAACGTTTATTCAAATCTATTTAGAGATTTATTAATTAATTTATTTATTTAGAAAATATAGCGGTCACTGAACACCAGGCAGATTAGAAAGATTACAGTAAATAATGTAGAAAAAATTGCGAAAACAAGTTTGCAAAAATGCAAAATGGCTGATACAAGAAAGGTAAAAAATATAGCAACTTTATATAAAAATAAATAATCGCATAAATGAAGCGATGCCCTAAAGCACGAAGAAAAATAGTATACTCATGTGTACAGCCAAGTTTATACATATAGAAACGCCTGAAGTACTGAAGACTAAATTTTGAAGGAGTATTATTGCATGAGAACAAAGCACAGACATGTGGTGTACACACGTTTCATCTTGCCTGTTGAGATTTCGTGTTATCTTGAAGTCACACGATGAATCGATCTTGTACAGATACTGTTCGCTAGGGTCTGTCCAGAGGGATTGCTGGAGCCACCAGGCGTGTGCCGACACTAGCGTTGCCACTTCTTGGCTCGAGAAAAGTATCTCGACAATTTCTGCTTAAGTGTCATGTCCAGCTTTGGCAGCATCATCAGCCCGGATGTTGCCTTGTATTCCGCAGTGGGCAGATATCCACTGCGGAATGAAGGAGGTGACAGGCTTTCTTGCATAGGCGTTTGATGTCCATGACGAGTTGGTCCTGTGCGCATGGAGACCTCAGTGACGGCAGCACTGCTCTTGAGTCAGTGAAAATGACCCAGGACTCAGCATTATGGTCCAAGATGTAATTAATGGCAGCCCGCAGTGCAGCCTGTTCAGTGGCTGTAGATTAGGTGCAGTGACTGAGAGTGGCAGAGATGGTTACATTGGCAGATGGAATCTGGACGCATATGGCGGCTGATATAGACGTAACAGAGCCGTCAGCGTAAATATGACGATGACCTTTGTAGCAGTTTTCCAAATGCTCTAGAGTGAAATGTTTGAGTACTGGTCGGGGTGTGCGTCTTTTGCTCTTGAACCCCGGCAAAAAGGCGACTATGGTCCACGAAGGAGTTTTCCACGATGGTTCCGCATGCCTTGATGCTCTCTGATAGTGTAGCGGGAGAAGGCTCCACACAGGACTACTGTCTGAAGCAAGCGGATGATCCGGCGCTCTGGTAGCATAACGCAAGTCGACTCGAAGAAACTTATGCTGCTGAAGAACAGGAGCTCAAAGGCGCCTATATTCAACAAGGGTTCTGAGGCTTGATGTCTTCTTTGGTAGGTCAAGGCACACCCTCATGGCTTGTGCCTGGACTCCAGTCAGTGCCTGTATGTTTGTTCAAGAAATTACATGTATCGCAGGAGTGCTGTAACGTAGAAGACTTTCGCAATGGCGGTATACATTCGTAACATAGCATTAACGGTACAGGCACCTGCATTGCCTGATAGCAAGCGAAAGATGCTCGCGTATGACGCAACTTTTTCCTTTAATATCCGAACATGGGGAGTCCACGTCATTAGCCAGTTGATTGTCACTCCCAGAAACTTATCATTTGTCGCGTACTGATTGGGAGATTGAGCTACCTTTAACGTGTAGCATGAGACAACACGCCTCGTAAAAGCAATGGCGGCACACTTTTCTGTTGACATGGTTAGACCTCGTTCGAGCAAAAATTTTTCGATGGAGTTAAAAGCTTTTTGCAATCTTGCTTGTAGAACACGCCTGTTGCAACCGCTGCTCCATATAAAAATGTCATCTGCGTAAAAAGAGATTTCTACCGATGCAGGGATGCACTTCTGTAGTCCGATGAGAGAGATGTTGAATAAAGTCGGACAGAGGACACCGCGCTGGAAAACTCCTTGATGCACTGTGTGGAGATGTGTCGCCTTCTTTTGTGGACATGTAGACTGTCCTGCCTCTGAGGTAGTCCAAGATCCAGCGGTACAAATGACCTCCTACACCTACTGACCTCAGGGCATGTAGGATAGACTCATGAGTCACGTTATCGAACGCTCCCTTAACGTCGAGGAATACACTGATAGTGATGTTGCCGGTTGCTTTGTTCATCTTTACGCAGTTGATGAGAATAATTACATTGTCAATGCTGCTGCGACCTTTTCTAAATCCAGACATTTTTGGGGGGTATGCATTCTTGTTCATAAGCAACCACTCCAGGCGTATCGACACCATCTTCTCCATGAGCTTTCCTACGCAGCTGAGAAGAGAAATTGGGCGATAGGAGTTGAGTTTGGTGGGAGGCTTGCCAGGCTTTAAATAGGAATAACACGAGCTGTTTCCAGGAAGGTTCAGGATGGCCACTCTCCCAGCTGGCTATGAATATGGCAAGTAGACGCATCTTTGCCTTGTCGCCTAAATGGGTTAACTCAGCGTGGCTTACACAATCAGGTTCAGGAGATGATGCGTTGTTCATCAGTGCCAAAGCACCAAGAAGTTCTATGATAGTAAAAGGTTCGTCTTAGAGCAGAAAGCCTCCGCCATGTCCAACTCGCTGCTATTACAAGACAAAGAAACTGAGCTGAAGGAATGCAGTTGGGTTGGTGGGGTTTTCAGGCTACGAACATATTCTTGACAACGGCTTTCTTGGGTCTAGATTTTAACAGAATAGCCGTCATTGCCTCTTATCTAGCTTGTTCAGATGGCGTTCAATTCGCTTTTGTATTCGCCTCGCCTCACGAATGTCATCTGCAGACAATGTCCTAAGAGCACGTCTTTCAGATCAGCGACGAATAGCCCGCAGCCTCTCATACTCTACGTCGACCGTTGTGTGAGTTTGAGGTGGTTCTAGATGCTTGGTGATGCTTTGTTTTGCTCGATTTAGAGGAGCCACGAAATTCTCATACATCATTTCAGATGGCTCTGCGTCTTCGACAGCAACGTTATATGCATTCCAGTCAGTGCACCATGTCCTCCTTCGCTTTGTGTTTAGCGTAGGATAGCCCAATAAGATGTACGTGGGCACGTGGTCACTCCCATGGCTTTCGATATCAGCAAACCAGGTCGCCGCAGACATAAGGCAGGTAGAGATCACGGAGACGTCCAAGGCGCTGCATTGGTCCATTTTAAAAAAGGTTGGCTGCCCATCATCAATAATCACCAGGTTGTTTCGATCTGCGATGCCAAAAAGGCGTCTACCGCGCACGGAAGTCCTCCTGCCACCGCAGGCTAGGTGATGTGCGTTGAAGCCGCCGGTCAGTATGTGAGGTCCAGGTGAGTGTGTACTGCATGACAGTCAATGGCGACAGCAAGATACGGCAGTCGTTGACGCAAGCGTTCATAAGGAAGGTGTGCGCAAATATACAGTGGAACGGTGCCAACCGAAGAGGTGGATTAAGGGGGTCCAGAAAATCGTCGAGCCAAAGTCTCTCGGCTTATTCATTTTTCACAAAAATTTCATGGTCACTTCATGCTATCGCATGTGAGTGACTCTTACACCACAAACTACAGGCTGGTGGGTAGTCAAGATGCGCACCAGCCATCATAAAACGCAGAAAATCTATGCCACCTTAATAATTTTGCAGTGCAACTGTAGCGAAGGTGATTAACAAAATATTGACACGTTCCTTTTTCAAGCTTTGTTATCGCCCCGTTACACTAAGTTCAGCGCAAGCCGCGCTTACGATGTTCTAGAGGCTTCGAGGCTCTAGTAAATTCTTTTGTTGCGCCCACATTATTCACATTACAGATTTTTCTTGCGCCTACGTAGCCGCTAGCGATAACGCTAGAATATTAGATGGCGAGTGTAAATGGCGACATGCTTCGCCGCTTGTCAGTCGATAGACGGCCGACGCTCTGATCGTCGCTATCAGTGCCAGTGTCCTGCTGTAATCTGACTTTCCTTTTGCGTGGCCACAAGTTCGGCCTGAATAAACAGTTTCATTTCCGACCTGAAGTCTGCTGCCTTTGTCAACGTCACGACGCCGGGACAATACACAGTGGGGTCGACGCGTGATCCAGCGCAATGTGAAAAGTGGAGTCATTTTAGTTCCCAGATGTTACAGAAATTGAAGCAAATTATCTTAAGCAGGCAGTCTGTGGCTGTCCTAAGACATAACTAGTGTACTCTCGTTGAAATGCATGTATCATGGCGTAAGTATCACTGCAGCCTTGTATAGCGCGGTTCTTGAACGCGTACGAAGATGAATGTTGCTATGAGGCATTGTCCAGCTTCATCACCATGCGTGCCCACACAGTGTGGCTGCAACAACGACGGGTATGTGGACGATTCAGTGGTGGGTATTCGGAAATTCAGTGTACAGCCTAAGCATGCCTTCCTCTCATTACCAGTTCTTCGCGTGAATAAAACGCTAACCGGAAGAACGATACATTGACAGGAACTGAAAAGCTGCATAGCACAAACAATTGAGTGAAAAGCGCATGCAGAATTGTTCTACTAAGATGGATGGATGGATAGATGGATTTGGCTGTACCCTTTAGATCGGGTGGTGGCTTGCGCCACCAAGCCGTAATAATTAATGAACCAAAAACTAGATTTTTTTTTCCTTAATTAGTGAGATGGAGGATTCGCACTTTGCAGTGAAGGGTCTATTTTCACTCGTGCCTTGACTTTAGCCAGCAATCAGACAATCTCCTTCTAGGGTATTCTACCCTCTTTAAGTCTATTTTGCCCTTCCTGTCCCTAAACCCCCGTGCTTTGAAAAACTCTGCGCCATCATCTTGAACTATAGGGTGAAGCCCTTTACAGAACATTATCAAGTGTTCGGCAGTTTCTTCTTTCTCTCCACACGCACTGCATATCGTGTCTACCCTTTCGTATTTGGCCTGATATGTCTTGTTTCGCAATACTCCCGTCCTGGCCTGAAACAGTATAGAATTACCCCGAGTATTATCATAGATCCTTTCCTTGGCAATATCCTGCTTAAATGTTTGATAGATCTCTAGTGCGGACTTCTTAATCATGCCAATTTTCCATATATCGTTCTCAGCTTCCTTCACCTTCTTCTTAACTGTTGATTCTTTTTGGATTGGCCCCCTGCTGTTTTCCATGTATTTATCAGTCAATTTTCTGGTTCGCTTCCGTCATTATGTATCGACATTCTTCATGGAAAAGTAGCTGAATACATTCCTAGCTCAACACTCCTCCCCCATTTCTCCCAATCGCTTCTCAAATTTTATCTTGCTGCTAGCTTCCCTGCCTTCAAATGTTGTGGAAAAGTTGGTGCCACCTTACGACAAACGTCTCACTCGACACTCGAAAAGATAAATATATAGAGAAGTAGCTGGTGTATGTACGCCTACCTACTCACCTATCAGTATTGCTATAAGTGTTCTATTAGCTTAGATTTGCACTCAAATATATACATGCATTTCTCAACGAAATAGCATTCTTGTGTCTCTTAAATATTTATTGATCGAAGGCTTGGGGGGGGGGGGAGTATAGTGCCAGACGGCCCTTCCCGTTTTCCGAATCTCCGCTACAGGGCGTTCTTGATAGAACTATCTCGTGCGAGCCACATGTCTTTTAAAAACGTTTTTCCGAAAACGCCTTTTATAAAAACCACTATTAAATTGTATTTGAAGATACATCATGAAGAGCAGTGTTCTAGTACCAAATATGTGAAATATTCGCGTTAAAGACTATTTGGACCTTCATCGGAATAGATAATTGGTCGTAAGCGGAATCATCAGTCGGCTAACTCAGAATTACTCATAGTCAGGTTAAGCCTTGAGTGAGTTTGAGTGAGTCGGGCTCTACAGTATATGTTGGTGAGTATTCGTCGGAGCAAATATGATTCAAAAAAAATTCAGAGAGTTTGAGTATGCGTCAGATCGGTTAAAAAATTTCATTCAGTTTGAGTTCAAGTTTCCCAGAGCAAAATGTGTTACTGGAGTTAGCTTGGTTGCGCTCCGAATTTTTCCAGATGTTCTGAGTAAGAAGCTTGAATTTTTGCTCGGGTTTTATTCGCGAGATATCGTAACATGAAAATATTCATGTGCCTTGTATTTTTGAAGGAGGTGCTATTGCAATTCAGGAATCGTGCGTAATCTCTTGTACATGCTTCAATTCAATGCTTATTACAGTCTTAACATATAGTTAATTGTAAATCGTATTTACGTTAGATTTTGCTTGCCGAGAGAAGATGCTCTGAAGGAGTCATCGTATAGCATGGCTCACATATCATAAAGCCAATACAAAAAAGGTTGCATTGGATTGCATCACTGCCCTGTAGTGGCTGGCGCCATTCTTGCTTGTCCCCTTTCCTAATCTCTCAGCGTAGAGTAGCCAACCAGATAATTTTCTGATTAACCTCCCTGCCTTCTCCCTTTTGTTGCTTTCTTCCTTCATTGCTATGTCACCGTAGTGGCGGGGGCACCCAAAATCACCACCTATCATGCGCACACTTTCTGGTACGGAAAAATCGAAATGCGATACAATTCTCATAGCTGCCTAATGTAGTCCTCAGTATATTCTTGCATTGTAAGAATATGCTGATGACTACATGCTGTAATGTCTGTCACAAAACAAAAACAGGAAACACAGCAAACGCATATTGCCTATGAACACGTTTACATTACCAGCTCGACAACACCAGACTCTGAAGACAAATTTTGTCAAGTGATGAAGTCCAGTTCCTCTCCTTTATTGATCACAAAGCATAATAATGAATTACACGTACATTTCCCAATAACGGGGCAAAAATGTCTTCTTTTTCTACTCTCAAGAGGCAAACAAAACGCTCATATGCGCACGAAATGACTGATTTCGCACCATGTTTGAATCACTTTATATATCTGTATCGTGTATACGATACACTTTTAGGATAATATGGGAAATCACTCACCACGTTTCTCAGTGAATCAGCGTCAAAGTGGAATCCCTTCGTTATAGACAAGACGCAAAGAAGCGCTGAAAGTTTCAAGCAGTTTGTCAAGGTGCAAAAACTAGGGTGCATTTTTCGCGGCCAGAAAGTTGTGGTGACATTCGCGGCACACGCGCTAGCTCGTACAGATGCCCTGAATTACTTCCGTGCTCGCTCAGGCCTGAAGAGAAGCGTAAAGACAATGTATGTAAACGTGTCAAGTAATAATCACAATACGCAAGCAAAAGTGAAGCTCAGCGGGAAAGATGCAAGCTGCGCTGAGGGGCAATTTTTCACGATAAGCGGAAGTTACTTGAACAAATGTAGAAAGAGCATAGCTGGGTGAATGAACTACAGGAAACGCGAATTTCTTCAGCATTACAATGTCGGTAAAAATTGCCGCAACTGAAATATTCAAGTGCTCTATAACCAATTGTAGCTGTTGTTATTTTTGAACAGCTGAAGATTTAGTGAAATTGTTGTGAAAGCTTTACATTTGCAAATAAAACAGAGTACTACACATACGCCCAATTTGCAATTTTAGGAAGACGATTGTATCAAGAAAAATCCTAAAGTAAATTTTTGTTTTTGTAGTGAAAAACTACAAAGGCGAAAGGCAGTATAAGGAAGTGATCAGAAGCACACAAATATTTTACGCAACATATGAAGGTAACAGTTACTAAAGCGAAAGACATCATACAAAACCACATTTATGGTTAAAAATGAATGAGCCATAGTCATGAGGTAAATGTCATTGATAGTACACAAAACCAATGTCCAGCATCTGGGAACCGAATCTCAAAGATGCACATGGCTAGTTCCTTTTTTACGGCAGGGGGGTGGCCTCTCACTCGATCGCTTTCATTGCTATTTGTAATTTTCTCACTGCTAGCTAGCAGCACTCGGCGCTATTTAGGCAAATATGAAGAAATCCTTTTGCTACTTTGCGTCGTGTAGTGCGTCATCTTTACGACCTTTATCATATCAAACGTGGCGCTATCGACACCGTAACTATATGCACAGAGTAAAAAAAATAACCCGAAAGAATCGAGGATCCCGCTTTTTTATCAGACGCTGATATATTCGGCCCTTACGAAAAGCAAAATTTTAAGCAAACATTTACCTTACCATTTGTCACGTAATCGCGTGACTTCTAACGGATGCTTCAGATTAGGTAGCATCCCGTTAGCTGGCATCGCTATCCCATGACCTCAGTAGCGTGAGGGATGCCATTTTGGCGTTATTAAATATTGTTAGGCGTATTACAAGCAAACATGTAAGTGATCAAGCGACTGAGTGCACACATAAGTCTGTGCGGCGAAGAAAACAATTTCGTACGCGCGGAGGAAAGTTGCGCTCTACACGGAAACAACAGAAGCTCTTCATTGCCCTAGCTTATACGTTTCAACTCTCATTCGAGTTGGTGTACTAATGGAAGTTGTATGAGGCGTTCGGTCCATCACGGTAATCAAGAGTTCTCTCGTCACACAATTAACGTTCTCTCGTCGGACATCCGTGCAATTTTCAGCCTTGTCGCTCGATTGCATGTGAAATTACGCAGGCACCCAGCATTATTAACACGTTTCCTGCATAATACGGATGCTGCTCATGACAAGAGCAGATATAGAGAATACACAGGACTCGCTCGGGCAGTTTCAGCTCAAAGAGCGCATTAAAATACTTTAGTTTCTCTTTCTGTGCGCATAATGTCAGCTTCTTAATACAATGTGTCTATGATGCATTAACATTCAAGCGACATGAAGAGCAAAACGACTTTTCGTGTATTAGTTGAGTACAATTTTACAATCCAGGAAACACCAAGTTTTCCGCAATATGACGCACTCTGGGCGACAAAAATGCACGAAAAGAAAATGCGCGCGGAGGTTCCACCCTTAGATCCCCACAGAAATGGTGACGTAGAAAACATTGAAGGCGTCTGCTGGGTTCTACATGGCTTCCACTAGATAAATGTAACGTACATTATCATGTGTTGATGTCGTAGAGCTAGCAGACAAAATTTCAGACAGTTTAATTAAACAAATGTGGCCAAAATACAAAAAGATACATTTTGAAACCTGTAATTTTACTGAGTGGAGATTTCGGCGTGAAACTTTAAAATCAAACTTTCGCCGTGGTTTTCTTCTGCCAATAAACTTACTCAGATTTGTGTACATGTTAAAGAACCCCAGGTGGTCAAAATTTCTGGAGCCCTGCACTACGGCGTCTCTCATAATCATATGGTAGTTTTGAGACGTTAAACCCCACACATCAACCAAATTAATAATAAACTTATCGAAAAAAAGTTCTCAAAGTGCAGTTTGTGAATCTATATCAAGTCAATGTTTCTCTTAGTGTCCTTTTAACATTGAGTGGCGTCCAATCTCTACATAAATGGCATGTAAGCTGACCAAGTGTGTGCGTATTACAAAGTGTGTGCCTTGTTAGTACTTTAAGTAAATATTGGTCCACGGTTCGACGAAAACTCGTCTTGCGAGGAAGGTTCATTGAAAGAAATAAAAAAGCCACTCGCCTTTCTAGAAAAAAAATCACAGCATATTTCCGAGGTGAACGATGAGTGGAGTAAAGTGGACAGATGGACGCACGGATGGACGCAGAGACAGATGCATAGACGAACAGATGGATGGGCGGACGCCAGGATGCATGAACGAACGGACGCACGGCTGAACGGTTGAACGGAAGCATTGACGGACGCACAGACGGACCCATGGACGGTCGGATGGATGGACGGATGAACGCACGGACGGATGCATGCACGGATGCACGGACGGACAGACGGGCACATGGAAGGGTGGAGAGACAGATGGAGGCTTCGCTCCACTCATCATTATTCACTCCGTGAAAATGCTGTGACATGGGTTTTATTGACATGCAATGCAACTGGCTACTATGATGACTACGATGACACGGGACACACGCCCTACGGCGTAAGAGGCTTTGCCCTTAAAAAACTGTGGATCCAATCTGAATCGTTCATATGAGGCCACTTAATTGTGCGACAACTGTTAATGGGTCCGTCAATACATTCTAGTTACTGCATTTATTATGTGCATAGTTACGGTGTCGACGCCGCCACGTTTCAGATCTTAAAGCTCGTAAGGATGACATGCTACAAGACGCGAAGTGGTAAAGGGAGTCCTTCATATTCTCCAAAAATGCCACAAGTGCCGCTAGCTGGACGTGAGAAGATTTCATTGATAGCGAAGAAAGTGGTCGGGTGAGGGGCCACCCCCACTGCCACATTGTACTACACGTACGATGCCAGCAGTGCCCAAGTGAATGCTTGTTTTTTCTACAAAAAAGACGAGTGCCCGTTTTATTCCTTCCAATTTCAGTGTACCTATGCAGCGTTGGTATGCGGAGATCATAAGTCTTCAGCAAATATGGACTCTAGACAGAGAATATTTTTGTTCTATGAGTATACAGGGTATTTCAGCTAAAACACCAAGTATTAGAAATTATACGTGAGCGCTACACGTTCCCAATTAGCTCTTTAATGTTCAGAGCCATATAAAGCTTGTCAGAATATTGATATTTTTTCTTCAATTTTACGCACTTTAAACAAACACTAAAAAAAATTAATCAGCACACATATGTTACGCCATTATTTGAAGCTTATTATCTGTGAATAGTCATTAAAACTTTCGTATTGAAGATTTTATTCCACAGTCAATAGTTATTTAAAAAGTTCATTACAGCAAATTTTGGTGTTTGATTAGGTCGGAGCATCCGAAAAATGTTTTAACATGCTCTATATGGCTCAGAACGATGCTACGCTGATTGAGGATGCGTAGCGTTCTTGTAGATTTTTTATACTTCGTATTTTTGAGTTGAAATATCTTGTGTTGCAATATTCACATTGAAAGAGTCACATATTGTAGAGCAATACAGAAAGACCAGATTTTGTATTTGTTGAGTCGCGATCAGCCTGGTTGTGTGCCAATAATATGTGAAAGCCACGAGACATGCATCAGGCGCTGAAAAAAGCTCATCGGAATTGTTGGTGCTGACTGCCACTTACTATAGACCCAGACAAGGTCATCCCGCTCAAAGAAAGAGCCGCGCCATTGTGATTAAACTGGTCACGTAACAGTGAGCAGAAGCCTAGCGATAAGCAGGCCCTGCATATGCTCCTCAAAAATATTGGTCCTACAAAAAGAGATATGACAACTCAAGTACGTATTGCGTGGCAGCCAATAACAAAAAAGTTACAAATATAAATCTATACGTCCACGTCACCATTTTCCGTTCATGGGCTTCTAACACACACTGTATGTCTGTCAACAGTGTTACAAACTATGCATGTAGGTTAAAAACAGCTGTCACCATAAGGAGAGCATGCCATGTGCTATGTAGACTGATCAGCTCAACCGACCTTAACCTTGAAAAGCATCTCCTTGCAGTCCAGCATTTGGACTCATTGTTCAAATTTTCCTGGGTCATTCATCACACACGCAGTACAGCGTGCGGTCACTAAACCATAGTAGACAGTTCAGAGCATTCGCATTTCTGAGCCTGCTAGGAGCTCTCCCAGAAGTTTGAGGGCATTGTTAGCGACTGAATGCCGACATGACTCCATAGCGAATTTATCAAGTAAGCGAATCGCATTGGTTTCATACAACGCAGCACTAGATGTGCTTCCTACTGAAGCCGATAAGAACTCAGAGTACATAGTAGGTCATGTCAACTATTTTTTGTGGAAATTGATGACGTTCTTTGTACCACGCGCCGCGATGCATGGGAACATTATCGACCTCAACTTCAAGAAATACTGAAGTGAAAACTGAACAAAGGGTCCTGACTTCAGATATTCGTATCCGCACGATTGGAATGTCGTCCTACAAAGCTGGTAGAACGAAGAAGCTACAGATGTGACCTCACTAAGTTAATATCGTTTTTCGATCCTACAGAAAAGAGAATAAAAACACTTTAGCTTTCTACGCTAGAAACAGAATTTATTGAAAGCAAAGGCCCGTTTCCTGCGTCCTTGCTAGTGTCCATAATAATTAGCTTGATGATCACAGAGATAGCAAAGTTTTAAATAACTTAGTGTTCCCAAGGTATATATTTGAAGCATAGCTTTGAAAAAGATCTCTTGCTTGCTACACCCTCAAAAAGATGGTCGTAATATATATTTGAACGTCACGATGCATGCTTCAACGGTGCTACTCCTAAGACCATTTCTATGAACATGTGCGTAGGTATTAGTCAGGGAGGGCAGAAGGACGCACTCAACCCATCCCCCTAGCCTCACGCCTCTCATGCGCCCCATGTCTTATTTAGTGGCCACAACCAGTGACTGCATTTGGTTCTGTAGGGCTACAATATACTTTGCAGACATATATTACGTGTACATTGCTAGCAAAATATTTGATCTCACCGAGAAATTCAAAGAGAAAATATATTGGAAATGCAGCATTATTGAAGAAATAAGAGCTGAATATTTCCCTCTTCATTATTTTCAACTTACAGGAAATGTGGTAACAAATGAATACGTTACATTAGGTTCAATGCACCTACATGTATATTGTGTAAACTAGGTAATGCGTTTGTCAGAGACATATGTATGGTGGAACGTACCAACCGAAAAGGCAGCAGGAACAATAATCGTTCGTGTATTTTTTATTATTTCACTGGTTAAAAATAGTAGTAGCTTTGCCTGAATATATTCCCCGTCTCGAGAAGAAAAGTTTTCTTGAAAAACAGTTCAGCCTCATGTCATTGATGATATGAGCTTTTATGAAAATTACACAAGAACTTCAACTGTTCATGAGCATTACAAACTGATATGGCTTGTTAAGGTATAAAAATGGCGGCCAGTTTGAGTATTGTGGCTTGCTTTTCTTCAGCGGAGGCAACACTTGTCATTCGTCCTTGCTGCTACGCCGAACGTTAGATTGAGATTTCTCCAGTGGCACCAAGGATTGGAGTGTGAAGAAGACACGTGCGCTTGTGTAGAGGGGACCGAAAAATTTGTAACCATTCCGTTTTTCTTTAGATGAAAATAAATGGCTACAAAACGTTAAGACAACAAGCTTCAATATAGCCAGAACGTACACAATAAGTTAACCTATTATAGCGACCAATAATGGTAATAGTAGTAAAAGTAAATTGGCAATTTTAGCGTGAGAAGGCCGTATCTCTATGTACATATAGAGGTATTTCTTCTTCGGTCCATCAAATCGGCAGATTAAGATCATCAGACAGATGATTGCAGTATTTCAAATAGGTACAGTATCTGCGTACGAGACGTTGTATAAACAATTGTATCCGTTCATTCTGAGGAAGCACAGCTTGTTCAAAAGTATCCTGCATTAGTGTCTGCATGCCCTTTTGGCTTAGAAGAGCTTTTCTTTACCTCCTATCCTCATTAAGTGTTCTGCCAATCAAGTTCTCGTTACGAATTCCATTCTTCCTGTACACCCCTCAAAGTTAGAAAGCAAGATTGCTATAAAAAGTTCACAAACTTCATTCGCATTTCATTCTGTGGGAACAAAATGGTAGTTTTGTCCGCACTTAAGTCTACTTGGTATAGCCTAGTAGACAGTCACTGCATAGTGAACGTTGGCCATTTAAATGTAACCTGTTGTATTCACTCTATTTAAGCTACTGCGACTGTTACAAAATTGCTTGAATGACCATTGTGTTTCAAGTGGAAAGAAGTCTTGCATTTTGCTAAGCAGCGGCATAAAGACTTATTGTACATTTCGGAATGATCACAGCTTTCAGCAAAGCCTAAAATAAATCCATCAGAGGCACGCAAATTGTGTCTACGTTATGAAGTGGTTGTTGACGATAGCAGAGGAAGAAAATAATGTTGGAAAATTTGTTTGAAGACTACCACTAGCTTCTGTTTTACGCTGCCAACAAGGCGTCAATGCAATGCACTACAGTCTGCTGGAACTAGCTATATCAATTATGCGAAAGTATGTGGCGATACATGCATGAACTCATGTCTCAAAACAGGTGCAATTGTTGCGCCGATATCGGGAAGTTATGTAAACGGCAGAACGACACTAGTTGCCTCTAGAGTTCTTGTCGGCATGTTCGTTTGCTCTGGAATAAGAAGCCAGCATGGCGTACTATACACTGCTCACATAGAGGGCAGGAGAGGAGTTTCTGATGACAGCGCCACATTCAGCTGCCGACGAAGCGGGAACAACATCTATCTGTGTGCTTGCGCTTGGGGCGTGACAGAAAAATTGATCACTCTACAAAATATTAGTGATGCAAAATAAACTGGCACAAATTGTTCGTGGTTTTGTTAACCGAAATTTTCTTAAACAACTTTACTGGCCTTATACCTTAAGAGCATGGCACTTGAATGAATGTTGTGAAAGCTCGCCAACCAGCCGAATGACAGTCGAGTGCTTTCTTTTGACAATGAGAACAGCCAACGTTCACAAAACAAATTTTCGCAGAAGCTCCACTCTTGTAACACAAGAATACAAATGAGCTGCAATGAGCAAGTTCATCGTAGCAGCAAGCTCTCTTTCGATTAAGGGCGTAGCATCTGAAGCGCAGGCTTATGAAGATGGCGCGTGTACTCGCGCAGTGATCCCCAAGTGCTTCTCCTGCTGTAGAACCTAAGCTTTCCCATACCGTCTCATCTCGGCTCCTCGGCTCACATCGCCCAGCTGATCGGGCCATAGTAATACAATTACAAAATTTTTTCTACCTTTCTTAACATTCCGTAGACCCGCCAAACGAACACGATTATTTAGAGTATGCTTTTTACCCAAGGAAAACTCCCTCTTTTGTTACTTTATGGCATGATATCAAACTTTGGAAAAGGTTTCAAAGTGCACATTGTTTGTCCAACTTTGCCCTTCTTTACCATAATAATTTACCTTTGCACTGTTCACGACCCTATTTCATCGCATTTTTTTTTTCACTGAGACACCGAAGAAAATACCTTCATCAAAGCGAAGCGTACACTCATGAAAATTGTTTTCACATTGTGTTGGTGGTCTTCGGAGAGACGCGAGAGCTTATAAATTCGTAGACATAGTGCACAGCTACTATCCATCAAGCACGCAGACAGACAATTTTCAAAGAAGAGGTTTACAAATTTGAGGGCACTTTGCTAAAGTGAACTTTAGCGAGACTTAAAAACAGTCCTTGTAACTATTAATGCAACCGACGAGTCAAGCACCTTTGAAAAGGGTTGCAACCGACTACACTACTGAACTCACTGCTGGCTTTTATGAAGGTGGTAGGCTTGGGGAGCGAGTCGAGAGCGCTTTGGGTGCACTCGGTGGCAAAAACGGCTGAACCAGTGATTGCGCTGTGCGTGCCGCGAAGCGTGAGCTAGCCCAAGCAAAGAATAAAGCACTGGGCGGATTGAAACCACAAAAATGTCAAGGAGTTGAAGGTAGTGGACAGGGCGAAGCGATGGCTTCGCGCGTTCACCAGTTTGAGCGAGAAGGCAGAGACCAAGAAAAAGGAAGACAAGTAAAAGAGTGGTTCATGCGGGTATATGGTGGAGAGCTGCGGCTGTGGTGGCAGAGATAGAGGGTGCGGACTAAAGGACCTTTGCTCCAAAAATGTCAGCCGACACACTATTTGACAACGCAGCCCAATGCATTTTTCTGACTGTTGCATCAATTAATTCACACATTTATTTTTTGCTTCTCCTTTATTGCACAATTGAGCAATATTACTTACCCTGCTTTTGAAAAGAAACGAAGGTGGGCCAAGCATTATGTCAATAGTGAATCGTAAGGCCACATTTACGTAGAAATTATATAGTCTTCGTTTTTAGATGCGAAGCAGCTGTTTAACAAGCCTGTGTAACGATGTTCGTCCGTACATCCTGATTGCGCACGCTCCTGTCTCGTGCTGCATGCTCGCGTCGAGTGCCGAGACGTGCGTGCTCGCGTCCTGTGCTGGCCCAGGAAGACACCCGCATAACTTTCACTCCCTTCCACCTCGCTCACCTCGCAAGGCCGATGCAGGCAGCGTCTGCTTGTAAAAAAATCACAGCATATCCACGGGGTAAATGATGGAGAGTAGGGCGAAGCTGGATCCGCACGCCGCTGCCGTGCCGCTTCCTTCTCCCGCTCTCGTACACCGGGATCTTGTCGGCGCCACCGCGCCGCTTCACGGCACGCTTTTGCCTCACGAGCTCGCACATGGGGGTTCCGTATTCGAGCGCGAGCCGCCGCAACCTTGCGCATATCATACGTTTTATTGACAAACCCTGAATCATCCGCTGGCCACGTCCGTCCGTCGTCTGTCTAATAGACGCGCGGACGGACGTTTGAACTCACGGACGAACGTAGGCACGGACGAAAGGACGCATGAACATACGCAGAGATGGACGCACGAGAGGATGGACGCATGGACGGACGGATGGACTGACGCATGGACAAACCCTGGGATGGACGCATGGATGGACGCATGAGAGGACGGATGGACACATAAACGGATGCACGAAACGATGGACGCATGGATGAACGAACGGACGGATGCACGAACGTACGGATGGATGGAAGCAAGAAAGAGCGGACGGCCAGAAGCACGGCCGGAATGACGGGCGCTTCGCCCCACTCATCATCATTAACTTCATGAATATGCTTTCATTTTTATTATTTATCATAATACAAGTGTGACGTGCCGTTGTGGCCGTCGGATATACTGGGTTCCGAAGCGGCCTAAGAAGGACGTGCACACTTTTTCAGCGTCAGGAAGGGACTGCCAGACCCTTTTTTTATTCCAAGCTACTCGAGCGCCCGCGAGCTCTGCGCCGATTTTCTTCGTTTTCCTCGGGCAAAGGTGCGAGACACGCATCGAGCGTCGTCTGCTATCGCCTGTCACATGCCCTGGTTCAGAAGCTAGTCGTCCCGCCTTCATACACAAAACAATAAGATACACGTAACTAAACTAACTTAAACAGTTCTATCTGTAACTATTTATAAAAGTCAACAAAACATTGTCTATGCACTTTCAGGCACACAAAACTATATAAAAGCACCAAAAACTTTTTACACTGCATGGCACCTATGTATACCTTAGTCCGAAGCATTGGGTTGCTGCATGTTAGCAATGGGCCTCAGATATGGTCTTAGGAGGAGGAAAGTTTAAGCGGAAGGACAGGGAGATTAGCCAGATCATAAACAGACTGGCTACCCTGTGCTGGGGAAAGGGGTGAGGGAAATAAAAGATAATAAAAAGAATGTTGCGAAGAGAGAGAGAAATTACAAAAAAAAATAGCGCCAGAGGAAAGGCAACATCAAAGAGTAACAACTGGCCTCAGAGACAGACTTTAAATATGGTTTTAACTTTTCAACATGCACAATGTCACTTCCCATGTTGTCCACGAGTTCGATCTCGTAGTTCCCGGGAGATAGTTTGTTCACTATCTTGTGAGGTCTGGTGTACGATGTAGTTGTTTTCACACCAGACGTGGGAGCCTTGAGGAGCACCAGTTGTCCTCTTTCAAACACAAGGTCCTTGTGGTGCCTGTCAAAGTGCCGCTTCTGTTTTTCTTGAGCCAGTCGGTTGTGCGTGGCTGCAAGCTCTCTGGTTTTTTGTAGTCTTTCACGCACTACCGTGAAGTAGTTTGATTCTTCTTTGAGCTATTCAAGCTCTCGGCGGCTGACACATCTAATGGCAGCACTGGATTCCTACCACAGATCAAGAAGAAGGGAGTTTGGCCAACCGTGTCTTGGTACCCGGTGTTTTATCAAAATACAATATAAGGGAGGACATCGGCCCATTTTTCTCCCCCGGCGGTATTCATGACAATCATCTGTTTGATTGTCTTATAGGCTCTTTCGCACAAGCCGTTTGCTGCGGGGGGAAAAGTGGTAGTGGCTGCATGTCTGATGCCCCAATGTTTAAAGTATGCTTCAGTAGAGCGCGCCATCATTCGAGTACCGTGATCCGTGATTATTGTGGCTGAGCATGCGTACTTTAAGATGATCCGTCATTCGACAAAATTCTGGATGGTTGCGGCCTCTATGTTCTGAAGTGGTTTTGCCTCCACGAACTTTGTGAGGTAATCAATGGCTACAAGGATGTACTTGTAACCACTAGAAGTTTTGAAAAGCCCTATTATGTTTACCCAACTGTGTGAATGGGCTGTGTACTTCTATTACCGTAATAGACCGTAAGGTACCAACGTCTACATCATCCTCTGATGAAGGTCACAGTGACGCACGTACCATCTGACATCTGCATAGAGCTTCGGCCAGTAATACTTAACCATAAGTGCGTTGAATGTTTGCCTGGAGCCCATGTGGCCACCGTATCTTCCTTCATGCATTTCCCGGAGTGCCTCAGCTTGTCATTGTGCAAGAAGGCAGAGGAGAAATTGGCTGCTGACTGGGCCTTTGTCTCTTTTGTACAATACGTCGTTATGTATGATAAACTTCTTCTGCATGCGTTTCTGTTCCTTTTTCGTGTCCAGCGCACCCCTCAGCATATGCAGGACTTTAGCGCAAAATGCATCGGGAGGCTTCTAGCCACCAATGTTGTCACAGAATCACAGTGATGGATATGATAATGCAAGAATTCGTTCATCATCATCAACAATGAGGGATTCCTGGAAAAACAATCTGGTGCACTGTGCAGAATTCCTGATTTATAGAAGACATCAAAGTCTAATTCCTGCAGAATCAGTGACCAACGAAGAAGGCGTTGGTTTCCTTCGTTGTAGCGCAAGACCCAGCACAGTGCATGGTGGTCACAGACAACTTAAAATTTTCGGCCAATCAGGTATGGTCGTAGCTCTTCCAATGCCCCTTTTACTGCAAGAGCTTCCAGTTCTGTCGAAGAATAATTGAACTCTGCGCCTTTGAGAGATTGACTCAAGTAGAGCACTGGATAATATGGTCGCTCTTCATCGTATTGCAGCAATAGACCTCCCAACCTAAGCCGAGATGCATCTGTGTGTACTTGGAGACCAAATTCTGGTTTTTCAGAGAATAGCTTAAGGACAGGCGGCTGGCACAACGCGTGCTTTAATTTTTCAAAATCCACTTGCTGATCTTCTTCCCAAGTAGCGTTTTCTTTAGTAGTGATCGAGGAGGTGATGCGATAACGCTGTAATTCGGGATAGACTTCTTGAAATACGACGTGAGCCCGATGAATGACTGTAGTTCCTGCACATTTCGAGGAGGCCGGAAAGCCTGAACCGCTGCCAGTTTCAATGGGTCAGGAGATACACCGTCTTCTGTGACAACGTGCCCAAGGTAATTGATGGCAGTATAAAAAAATAAACACTTCAGTGGCTTGAAATTTAAGGCTGCTATTTTGAACCTTGTAAATATTTTATGAATGTGCGAAACGTGTTATTCAAATGTCCGGCTGAAGACATACGCAGTTATTCATATACGCAAGGGTATTGTCGTAATAACACCATCAATGATCTTATCCATGGCTCGCTGACATGTGAATGGGCTACCTTTAAGGCCGAACGAACAACATAGGCTAATGGCGTTCGGATCTCGGCTGTGGCGGCTGCATTTCCGATGGAGGTGGAAATGACGTAGGCCCGTGTGCTCAGATTTGGGTGCACGTTAAAGACCCCAGGTGGTCTAAATTTCCGGAACCCTCCACTACGGCGTCTCTCATAATCATATGGTAGTTTTACGACGTTAAACCCCACATATCCATCAAAACTTAGGTAAATGACTCATCCAAACATGATAATCAAGACATGCGGGTCATGTAACAACATGAGTACGTGCCACATTCATGATGCGCTCGGGGCGGTCTCGCTAGCTTCACATATGCCAAATTTGGAATTGCGTGACGTCAATGAATGACGAAAGTATGCGAGTGGTGCAAACATGGTAATCATGAGATGCCTGTCATGTGAGAACACGACTACATGCCACAGTCAAGGCGCCAATATATTTCGACGTGACGTGGTGCGCATGCTCGCCGGGCGTTCATTTTGTCGCGTTACGCCAGCGTTGCCACGCCAGGCACCGGTACTGCCATATACTCGCAGGCCCGCTCTGCGCGCGTTGCTTTGACGCATGTGCGTTTCACTGCGGCCGGCGTCCCTCCGTCATGATTGAGAGAGACGCAGTGTTGTCTGGGTAACGCATCGGTGCGAATTCGCGCCGATTGCCGTCAGGCCGGGCCGATGGACGCTGGTCGCGTCGATCACACCTGGCATCAGACTATAGAGGGCTCGCGTTTTGCTAACGTAGCGTCACTGTGCCCAGCGTGTGCGCGCGTCAACGCAACATTGGAATATATCGGGCTCTTCATGGTGTGATCACGGCCGTTTTGCTATCTCTGCATATACAAAAGTTAGTGTTACGTGACGTCGATCGCTGACCAACTATACGACTGGTGCAAACATGATAATCCTGTCACGCGTGTCATGTAAGAACATCACAACATGCCACGCTAGTAGTGTGCTCGCAGCCGTTTCGCTAGCTCCACATGTACTAAATTTGCTATCACGTAAAGTAAATAGATAACGAAGGTATACGACACATCCAAACATGATAATCAGGACACGGAAGTCATGTACGGCATCATTTACCTCCACCTGATAACACTGTGCTGATTTTAAAGCGACATATCAAGCTTTCCTGTTCGTGCTTCGCATATCTTCGATTCCCACTGTACGTGGGATCTGACAATTTTTATTTATTTTACGGTCTTTTCTAATTTTCTCTTACTGTTCTTGTATATTCCTTTTCTCTCTTTCCTCTTCTTCTTCCATGATGAGTAACCAGGCATTGTGCCCCTCAAGTAAATCGCGAATGCACTTGCAGAACATTTAGACATGGCTAATTTCAACGAATTGGGAATGTGACATGAGCAGCATAAGACACATCAAAGCTCCTGATACATAAGAATATATTTCAAACGAAAAGGTCTGACGCAGTAGACTGAAGCGGCTGAAGGCCACTAATATAACGCTTAAATGATGGCTTAATCACACGATGCAAACTAACTGACATTGCGCATATGTATCAGTAACTGCTCGATGCTCGCGATCACGAATATATGTGCTGTGAATTATCCCATATAAACAAGATCCAATGACCAAGTATGATGTAGGGCAATTAATATTGAGGTTACCTATCTTAAGCGTGCTAACGTACCTATACAACAAGCTCTGTCATTCAAAATCACATACCATCCATTGAAACCAAGTGTTTCATGGTCGCGATAAAAATAGTTACTGCTATCTTGCTAAACATTTGGCCTCTGCAAAGGCTATGGAAGCAACCAATTTAAAACATCATAGAAATTTTGGGCCAGAAAAAAATTTGAGAATATTATAAGCAATACATCTCCGTATTCCAATGAACTCAGCTACAATTTAGACGCAAAAGCTTTAGCTGGACGTTCCATTTAAAATATTTATTCGTTCCTAAACAATACTTCTTGACATTACCAGCAAGCCAACTTTGACCTAATAGCTGAGATTTCAAGCCAGAACGACGTTATGGTGGGGAACATATCAGAGATAAGATCTTGAAAAGAAATTTATGCCTACCGTAAATGCAGCTGTGGCAGTTGCCTTGCTAATTCAATGGACAAGTTTGTACACCAACAAGCGTAAGTCTTAAGCATTGAAACAAACATTTGTATTGGTACAGAACATACTTTATTGCGATCGGCTGCTACAGAATATAGAAAAGCTTTATTTCATCATCCTCTGCTTTGCCCTTCGCAAACTAGACGGGGGCAGCAGTCCGGGTAAGTTCCGTTGCCATTGACCTCAACGCAGTTCTCTAGCGAAGGATTGGGTGTACATCTGTGAAGAAAAAGAAACGTGCTACTGTTACAAACAGTTAACTACAAAAACTATATATGCATTCACATACTTTGTATAAAAATGAAGGGGAAGTGTTCTACGTTCACTAAGCGGGGACATGTGTTCGGAAAAGTTGTTAACGATTTAGAGTACTTGGTACTCTACTATGGGAGAGCAATAAGCCGTCCCCTGGGCCTCACCCACAACTTGCAGTAGCACTGCCAGGGCATTCCCCAACACCAAACACTTCAAATGCGTCGTGTTAACGTGTACTCGTAGATCTACACGTATGCTTACATGTGGGTACCTCTATATGTGTGTCTGTTGAAATGCGCATGTTAATGCTTGGGTATGTGGGCCGAATTGCTATGCATCAATTGTCATTCAAATGTTTTATTTTTTTAAAACATAAGCATACTTTAATAATTAGTCTGCTTATGAAATAAGAATGAAATTTAATTGAATTGGCTTTATTTCTTCTGTTTATAACATAAAGGAAGCAGGCGCTAAATGCGGTGTGGCCAGACAAAGACTTCTGCTTCTACGACAGTTCGGCACGGAGGCCGTACGTAGCACAACACAATACAGAATATACTGTAAGAACATATTCCACTGACAAGTCATGAAATAAAAGAACATGTGTACAAAAAAGTAGAAAAGCGAAATTGAACACGTTATGTCTGCAAAGCAACAACAACAAAACGTTACATAATACACTGATAGGTAATTTTGCCTTAGTAAACAACTATAGTTTGCAATTAGGACACGGAATTGGAATGTACACAGAGCCGCTTTGTCAAACTCAATATTGTGTCAAATGAGCAATGTTTTGAATGATTCATTGGACGCTTTCACCACTTCGTCGTGATATTCATGTATTTCATTGAGTAATGAAGATGCTTGGTAACTTTCCCATAATTCGTTTTTATTTTTCGTGTTTTAGATGGTGTTGCCGAAAGCTGTAATGCGGGTTTGTGAG
This sequence comes from Rhipicephalus microplus, assembly GCF_043290135.1. Lineage (NCBI taxonomy): Eukaryota > Metazoa > Arthropoda > Arachnida > Ixodida > Ixodidae > Rhipicephalus > Rhipicephalus microplus. The sequence goes on from NC_134704.1 coordinate 114,937,755, forward strand.
TGCATCCGCTATATAATGTGTTCTGTTTTGTTCGTTATATTGCATTAACTTGTAATAGTACACCTGATTTGCCTTTAACAGAGAGTATTTGATAAAAACAGGCTGTGGTCTAGAATTCGGTAAAGGTCCACGATAACCCTACAATTATCGTTTAACTCTTTTTGCAGTACAATCAGATTCTTATAATTTTTAGTTTGGTCATGCCCCAGAATTTTATGCAGTATGTTAGTCGAGAGTAAAATAGTGCATAAAAAATTTCAGCCGAGAAGGAACCGTAGTACTCAATTTGTATAAGCAACCAACAGTTTTATTTATTTTTGTTACAATTTTGTCCACATGCATGTTCCAGGCCATAACTTCTTGAAAACAGACTGCCAGAAATTTTTGCCATTTAACCTTCTCGATTCCTCTGTCATCAAAAGCAATAGTCGCGTTGCAGTTTCGTGGTTTAATACTTGGGGCAAATATCATATATTTTGTTTTGGAAGTGTTCATTTGCTATTTTTCTGTCATAACCATGAAAAAAGTTGCTTCATATAGTAGCTCACGCCCAGGAAATGGCCTTGTGGAAGAAAATTCGGTTTTGTGTTACTGTATTCATTAAAGCATGCTTGGAAATGTTAAGACGACACAGCTTTCTCTAGGATCTTTGGTTGTCGCAGCAACGTTCAGAAATAAGTGGCTTGCAAAAGCTGGTCCTATAGCCCAGCATGATCACTAACTACCTGAATAAGCACCATTATCAAATGCTCATTTGCAGCCTGCGTTGCTCTGCAGGTACTAAGATGTTCGTTCTCTTCAGCGAAACTTCATTAGGCGCGAACAAAAACTTTCAATATTTTGTAGGCAATAATTCAACCGACACACGCTCTTCTGGCATTCATCTCTTGCTTTGATACCATAGCACGGATGCCAATTTCTTCAGCATGGAACGCAATAACTCTGATAGGTGAGAGAAGGAGTACAAAGAGAGAAAGGAATAGTGATATTCAGTGAAAGCGGTAGCCATAAAAAATATATAGAAGTAAGAAAGACAAAAAGAAAAGAAACAAAGAGAGAAGAAGCTAGAAAAAATACGTAGGGAATAAAAAATTTGAAAAACTGTGATGAAGTATGAAGGAGAAAAAAGACAGAATGAAGTAGGATCAGGGATAGGTTTGGTAAAACAAACAAGGAGAAAGAGACGCAAAAAGAGAGAGACAGCAATAGAAAATCGAGAGTCGAAATTCGAGAAACAGATATATGGATAGAGAACGAAATCAGAAGGCAAAAGGACGAAAGATACAGATAAAAAAAGGCAGAAGAAAAGAACAATAGCAAAAAAGAGAGTGAAAAATAAAGAAAAGAAGGCAAGGCACTCGGCTTCCCCATTCCTTATGGCTCACCACTACGTATGGGAAGTTGCCTAAATATTTGGAAGGTGGAGAGGGGGGGGTCAAGAAGAAATAAGAGCTCTCAGACTTTCGTAATTCTTGTTTTCCTTTTTTTCTTCATAAGCTTATCTCTCTAATACTTCAATCGATTCTCAATCCTTTTATTCAATGAGTTGAACAAATTGGTTTATTAGAGCTCATTGATATTTTTTAACTGTACTGTGGAACGGAATGTGATTTTACTCCTTCTCGTGGGTTTCTATACATCAAGTGGGCATGATCTGTACAATTAAGTTATTAATGGACCGAATAATTTTGAAAGCTTGTCTACAAAACATGAAGTTTAGCTTCAGAACACACTCTGCCGCCTAAAAACTGAAGCCATTCAGCTGTCAACAAAATTTTCAATAACGTGAATACTATCGAATTGAGCAAACCGTAGATTTTTTTTTCTGCTATAAATGCACTTTTCTGTCCTGTTTTCGCCCTAAAACATAGTCCTTGGTTTTGAGTGCCATGAAAGAAATTCTTTTTGGTTATAGCCAGACAACTCACCCTCCGAAGTATATTTTATGAAAATCTGCGTTGCAGAACCAAGCTTGGCAAGGTGATTCGAACTGTATGCTTTGGTGGTGTTCTAGGGTTATGTTCTGGTAGACGCATTTGCCTGAAACGTAACATATTCGAATAGGCGTCACAAAATCACTGTTATTTTTTAACAAATAAAAATATAGTTTGAGTAAATACAGCTTAAACAGTAATGTACCTTCTTGCAAGTACTTAAATATATAATTTTAATTATTTATTAACACAAGCAAAAAGCAGTTTCGCGAGCGTGACCCTATGCAAATCATGCATTGAGGAATTCTCAAGTTTATACAAAAAATTACACTGACTAAACTTCAAGCGCATAAAAAAGGAAGGCTCCAGTTTGTGTCTCATGATCACTTCTGTTTAATCATTTTCAATCATTTGAAGCCCTGAAAATCTAGACGACGGAGAGCGAAGAGAATATTTTAACTTTTGTTTTCAATATTGCAGGCATTTCAGCATGCGCCATTACTAACTGGTTTATAATGGCAAACATGTTAGTACAAACCATTACATCTATAGAATCACGCAATTGTTCTAAAAAATTACATGCTTAAAATGGAAGGACTCACCATCAACCACTTCTACAAATGTTTCTCCGCTTGTCGTTTCAGTAGGTTGCAAGAGTGTGATGCCCAATATGGCAGTAATAACCAGTAACCCAGCATTGAAGTTCATCTTGACCAGCTCCAGACTTCAAGTGTGCGACAGTCAGGACGGGTGCGCTCGACTCCTACTCCAGCACAGAACGACCAAGAGTTAAAAAAAAACTTGCAGCGATAATCACAATCATCTTTCCCATAGCGTCTGCATTCGGTATCCTTCCTAAGAAATCACGCGTTGAAATCTAGAAACAGGAGAACAGCGTAGCTGCGGCGCTAGGATATTGCCTCACAAACTACTTGGAACGTCGCTTATCGAAAGGAGAAAGTCATACTATCTGCGAAAGATTGCGTTTCCGCGAACCAAGAATTTATTTATTTATTTATTGAGCTTGGTTTTCGTCACTTTGCAGGAAACGCGATTGCGGGAAAAAGCTGCGACAGCATAAATATTCTGAAGCGGATGATCCGATGTCGTCTTTGGTAATAAAGAAAAAACGTCGACACAAATATTACAACTGGCGTCTCGTAATATTGACCGTGCTATAATTTCCGTGTGACGTCAGTGCAATCATATATTTCTTAGATATCTCTTGGCTAACTAAGCACGCAATATTTTCGTTATAAAAATTACCAGCGTTAAATTTAACACAGACAAAATAAAAACATCACACGAGGGCGGCCTTTGTTCTCGTGTGCACCGTCACAGTGATGCAGTCATTAAACCCTTCATCTCGCATGCCCGCAACATGTTTCCTAGAAGCAGAATATAAGAGCCGATTGGACCGTACTTTCAAGCTGAATTTTTACTCTTATTACAATCATTAGTTAGTACGTTTTTGCTTTACACATTGCACATTTCATACATTTTGAGCACCATGTGACTGAGTAGGCAAAACTGAATTTACACTTTTTTTAATTAAAACTTGAGTTATTTACCTTAGAGTCAACGTAAATAGTTCAAAAACCACGAGACACACAAAAAAGGGTAAATTTTGCGGTTACTGTGGACGCCAGCCTCAAATTCAAATTTTCTGCCTTTTCTCTTACCCTATAAGAATGTACTGGACGGTTTGACTGAATTTAGTCTATGAAGTCTCAGACTGCAGCTAATTTACCACTTTCACCAACCATGAAAAGTTCGAACTTTTAAAGGCGACTCTATACGTTATAGTTTGTGTCTTACCTTTACTGCACACTGATTCACAATTAAACCATTTTTACTTGATTTCAGCCACATCACTGGATCAATTTTTTACTCAATCCTTCTTGTATGATTTCAACTTATGCGTCGTTGATTCACATTATTGTCTGCTATTCACTTGTATCTACTTAATATTTTTCATAACCATTCAGCATTAATATATCCATTCTTAACTTCAGGAGGTTAATGATATCATTTGCGAACGCGGACACCACTCTCCGAAACAGGACACAAAAATTTCCGACGCATGAGGTGTATGCGAATAGGCGTACGTGCGCAGGCTACGAGGGCACGAGTTGTAGCCGCACCATTATCTCCCCCTAAAACCACATCCTTTCCCTACGCTCTCAACATAAGGACCTCCGTGGAGAAGGTGAAAAATAGCGAGCGACGGATGGATGGCGCTGAGAAGACGTCGCACCAATCCAACCCCCCCCCCCACTCCGTGCAACTGGAGAACCACGCGTATGCCTGTGCCACTAACGTTTTCGCCCTACTTGGTGTAGTGCTCATTTCTTTGCGTCATCGTAGATAAGCAACTGCACAGTTTCGAGCAACAATCGAAAATTTTGAACACTGATTGTGAGCTTAACAATGTCTAAGCTCATTGACCTCACACCTATATTCCGAAAACTCAGTGTCTCTAGTGTATTCACTTGGTGGGACTTGAAGAAGAAAGTATCCTCTTTTTGTTCTCAGCCGATGTATTGATGTTGCCGTGAGGCTATTCATTAAGTTTACACTAAAAAGAAACAGAGGTTTGGTTTAAATTAAAAACTGCACTCTGAGGTGTCTAATTTTATAGGTTCCACTCTAATATGGTAATTATTGATTTGATTGAAGTGTGGGGCTTAACGTTCTGACTTGTATGTGGGGTTTAACGTCCCAAAACCACCTCATAAATATGAGAGACGCCATAGTGCAGGGCTCGGGGAATTTTGACCACCTGGGGTTCTTCAACGTGCGCCCAAATCTCAGCACACGGGCCTACAGCATTTCCGCCTCCATTGGAAATGCAGCCGCCGCCGCCGCCGGGATTTAATTCCGCGACCTGCGGGTCAGTAGCCGAGTACCTTAGCCACTAGATCACCGTGGCGGGGCGTGTTTAACGTCCCAAAACCACCATATGATTATTAGTGACGCCGTAGTTGAGGGCTCCGGATATTTTGACCACTTTGGGTTCTTTAACGTGCACCCAAATCTGAGCACAACACGGGCCTGCAGCATTTCCGCCTCCATCGAAAGCGCAGCCGCCGCAGCTGGGATTCAATCCGGCGACCTGTGGATCAGCAGCCGTTTACCTTAGCCACTAGACCACCACGGCGAGGCCATATGTTAATTATTAGTGGATAAAAATCTAGCTCGAACTTGCTATCCTTAATTTCATGCCGAAATCTCTGTGCGTGACGTCAAATATTTATAAGTATACTTTTCGCGTTTTCGCAACATTTGGAAGATGGAATATGATTTTTTTAAAAACATCGTATGCTATATCTATGGTACCCAAAGTGGACAATACCTTTAATCTATAATTTTTTTCTAAACTACGTAGACTCAGTAGATGCCTTATATGTTTATTACGTCACATTGTTTGATGCGGGAATCTCACGGTGGCATTGACAGACGCAAGTCTGTATCGGACGTTTTCTCGCTTAGCAAGCGTCGCGTCGAGGTAAAAGTGGTGTTTTGAGGATTGCGAATGAATAAGTGAAAAGAATTATTGAAAGAAAAGTAGGATAGGTGCAGCCTTTTAGAGGCTTCATAGTGGGTGCAGTCTTTATTACGGGACCCCATTGGTGACACTTGCTAACCTAGCCCTCTGGACCAGGGCCCTTTGGGCTTTAAGGTCCGAGCAACCTAGCAGGGTAGCCTCCCACTCCTCTCTGGTTGGGTTAGGGTTGGGGGGAAGCACTGAGTTGAGCTGGCAAGTCCATACGATGTGGTAGGTGTCAGCCACCTGCCCACAGTATTAGCACTTGCCTTTGAAGGAGGAATCAAAATGTTGCATGATCGCTAGCCACAATAAAATATTAGTCAGTCTCAGCAACATGCGTTCATTAGCCTTCCCCAGCACCTTTTCAGGAAGGGGGTATAGACGATTCTGATCCCTGTAATAGGCTGTAATATCTTTGAATGTCAGCAGATATCCGCCTTCGGGTTGCAGGCACTCAGGATCTAAGCGGGATGCCCGGTGAACGAGTGCTCGGGCCGCCGGGTTCGCGGCTTCATTCACCGTTAGGCCCTGGTGGCCTGGAGTCCAGACTAGGCAACGACGGGTAGGGTCGATTCCCCGGTTGCTATAGTTCTGCGAAATTCTTTCCGCTAGTGGTGTGATCCAACCAGCTTCATAATTTCGACATGCCCCACGTGAATCTGATATGATACATTGAGATCGATGGTTGGAGGCAGCTAGGGCGATAGCTACCTTTTGCGCTTGTGTTGTGCCAGGAGCTTTGAAAGTGAGTCCATCTACTTGCTTTCCCTCGTGAATTATTGCTGCCGTATCCACCCCACGCAGTCAGGAGCACCCACAGCCACGTAGAAGACTCCATGTTTATTGTCGTAGTGAGGTTGCAAACCGTGTGCTCTTACCTGGCGACGACCACTATTGTCTTCTCTATTAATCTTTGTGGGGAGAGGTCGAACTTTCACGACGCATCTTCAGAGTTCAGGCAGTCGTTCCTGAGTGTGAAAGTCGTGTTTCAAGTAAAGCCGGTTCAGCAGATGCCATGCTGACTTTGTCTGTGTTAGATGTGTATTCATTCTCAATGTGTGCTTACTTAAGCTCCTGAAAGGTGTTCACTACTCCCAGCGCGAGAAGTCGCGCGTTAGAAGTTGTGACAAGTAGCCCAAGGGCCCTCTTGATCACTTTTCGCGTGATTTCCTCAACTTTCTCTGCATCATTCTTGCTCAAGTAGAAATAGGGGACCGCGTATAAAATACGGCTAATTGCGAAGGCATGAGCTAGCTGCACAGCATGCTTGCTCCGTTATCCCCCTCTCTTGTTGGGGACGCGTAAGACCATTCGGCCCACTTGGTACCCAACCTTGCGAAGCTTTTGTAGTGTTGTGTCAACTCTTCTTTGATTGTGGATGAAGAGCCCGAGGAATCTCCTTAACCTCGTGTGCGGGGCCATTAGCCAAAGAGATACGCAGTTTTGTAGCGTCCTTAGGCGATGGCCTAGGATGCTGAAATTCTGATTTGTTTGGTGCACACTGGAGTCCGTAGTGCTCTGCATACCGATCCACTACGTGAATGGCTGCTTGCAGGCTTCACTCCATATGCCCAATGTTTCCTTCCGTGGACCAGATGGTGATGTCGGTGTACAGCGCGTGCTGCACACCTGCATACTCCTTTGGCGGGACCGGGAAAAGTATCATCCCTTGGTTAAACAGTAAAGGGGAAGTTTAGCGCCTTGTGGCGTCCCCCTAGTATCCAATTTGTAAGGTCCATAGTTATTGTCTTGGATTCTGATGAGTGCCACTCGATACGTCAAGAAATCTTTGATATATTTGAATGTGTTTGTGCCACAATGAATCTCCCTGACATGTGCTAATATAATTATGTATTTTATGTTGTCGAAGGCTCCCTTCAGATCTAATGCTAGGACAACCTTGTCGTTGCGAGGGTGCTCTGTTGGTTGTGAAAAAGGGTTTATTGGCGACTGTTGCGACGGTGGTCCTACGAAGAAACACGATCGTGCAGAGCAACGGTCAAGCAGATGCCGGCGATGATCAGCACGAGCCGAGCGAGCGAAGCCCAGCACCCAGTACCCAAGCGGTGGCGATGTTGCTTGCCAACGATGCTCTTTCTTCTTTACAATTTGCCCCCGCCGAAAAATATCCATCCTGGCGACCTAAAAGTCTGGAGGCAGAGGGCTATGATATGGCTTAAGGCGGGCGACGTGGACGATGTCACGTCCACGCCGGCGCATGTCGTCAGATGGGGAAAGTGGCTCGATGAGAAAATTCACCGGCGAGGTTTGCTCCAAAACGCGGTATGGGCCCTCGTACTTTGGAACGAGTTTTGAGGAAATGCCGGGGGTTTGGTAAGGAACAGCCAGCCATACAAGTGATCCCGGGGAATAGCTGGGGCTTTGTGAAGAGTCGGCGCTGTTTTCTTTCTGGCGCTGTTGTTCTTGTGACGTAAAGGTGCGTGCGAGTTCACGGCACTCTTCCGCATTTCGGGCAGCTTCGGACACAGATGGGCATTCGGATGCGTCAGGACGGTATGGAAGCAGAGTATCGATGGTGTGGGATGGTTCGCGTCCATAAAGAAGAAAGAAAGGTGAAAATCCAGTGGTAGACTGTGCCGCGGTGTTATATGCGAACGTGATGAATGGAAGGATGCGATCCCAGTTAGTATGATCGGATGTCACATACATGGCGAGCATATCGCCAAGGGTGCGGTTAAATTTTCCGTGAGCCCGTTAGTCTGCGGGTGGTATGCCGTGGTCTTACGATGAACAACATGGCATTCAGAAAGCAGAGACGTGACGACTTCTGATAGGAAGGCTCGACCTCGGTCGCTTAGTAGTTCTCGAGGTGCCCCATGTCGTAGTATGAAGCGATGAAGGATGAAGGATGCTACGTCCCGCGCAGTGGCACTTGGAAGGGCTGCGGTCTCAGCGTAGCGTGTTAAATGGTCCACAGCGACTATTATCCACCGATTTTCATCTGATGTTGTCGGTAGAGAGCCATAGAGATCAATTCCGATCCGATCGAAAGGTTTGGCAGGGCACGGAAGCGGTTGAAGCGCACCGGACGAGTGGAAAGGCGGTGATTTGCGACGTTGACAGTCAAGACAGCCCATAACGAATTTTCGAACGAAATTATACATTCCGCGCCAGTAAAAGCGATGGCGAATGCGTTCGTAAGTTTTGAAAACTCCGGCTTGACCACATTGGGGATCGTCGTGAAAGGAGGCGCAGATTTGTGATCGCAAGCTGCGCGGGACAACCAAGAGCCACTTACGACCTACGGGGGCGTAGTTGCGTCGGTGTAGCAGCCGATCACGAATGGCGAAATGAGCAGCTTGACGTCAGAGAGATCGTGGTACCGCAGTGGTTGACGGTCCATAAAGACAGTTAAAAAGGGAAGCGATCCACGGGTCCTTGTGTTGTTCACTGGTAAAGGAGTCGAGGTCGAGAGATGCGATGGAGTTGGTACCAGTGCTTCCGCAGGCCGAGTCGGGAGGTAAAGGCGAACGCGACAGGGCGTCGGCGTCAGAATGCTCGCGTCCGCTGCGATATATGACACGAATGTCGTACTCCTGGATTTGCAGTGCCCACCGAGCTAGGCGGCCAGAAGGGTCTTTCAATGTGGCGAGCCAACAAAGTGCATGGTGGTCCGTTACCAGGTTGAATGGGCGACCGTACAAATAAGGGCGGAACTTGCGAAGCGCCCACACTAGCGCCAAGCACTCTTTTTCAGTGACGCTGTAACTGGCCTCAGCTTTAGTAAGTGTGCGACTCGCATAAGCGACGACGTATTCGGAGTAGCCCGGCTTGCGTTGGGCGAGGACGGCGCCTAGACCAACCCCACTAGCGTCTGTGTGAACTTCCGTTGCAGCTGTTGGGTCGAAATGCCGAAGAATTGGAGGAGATGTTAGCAGACTACGGAGCGTGGCAAACGCGACGTCGCAGTCAGAAGACCAGGATGAAAGGTCTGCATCACCACGTAGGAGGTTGGTCAGTGGTGACATGATCGATGCAAAATTTCGCACGAAGCGCCGGAAGTACGAGCATAGTCCGACAAAACTGCGTAATTCTTTCAGTGTAGTAGGTTTCGGGAACTCAGCGACTGCTCACAGTTTTGCAGGGTCGGGTCGAAGACCATGCTTGGAGACGATGTGCCCTAAGATGGACAGCTCTCGCGCGGCGAAACGGCACTTTTTAAGGTTCAGTTGGAGCCCAGCGTTGGTTAAACACGTCAGAACCAGTTGGAGCCGAAGCAGATGCGTAGGAAAATCGGGAGAGAAAACGACAATGTCGTCGAGGTAGCATAGACACACAGACCACTTCAGTCCACGCAATGTGTTGTCCATGAGTCGTTCAAACGTGGCAGGAGCATTACAAAGACCAAATGGCATTACGTTAAATTCGTACAGGCCATCTGGTGTAATGAACGCAGTTTTCTGGCGATCAGCGTCTGCCATAATAACCTGCCAGTATCCAGATCGTAAGTCTAAGGAGGAGAAAAATTCGGCTCCTTGGAGGCTGTCAAGGGCGTCGTCTATGCGCGGTAATGGATAGACGTCTTTCCGCGTCACCTTGTTTAATCGCCGGTAGTCGACGCAAAATCGAATCGATCCATCTTTCTTTCGAACTAGAACGACAGGAGATGCCCAAGGACTGTGCGATGGTTGAATAACGCGACGGCGTAGCATCTCTTCGACCTGGTCGTTGATAACGTGACGTTCTGCAGCAGAGACACGGTACGGTCTTTGACGCAATGGCTGGTACGAACCGGTGTCAATGTAGTGGTGCACTGCGGAAGTCCGACCCAATTGCGGCTGAGAAACGTCGAATGAATTCGCGAAGTGCTGGAGGAGATTAAGAAGCTCGGCGCGTTCATGGGCACTTAAGGTGTCGGCGATGGAACTCGAGAAGGTGTCACTCGATGAGCATTCCAGTGGGGAAAGGGCATGAAGTTGGGTCAAGGCGCTACTGCACGATTCGTCTGGCATGTTAAAAAATAAAGAGGAATCGAGGTACTCCACTCGACCGAGACATTCGCCGGCAAGTAGCGTAAGCGGTGCAGAAAGGGTGTTATGGACGAAAATATTGCTTCGGCCCGCAGTGACGTCGAGTGTAGCGAAAGGCAAGGAAACGGCTCTGCGGCTCATGAAAATGTCGGAAGGTGTAAACATCACTGTAGCATCATTATAGTCATCGGAGCAAACCGGGACAACGGCAAGAGAGGCTGGCGAAATTTCAGTGTCCTCACGCACGACAAGTTTTGGCGACCGCTCAAGGGTTTCGTGCAAAGGTTCTTCACACAGGTGCAAAAATTGAACTTCAGCGCGTGCGCAGTCGTTGATGGCATGATGATTTGACAGAAAGTCCCACCCGAGGATAACGTCATGCGAGCACACCGAAAGGACGATGAACTCGACAACGTACATAGAGCCTTGGATGAATATGCGGGCCGTGCAGGTGCCGAGAGGTCGAACTTGTTGTGCGCTAGCTGTACGAAGCGATAGTCCAGAGAGTGGCGTGGTCACTTTGCGTAGGGAGCGGCAGAGCTGGGCGGCTATAACAGAAACGGCAGCACCTGTGTCGACGAGGGCAAAGGTAGAAACACCATCGACAGATATAGCGACAACGTTAGCTGGTGAAGTGCGAGGACTTGAGCATTTCGACGACGGCGCAGTTCTTGCCTCTGGAACTGCTGCGTTCAGTTTTCCCGGTTGGAGGAAGCGGGTCTAGGACGCATTGGGGACAGTGATCGCCTGCGAGGAGATGGGGAGCGGGGAGAGTGAGTTTGAGGCTGGGGTGACCGAGACTCAGGAAGGTTAGTGTATCCATACTGCGGTGAGGGATAGGGAGCAGGTATGTGCATGGGCTGTGGGTCATACGGTAACGGCCGAGTAGCGTCGTGGAGTGGTTGGAAGCGACGGCGACAATATCGTGCCACGTGTCCTGGAGTACCGCAGGCGTAGCAGATCGGTCGATTGTCAGGAGTGCACCAGGAATTGCTGACTCGTGGTGCGGCCCAAGGTGTCGAAAAAGGGGCGGAGTGGGGAGCGACTGAAGACATGGGTGGCAAATGCTGCTGGCGGGGTCTGCTACGTACCACCTGAGCATACGTAAGAGGCGCGGCCACGGGCTGCAAGCCGGCGCATGGGCAACAGGCATGGCCACAGGCACAAGCTGCTGGTGGGCAGCGACGGCAACAGCCTGAGCTACCTCTTCGGCAATAACGTCGCGGAGTGGTGAGGGCAGACGAGAGGACGGTGGCTGCTGCGTGAAGGGAATCAACGACAGTTGCCGAGCTACTTCTTCACGCACGAAGTCTTTAATCTCTTGCAGGGTTGGTGAGTGGTCGGGAACAGAAGTGAGACTGGAGAGCGAGTCGGCGTGTGAGGAAAATGGCCGAGTCAGGGCGCGCTGCTTGCTCAACTCGTCGAAACTTTGACACAAAGTGACAAGTTCCGCAACGGTGGCAGGATTACGGGCCAGGAGCAGCTGATATGCACCGTCATTTATCCCTTTGATGATGTGTTGAATCTTCTCCGACTCGGGCATGGTGGTGTTCACACGGTTGCAAAGACCAATAATGTCTTCGATGTAGCTGGTGAAAGATTCCGTTGGCTTTTGTGCGCGAGTCCGCAAGAGTTGTACGGCTCTGGACTTGCGGACTGCGGGTCGGCCAAAAACGTCAGCAAACAAGGTTTTAAAGATGGACCACGTCGTAATGTCGTTTTTGTGGTTGTTATACCACATTTCGGCCACGTCAGTGAGGTAAAAGATGACGTTAGTCAATTTGTCCGCGTCATCCCACTTGTTGTTTGCGCTCACCAGTTCGTAGTTAGCGAACCAGTCTTCCACGTCGGTCTCATCAGCTCCGCTAAAGACCTTGGGCTCTCGCAAACGAAGAACGCCGGGGTTGCTGGGGGATGGAGTGGAAGAACCAGGTTGCGCGTTGTTGGTAGCCATGATGGGAGGTAGCGTTCGGTTTCGCAGCTCCAGGTTCAGGCGACGGCGAATGGCAGCACCCAGGTTCAGGCGACGGGGAATGTCAGCACCCTCCACCAATTGAAAAAGGGTTTATTGGCGACTGTTGCAACGGTGGTCCTACGAAGAAACACGATCGTGCAAGAGCAACGGTCAAGCAGATGCCGGCGATGATCAGCACGAGCCGAGCGAGCGAAGCCCAGCACCCAGTACCCAAGCGGTGGCGATGTTGCTTGCCAACGATGCTCTTTCCTCTTCACAGTTATAATATGTCATGACTGAGTTGTAATACATGCCTTGTGCCGACTTGTGTGGACGGAAGCCGAACATCGTGTCTGAAAATGTGTTACAATTTTCCAAAAAATCGGAATGCCTATCTGGCACCATACCCTCTATTAGTTTGCCCACGCACGATGTGAGCGAGATAGGTATCAGGTTATGTGTATTAATTTTCTTTCCTGCTTTCGGAATAAAATGGACAAGTGATATTTTCCCATCGGGTGGCACAGGCATCTCTCCTTTCTACATCGCATTAATGTAGGTAAAAAGAGCCTCATACTCGTGATCAGGGAGGTTGGCCAGCAGTTTGACTGTAACCTTGTCCCGACCGAGGGCAGTTCCTCTCTTCATTTTGGGTAAGGGCGCCTTAAGGTCGTAGTGGTGGAAAGGCTTATCCATCTCTTCGTTATCTCTGCCTGAATAGAGATATTCCTGACCTCGAGGTTCCTGTTTTACGCAGAGATATTTATCCCTTAACGCCTCTGCCAGTTGTGTTGTTGTGCCCTGAAAATTGTGTGAAGCACGTTGCAAGTGTTTCTGTATTTCTACCGTGAATGAGCGGGATCTATTAGGCTGCAGAAAAGCATTATTGTGTTCTTCCCCGACATCTGTTGGGCCTTCATGTTGCACCCATCGATCCAGTTAGAATCAGCTAACTGAGAGGCATAATCGGCAGCCTGTTGGGTCAGAGTTGTTATGCGTCTTTTCAGCGTTCTGTTGTGCTTTTTCCGTTTCCATCTTTTTGTGAGACTGTGGCGATCTTCCTAGAGATGGAGTAAATGGTTATCTACCACTGGGAGGTCCTCCGTAAACTGTATGCGTTTCTCATGTTTCTTGAGTGTTGTCATAAGATTTTGAGCCCACGAACTATATCCCTTTTCGAAAGACAGGTCCGTGGCAGGGACTTACGGAAACCAGTCCAGTCTGGCAGTTTGACCTGACTCAGGATTGCGAAATTGTGCTCTTGAAACAAGCGGAAAGTCGTTTTCTTCTTTAGTGTCCCTTTAAACGCTCTTTACCTAACATAGCCTAGCACTGCCTCTAAGACTGGAAGCCCTTGTTTTCGTCCTGCATCGCCTCCGTGTTCCGATCACTTTTGACAAAGTTACGAAGTAATAAAAATGGAGTCATCATGTGTTGTTAGACTAACTACGCATTGACGTCACACACTTCGGTTACCTGAGATGTCTCCTGACATCAAAAGGTGATGCCATCACGCCATGATGAACTTTTGCATCGTTGTTTCAAATGCAGTGGGCACCGCTGGTCGAATTTCTGCTTTTATGAAAAATCTAAAACATTCGCATTAAATAGTCGGGAGCCCAAATGTAGTGAAACAAATAAAAGATAATGAAATATCTCTGTACACACAAGCCACACTCGGTGACCACTTTCTTTACGTGGCCTCTAAACACTGTTTATCGTCGTGTTATAAGTACTTAGTCTGCTTTCAGTTTTTTTTATCCTGGCTTCCTGATACGTACGGAAGTTCGATTTTCAGATCTTCAAGTGAAGGCACTGCCAGGTTCCTACTTTTCACTGAAGTCATTTTATCAATTCACACATGTGCCAAGGTGGGCTGTAAAATAATAGGTTTAAACTTTTCATTAACCACGAAAACTAAAGGCACGTTCTTCAAATGTTTCGTTCAATGATACGTGGAATATTTCCTTGCATAGCTTTTTTCAATATTTTTATTCGGCCTTCCAATCACCATGTACAGTAACCTGCTTTGAGGTACACAGTTGAGTAGAATATGGGAACCTCAACCATATCTAGAAATCATATAGCTTTATGTTCAGTAGCACAGCATCTGAGGGCAACAATCCGGATAGTCTCCTTTACCGCCCACCAGCTGGCAGCCTCTTCCTGCTGCCATTGGAGAACATCTATAAAAAAAGCAAACACACGTGATGGTAAAAAAAGTGCGCTGGATGATATAAAGCAACGGAAAGTTAATTCTTTCTACAATATGTACGTCATACATTATGAAGCGTGCTAAGCATTTAATTGAATCGAATAAATAACGTGGTAAATCGGTTGTTTTACCGTAATTGTATGAGCGCAAACAACGTGACGATAGAAGAACCAAGTCTAATGACAAGGTTGGCGATAACTTACACTTGGATATTCATCCACGTTGAACGTGAGTGTGACTTTGTTTTCTTTTAACTGAGAATATGTAAAAACTTAAAAGCATAGGTTCTATGTACATTCACTCCGCCACAGCACTCATGTGATAACAGACACGAACATAAGTGAGGCCACATCTATACATTTGATTGTGCGCAAACATCTACTACATACCTACGGACGTGATCTATCGCGAAAGAACGCTTAGTTTTAGGTCAGACATGCTTCCATTATTACCTGTTTCTTGAGTCACCACCTAGCGTTTGGTACAGCACTTACCTTCATAATAAAAAAAACTAGGTTAAACTAATATTGTTCTGCGTTATTAAAGTGAGATCAACTTTATGAAACATTTTGCCTCCTACACACACTATATTTTGATTAATCGTACGCAAGACGGTGTAATTTGCAGGCACACAAGATTGTCAAGCAATCAGTGCTGTCAACCATATCAACTTTAGTAAGCCGTTACGTAAGCGCTAATTATATTCACCATCCTCATGACAATCATGCATCTTTCTTTTAAATGCTATTGTTGAGGTATTACATGACAAAAAGAGATTACACAAAAAAATAAACCAAAAGACAGATTGGGTCACAACTTCGAATGACGTCTTTTACTCACAGATAAACGCAATGTTTCTTTTAGATGCCAAGTGGAACATTGCTGTTTCAAGAAAGAACAAAATTAAAACGCTGCAAAGGTCGTCTAGCTGTGATTCAGCTGTGATTGCGTTCACTTCTACAAACTATTAGAGTTCGAGCAAATGTTTATTTAGTGAAAGGCGAAATTTACTGGGTGGAGGAGGGTTAAAAGTTGCCTCACAACGCTGCCCAAGAAATACGTAAGGTAGTGGCCTGGGAACTGTTGACGAGTCCTATCCATTTTTTCAAGGTTTCAATGAACATACGCTCTCCAGGTACTCCTTTGCTGCGCCTATTTCGTCTCCTCAAGAATTGGAACACTCATTTGAAAATAATACATATATATATATATATATATATATATATATATATATATATATATATATATATATATATATATATATATATATATATATATATATATTGTTGAGACGTTTATTGGCCGGCACTTGTCGATGATGCTTGACAGCGACAGTCAATGCGGGTACCGACTCTCTGCACGAGCTGCTCTTCTTCTTGCTCAAAGGGCGACCCACTATAGAAGGCGCTGGAGAGGACGACCCACTGTTCGAAGGCTTCGCCACAACTACCCCGGGTACGAAGAGGGAGCCGCCGGGCGACCTAACAGCTGGTTACTATGAGCGGGTCGTGGTAGGCTTTGAGGCGCACCACGTTGACAATGTCGCGCCCTCGACGGCGCATGTCTGAAGATGGTTTGATGGGTTCGATCAAGTAATTTACAGGGGAAGTGCGTTCGACGACACGGTAAGGGCCTTCGTATTTGGGCAATAGTTTTGAAGATAGGCCAGTTGAAGTGGTAGGGATCGAGAGCCAGACGAGCGCTCCAGGGTGGAACGTGGGCGCAGTAGTGCTGGTGTCAGCGCGAATGCCTTTTTGCCGCTCTTGATCATGCGCTGTAAAGGTCCTTGCAAGCTCCTCCATCAAATTGTTGAGACGTTTATTGCCCGGCACTTGTCGATGATGCTTGACAGCGACAGTCAATGCGGGTACCGACACTCTGCACGACCTGCTCTTCTTGTTGCTAAAAGGGTGACCCACTATGAAAGGTGCTGGAGAGGACGACCCACTGTTCGAAGGCTTCACCACAATATAGATAGATAGATAGATAGATAGATAGATAGATAGATAGATAGATAGATAGATAGATAGATAGATAGATAGATAGATTAGATAGATAGATAGATAGATAGATAGATAGATAGATAGATAGATAGATAGATAGATAGATAGATAGATAGATAGATAGATAGATAGATAGATTAGATAGATAGATAGATAGATAGATAGATAGATAGATAGATAGATAGATAGATAGATAGATAGATAGATAGATAGATAGATAGATAGATAGATAGATAGATAGATAGATAGATAGATATTTCAGGAGACAAGAAATACAAGAAACACTCTTACTAAAACTGGATATTTTCTTCTTGCTTGTGTTTCGGCTGTGGAAAATTTTTACGAAGGCCTTGCCACGACGACCCAAACGCAAATAAGTGAAAAAAAGCAGATTGTCGTAACTGCGCTCCTTTATTTATTGGTTTATACGTACAAACATATATATATATATATATATATATATATATATATATATATATATATATATATATATATATATATATATATATATATATATATATATATATATATTGCCACGCTGTGTTGGTGGCAGAAGACGAGAGCGAAGAAGTGAATGGCAGCTGTGGCTGAGTAAACAGTCCTCCACTCCAAGTTCCTGCCTATCGTTTCCTCTCGCGACAGACTGGTGGACGTGCTGGGTCATCACATACCCTGGCTACGTCCACTGCAGGACAAAGGCCCCTCCCATGTTCCGCCAGTTAACCCGGTCCTGTGCTTGCTGCTGCCAATTTATACCCGCAAACTTCTTAATTTCATGTGCCCACCTAACCTTCTGTCTCCCCCTAACCCGCTGTCCTTCTCTGGGAATCCAGTTAATTACTCTTAATGACCAGCGGTTATCCTGTCAACGCGCTACATGCCCGGCCCATGTGCATTTCCTCTTCTTTATTTCAACTATGATATCTTTAACCCCCGTTTGTCCCCTAATCCACTACGCTCTTTTCTGGTCTCTCAAGGGGACACCTACCATTTTTCTTTCCAATGCTCGCTGCGTCGTCCTCAATTTAAGCTGAACCCTCTTTGTGAGTCTCCAGGTTTCTGCTCCGTAGCTAAGTACCGGAAAGATACAGCTGTTATATACCTTCCTTTTAAGGGATAATGGCAATCTACCTGTCATAATTTTAGAGTGCTTGCCGAATGTGCTCCACCCCATTCTTATTCTTCTAGTTACTTCAATCTCGTGGTTAGGCTCTGCGGTTATTACCTGCCCTAAGTAGACATAGACTTTTACAACTTCAAGTGCACTATTACCTATCTCGAAGCGCTGCTCCTTTCCGATGTTGTAGTACATTACTTTCGTTTTCTGCAGATTAATTTTAAGACCCACCTTTCTGCTCTCCTTGTCTAACTCCGTAATCATGAGTTGCGATTCGTCCCCTGAGTTACTCAGCAATGCAATGTCATCGGTGAAGCGCAGGTTACTAAGGTATTCTCCAATAACTCTTATCCCTAACTGTTCCCACTCTAGGCTTCTGAAAACATCCCGTAAGCACGCGGTAAATACCATTGGGGAGATTGTGTCCCCCTGCCTTGCACCCTTCTTGATTGGTATTGTGTTGCTTTCTTTATGAAGCACTATGGTAGCAGTTGATCCCCTGTAGATTTCTTCTAGAATGTTTATATATACTTCATCTACGCCCTGATTCCGCAGTGTCTGCATGACGGCTGATATTTCTATTGAATCAAACGCCTTCTCGTAATCTATGAAGGCTATGTATAGTGGTTGGTTATACTCTGAGCATTTCTCTATTACCTGATTGATAGTATGAATGGTGTCAATTGTTGAGTAGCCTGTTCGAAATCCTGCTTGTTCCTTTGGTTGATTGAATTCTAATGTTTTCTTTACTCTGTTAGCAATTATCTTTGTAAATAGCTTGTACACTACAGAGACCAAGCTGATCGGCCTGTAATTCTTCAAGTCCTTGTCATCTCCTTTCTTATGTATTAAGATGATGTTAGCGTTCTTCCAACACTCTGGCACTCTTCCCCTCAAGAGACATCTCGTAAACAGGGTGGCTAGTTTTTCTAACACAATCTGTCCTCCATCTTTCAGCAGATCTGATGTTACCTGATCCTCACCAGCAGCTTTGCCTCTTTGCATGCTCTCCAAAGCTTTTCTGACTTCTTCTATCATTACTGGTGGGGTGTCGTCTGGGTTACTGCTAATTCTTATAGTATTAAGGTCGTGGTTGTCTCGGCTACTGTACAGATCTTTGTAAAACTCCTCCGCTATTTTAACTATCCTATCCATATTGGTAGTTATTTTGCCTTCTTTGTCCCTTAGTGCATACATCCTACTTTTGCCTATCCCAAGTTTCCTCTTCACTGCTTTGAAGCTTCCTCCGTTTTTCAGAGCGTGTTCAATTCTCTCCATGTTATGCCTTCTTACATCGCATACTTTACGTCTATTAATCAACTTCGAAAGTTCTGCCAGTTTTGTTTCGTCTGTTGTACTTGACACTTTCATGGTTTGACGCTTCTTAATTAGGTTCTTCGTTTCCTGGGAAAGCTTGCCAGTGTCCTGTCTAACTACCCTGCCTCCAACTTTCACTGCACACTCCGTAATGATACTCGTCAGATTATCATTCATTGTATCTACGCTAAGGTTGGTTTCCTCACTAAGAGCCGAGTACCTGTTCTCCAGCGACACTCTGAAGTCCTGTACTTTCTCTCTCAGTGCTAGCTCGTTGATTGGCTTCTTGCGTATCAGTTTCTGTCGTTCCTTCTTCAAGTCTAGGCGAATTCGAGACCGTACCATTCTATGGTCACTGCATCGTACCTTGCCAACCACTTCCACATCCTGCACGATTCCTGGGTGTGCGGTCATTATAAAGTCTATTTCGTTCTTATATTCGCCATTAGAGCTCTTCCATGTCCACTTGCGGTTTTCTCGTTTTCGGTAGAAGGTATTCAAAATACGCAAATTATTGCGTTCTGCGAATTCTACTAGTAGCTCTCTTCTGGCGTTTCTAGTGCCGATGCCATAATCTCCTACTGCCTGGTCTCCAGCCTGCTTCTTCCCTACCTTTGCGTTAATGTCGCCCATCACTATAGTATACTGTGTTTTTACCTTACTCATTGCCGATTGCACGTCTTCATAGAAGCTGTCAACTCAAGCGTCATCATGGCTGGATGTAGGCGCCTAAGCCTGTACTACCTTCATCTTGTATCTTTTATTCAGTTTAATTACAATACCTACCAACCTTTCAATAATGCTATAATATTTCTCTATGTTGCCAGCTATGTTTCTGTGAATTAGGAACCCCACTCCCAGTTCTCTTCTGTCTGCCAAGCCCCGATAGCAAAGGACGTGCCCATTCTGTAGCACCGTATAGGCCTCATCTGTCCTCCTAACCTCACTGAGCCCTATTATATCCCATTTAACACCCTCTAGCTCTTGGAATAGTACAGCTAGACTTCCCTCACTAGATAAGGTTCTAGCGTTAAACGTTGCCAAGCTCAGGTTCCAATGGCGGCCTGTAGTCCAGAGATTTTTAGCACCCTCTGCTGCATTGCAGATCTGACCGCCGCCGTAGTCAGTTGCTTCGCAGCTGCTGAGGACTGAGGGCCGTGAGTTATTTGGTGTATCCATGTGGGAGGTAGTGGCCAGATACTGCACCAGGGTGGCCAATCCTTCTCTGGTGAGGGAGTGCGTTCCCGGCGGTGGTTACCGGTGAGACGGCACCTCAGGCCTCTTATTGTAGTTCCATCAACACGGGATTTTTTTTCCGGTTGGGAAATGCGCGGCACCGGGCACGTGGTCCGACTGTTGTTGTTTTCACAGATTCTCACAGATTTCCATTCCTAAAATTTAAAATTTTCGTTTGTAATAGCAGTATTTGTAGCGGTTAAACCCCTTGTATCTTCACAAACAAATAGACACCACTCTGACCCTCTTAGGACCAAAATTGCTAAAGTGATAGGTAGATATGTTATAGGTAAATATGTGCAGAGCTCACTTACCCGTGCTTCTGACGCGGCCGCTCCCGCTCCCGCAGTTGGAATAATCTGTGCTTATTGGCTAAGAGGTGGAGGAGCAGTTCCGGTGGGCTTAATTTGCTGTGGAAGCTGTTTCGCCAAACCCCGCTCAAGCAGTGACAGCAGTCCGGCAACACTGAGTGTGTCTTTTAAATAGGTCTCTTTTGACGCTCTCATTGAATTGGCGCTCGCGGTTTTTTTTACGGCTATCTCCGGATTTTAACGACTCAATTGAGACCTGATTTGTCGTCCTGGGGTGTGTAAAAGCCGAGATATGACTCGTTGTCCTCAAAGTGGCTTGGTCCCACACAAGATGGCAGCCCCCATATGGTCATAAAGTGGGAAAAATTGCTTGTGGGTTTGTTTTCGCCGGTCAGAAACTGGTAAGATTGAGCTCAGAGCCCGAAATCCTCCTTTCTGCGTGATTTAATAATGTTACCAATATTTGTTGTGATCTTTTGCATTTTCATTCAATCTTTGAGCACGAGGGGGCAGGTGCTAAAGTCCCCTGTCAACATGGCAGCCCCCATAGGGCGGATACACGTGTTACTCACAGTTGATTTTCGGTGAAGAAAAACCATTTTTTCCCGCAGATTCAAGATAAGATGTTAGCGGTGAGGCTCCGGAACGTCCCAAGAAGAGTCAAGGGTGGTTTTCCAGGTGCGTAGTAGCTTTTCTTGCGGAATTCCTGATTTGATCGAAGTGGAGCCAGTGACTGCTGTTGTTAGGCCTACCCGAAGTATGAGTCGTTAATTTCTCAAGTTGTAACTCTTTTGGGTGGCTAAACCGTGCTCCTCGAAGTGCTCCGAAGCTTCATAAAACCATGCGAGGAAATTTAGATTATTACTCACAGTTTTGACGGAGATTTGAGGTTTGAATGCTGAGCTGTTGTGAAGCCGCTCAACCAACCCGGGCCCCCTGGTGGCCGGATCGTGCTGGTACTGAACGTGCTGGGTACTGTACTGCAACGTCTTATGCCTGCTGGTCCTGAACCAGAAGCAACCACCGCCAGTGCACCAGGGTCTGCTGACATCTATCGAAGCCGCCGCCGCCTTCAAAGACTACCACCACAGTACGGCCCCTTGGCAAGTTCCATGAGGACAATGTACATCCGCAACATAAACCGAGCATGACCCACTCGCTAGCGTACTCTGTGTCATCAACACGCCTCGCACACCCAACCCATTCCATGGTGATGCCAGTGAGGATGTCGAAGACTGGCTTGACCATTTCGACCGGGTCGCTGCCATCAACGACTGGGACAATCGCCGTAAGTAGAAGTTCGTGTATATCTCTCTCTTAGACGCGGCAAGAGTGGGGTATGAGAACCACGAAACTTCATTCACAAGTTGGCAGGAATTCTATCGGCAGCTTCGCAAGGCGTTCAGTAACCCCGAACGAAAAGAGAGAGCGGAGCAGGCACTTTCTTCGCGATTTCAAATGCCGAACTAGCGTCGCCATGTTTGTCGAAGAATAGTCGCGATTGTTTTGACGGGCTGACCCCCACATGCCAGAAGACAAGAAAGTGCGCCTGCTAATGCGAGGCCTAAAGAAGAAACTTTTCGCGGGTCTTGTGCGCAACCCTTCTACGACTGTGTCCGAGTTTATACGTGAGGACAAAGTTATGGAGCACATGCTTCGGCAGCGGGTGTCGCAGTATGAGCGTCAGACAGCCATGTCCGCTGCGTGCTCGCTTGTACCAGGAGGTGATAACAGGGAGGTCCTCACAGAACTCGTACGGCAAGTTGTACGCGAAGAACTTCGGAAATTTCATGCAGCGTCCCCTACCAATAGCGCTGCCCTTACGGACGTCGTTCATAACGGAATCAGGCAGTTCGTTCACTCCTCACCACCATCGCAAGTCGAAGCTCCCATGCTTTCCTACGTGGATGCCCTACGCGCCTCTACGCCGTCGACGGCACATTTTGCTTATCAACCTACTGGGACCTCCAGACGCTTTCCAAGTCCAACTCATCGCCTGCCTTCTCAGGCCGATTTTCATCCTGGCCCGCGGAAGTCCACCGTCTGGCGTGCACCCGACAATCGTCCTTTGTGCTAAGATTGTGGCGAAGTTGGACACATGTACCGCGACTGTTACTACCGACGAATAGGCCTACGCGGATTCCCCCCAGATGCACGTTGTCCATGCTATGGTGAGCGCCCACAAGAAATTGCGGATTACTTGGAAGGTAGTCATCACGCTCTTGTCCCGCCGCGACGACAGTCACGGTCACCATCACCCCGTCCGTCCACATGAACGCACCGCGCCAGACCCGCCTTTGGGTCACCTGGTGTCAGTGGCGCAAGCCACGCCGGGGAAACTGAAAACGGCGACCGCCGGAGGTGAGGTCCGCTGCCTTACGACGTGCCGTTAAAGCCTGTTTGTGAAACCGCCAACAGAACGTCGGCTGCCATTACCGTTTACGTCGACTGTTATCCGGTGACTGCGCTTGTCAACACGGGAGCTGATTACTCGGTGATGAGTGCTTTATTGGCCACCCGTCTACACAAGGCGCTGACAACGTGGGACGGCCCTCAGCTAATCACCGCTGGAGGACACCTCGTATCCCCTATAGGAAGGTGCACCGCCAGGCTTGAGATTTGTGCGTCAGCTTTTGTAGCATCATTCCTTGTACTGCCCAATTGCTCTCGGCCGGTCATTTTGGGCATGGATTTTTTGCAAGAGTATAGAGCGATAATTATTCTGCGTGATTTCTTCGTCAGTTTTGTTAACTGTGTTTCTCCAGATTCCGACATCGAGAACGAACATCGTGGCGTGGCCTTACGCGTTGTCAATGATTGCGTCACGTTGCCACCTCGCAGTAGTATCTTCGTGCTTGTTGAATGTCCACGGGAGCAGTCGATTACGGGCATTGCCGAAAGTAACCTGACGTCATTGCTTGATCGGGAAGTAGCCATTGCTCGAAGTGTCGTTCAACTGCGAAATGACCAGACTATGGTTTTAGTTACGAACTTCGGTGGTGAACACAGGCATTTTGCGAAACGCACAACCATAGCTTACTTGGAGGCATTGCATAATTTGGACGCCTTCCCTTTGATTACAACGATCTCGACTGAGAACAGCTGCGATACTGACGTGACTAGTCACCTCAACGTCAATCGCGAGTTGGAAGAACCCAAGAAGGCAAGGCTCCTCCGTCTCCTCTTATCCTTTAGAGACTGTTTTGCCACTACTTCCAAAGTACATATACTAAAATTGAAACAAATCTTTTGCACTACTTCGAAAGTCCGGCAGACTCCTCTAATGAAGCACAGAATTATCACTGAGCCCAACGTGCAACCCATGCGCCAACATGCTTACCGCGTGTCGCAGAAGGAGCAAGATGCTATCCGTCATCAAGTGAAACAAATGCTCGACGACGACGTAATTCAACCATCGACTAGTCCTTGGGCGTCACCAGTTGTTCTGGTTGAAAATAAAGATGGTTCATTACGATTCTGCCTCGACTACCGCAAACTGAACAAGATAACGAAAAAAGACGTATATCCTCTTACTCGTACTGATGACTCCTTGGATCGCCTGCGACACACCCATTACTTCTCTTCCATGGATTTCCGTAGCGGATATTGGCAGATTGAAGTAGATGAACGGGACTGAGAAAAAACAGCGTGTATTAAACCGGATGGTCTCTATGAATTTAAAGTTCTCCCTTTTGGCCTGTGCTCCGCTCCACCCACGTTCCAACGAATGATGGACACAGTTTTATGTGGCTTGAAGTGGTACTCTTGTTTAGTGTATTTAGACGACGTAGTCGTTTTTTCTACGACTTTTGAACAGCACACTGAGTGGCTTGAGGCGGTTCTTCTGCCTATTCGCAGTGCCGGCCTCTCTCTGAAACCGGAAACGTGTTAGTTTGGATATGAGGAACTGAAATTCCTTGGCCACATTGTCAGCAGCAGTGGTGTTCGCCCCGATCCTGACAAGGCTATGGCAGTTGCTCTGTTCCCTATACCGAAAACAAAGCATGATGCACACCGCTTTCTGGGACTTTGTGCTTATTACCGCCGCTTCGTGCCAAACATTTAGAAAAACGCCGACCCTCTACAACAACTCGTCAAGGATGACGTCGCCTTCGTCTGGGGCCCCAAACAATTCGGCGCTTTCCGCGACCTTCAACAACGCCTACCAACGCCACCGATCCTATGTCACTTCGACACCGAAGCAGACACAGAAGTCCGCACTGACGCGAGCAACCTTGGCCTGGGAGCTATTCTCGTGCAATATCAAGATGGCGTGGAACGCGTCATCGCCTACGCTAGCCGCACGTTGTCATCTGCGGAGAAGAACTACTCGACGACTGAAAAAGAATATCTGGCGGTTGTATGGGCCATAACAAAATTCAGGCCCTGATTGTACGGACGCCCCTTCCGAATCGTCAGTGACCACCACTCTCTCTGCTGGCTAGCGAATCTGAAAGATCCTTCGGGCCGTCTCGCAAGATGGAGCCTTCGGTTACAAGAATTCGATATAACGATGGTTTACAAGTCTGGCCAGAAACACACCGACGCTGACTGTCTTTCTCGCGCACCCGTCGAGGTCACTGATGAAGACAATGATGAAGACTTCCGCCGCCTTGCCATTCTCGCATCATTAAACGTGGCTGAGCAGCAACGCGAAGTCTTAGAATTACAACCACTGATCGAATACCTTGAGGGACGGCGCCCACAAAGCCCCCGTCAATTCGTGCGTGATTTGTCATTTTTCTGTCTACGCCAAGGCATCCTCTACAAGGGCAACTTTCATTCAACGAAAACTGTTTACCTCCTCGTCGTTCCCGCTGCTCTCCGCGATGATATTTTGCGTGCTTGTCACGACGAGCAATCGTCAGGGAATCTTGGCTTCGCGCGTACTCTGGCGCGGATCAAAGACAAATACTACTGGCGGAAACTTACGAAAACCGTCCGGCAGTACGTCAAGACATGCACAGCCTGTCAGCGCCGCAAAACTCCGACGACGAAACAAGCCGGTCTGCTTCAGCCTTTGCGACCCCTCACGCACCTTTTGAAAAGGTCGGGATAAATTTACTTGGCCCATTTTTGAAGTCTACGGCTGGTAACCGCTGGATTGTGGTTGCCACCGACTACTTGACCAGATACTGCGAAACACAAGCCGCCCAGCGAACAACTGCTTCCGAGGTGGCTGACTTTTTCATCAAGAACATCGTTCTCCGCCACGGTGCTCCCGCTGTCGTCATCGCAGATCGTGGTACTGCTTTTACGGCACAGTTGCTTCGACAGATCCTGTTGCTTAGCGGCACGATGCAGCGAACAGCAGCTGCGTACCACCCGCAGACTAACGGGTTAACCAAACGCCTTAACAAAACGATTGCAGATATTCTTTCGATGTATGCCGCCAAGGATCAGAAGAACTGGGATGAAATCCTCCCGTATATAACATTTGCCTACAATACTACTTTGCAGCAAACAACCGGCTTTGCTCCTTTTCGTCTGGTTTACGGCCGCGACGTCACCACAATGCTTGACACCATGCTGCAACCAACTCTGCCGGACACGATTACCTCGGACGCAGATGTATTTGTTCAGCGTGCCGAAGACGCCCGGCAGCTGGCGCGCTTTCGCATTTTATCACGGCAAAATCCAGATGCTCGCCGATACAACACTCACCACAGAGCAGTAATATACGAACCCGGTGAACTAGTCTGGGTTTGGACTCCTATACGTCAACGGGGATGTTCAGAAAAATTGTTATGTCGGTACTTCGGACCCTACCGAGTTCTTCATCGCCTCGGCGAATTAAACTACGAAGTTGACCCAGCAGACACGTCACACCGTTCTCGCAGACCACGCTCCTCGGATGTGGTTCACGTCTCCAGGATTAAGGCGTACTACTCGCGTTGACTGCAAGTCAAGAACTTTGTGATGTGGCAATAGCCTTCAAGACAATTGTGCATTACTTTCTTGCTTCTTTATTTTTCATCTCGTCCTTTTTCTTTTCAAAAGACACAGACATTTCTGACTACCTTTAGTTGTTTTTCGGAGCCGTGGTATTCATGCGATGCTTCTTCTTTTTTTTCTTTGCAGAGAGGGTAATGCCACGCTGTGTTCGAGAGCGAAGAAGTGAATGGCAGCTGTGGCTGAGTAAACAGTCCTCCACTTCGAGTTCCTGCCTATCGTTTCCTCTCGCGACAATATATATATATATATATATAGATATTGTGGTAAAGCCTTTGAACAGTGGGTCGTCCTCTTCAGCGCCTTCTAGTGGGTCGCCCTTTTCTTAAGAAGAAGAGCAGCTCGTGCAGAGAGTCGATCCCCGAATTGACTGTCGCTGTCGTGAATCATCGCTGAGTGTCCGCCAATAAACCGCTTAACAATTTGGTGGAGGTGCTGAGAGTGCTGTGCCCTTCAAACACCTTCGGTCAGCATTCGATGCCCTTGGAGCTTCGATCCCGTACCGTGCCTCTAACCATGTACCAAGACGCCGCCCAGCAAACGCTTCCTCCTACGCCGACGCCATGTCCCGGTGTCCCCCGCATCCGCGACCCTCCTGTCTTCACCGGAGCGGATGGCACCGACGTCGAGGACTGGCTGGCCATGTACGAACGCGTGAGCGTCCCCAACCATTGGGACGAGGCAGGTAAACTCGGCAACCTGTTTTTCTATCTCGCGGGTGTGGCCGGCATGTGGTACAACAACCACGCATCTGATTTCCCGACATGGTCCGCTTTTAAAACCGCTGTCGTCGACGTGTTCGGCCGCCCGGCCGTTCGTAAGCTGCAAGCTGAACAGCGTTTACGTGAACGAGCCCAGCAGACCGGCGAGTCCTTCACAAGTTATATTGAGGACATCCTTGACTTGTGCAAGAAAGTCGACCTGAACATGTCAGAGGCTGACAAAATCACGCATGTTCTAAAAGGCATCGCCGACGATGCCTTCACCATGCTCCTGGCAAAGAACCCCCGCACTGTGGCAGAAGTCATCATGTTATGCCAAAGTTACGACGAGCTGCGGCGGCAGCGCTTGATGACCCGTCGCCCGCCACCACGTGATGCTGATCTCTCGGCCTTGTCAGCAGTTCCTGACCACGCAACCTTGCTCGCCGAAATCAAGTCGTTCGTGCGTGAGGAAGTTGCCCGCCTGGTCTCTCTACTGGCTTTTGCTTCCCCACAACATGCTCAACAGCCATCCAGTACACTTCTACCTCCGCTCCGCCGAGCCATTCAGCAGGAAATCGCGGAGGTCGTCCCTGAATACCACCAGCCGCCTCCTGCATCGGTGCCACTCAGCTACGCCCAAGTTGTCGCCAGGCCGCCCCCACCGATTTCTGTCGCTGTTCCCCTAAATTACACCGAACCCGTCGCGAGGCCCCAGGCCTTTGGAGAACCTGTCTCGCCTACATACGCCGGCGTCACCCACGTGCCCCGAGTGCCGCCTACCATGCACTCATATCAGCAGCCGGCTCGCCAATCGCGTTCTGCGACATGGATGCGACCCGCAAACCAATGGCGCACTGCTGACAATCGCCCCATCTGCTTTGCTTGCGGTTGCGTTGGTCATGTAGCACGATATTGCAATCGTGTGCAGCAACCGCAGGTCGCCTCCAACTCTCCCAGCCAGTCAAGCCGCTTTTATGACCAACCGCCGCCTATGTCACCGTCGTCCCGCCCCGTTCCGTCTACCCGCCGTTCACCATCTCCACGACGTCGCTCACTGTCGCCGATGCGGCCACGTCCACTCGCAGGCGACCAGGAAAACTAGTCGTCGCAGTCCACGAGGCAAGGGCTGCGACGCTGTCGAACTGCGGAAGCCCTCAGGAAAGCCCGTCGAACGTGATAGACGTGCTTGTGGATGGCGTTCGTGCATGTGCCCTTGTAGATACTGGAGCCGCCGTATCCGTGATGGACGAAAAACTTAGCCGATTACTGCGCAAAGTGACCACGCCGCTTTGCGGGCAACTCACTCACGGCAGCACCACTATTTTTGTTGTGAACTCATCTCCGTACAGCGTTACGTTGGTGCGAGGAGAATGTCTCGGCAGCGTGGAACCCATCGAAGACGCGCAAGTTATGGATCAACCCGATGACATGCACTGCTCAAGTTCCTGTACGCTTGGTGCTGTTTCGACATCTGCTTCATCATCCGATGATATATTCGGTCCCTGCATACCCGACGACCTTACGCAGGACCAGCGTTCCCAGCTTTTGGGCCTGTTGGAAGAATTCCGCTGTTCTTTCGATGTCGCTCAACCTTCTCTCGGCCGCACATCCACCGTTACGCATCGCATCGACACAGGCGCACAGCCACCGCTGCGGCAACGTCCATATCGCGTATCTCCCACAGAACGCCGTGTAATCAACGAGCAAGTCGACGACATGCTTCGCCGCGATGTTATTCGCCCCTCTAGCAGCCCCTGGGCATCTCCTGTCGTTCTCGTCACGAAGAAGGACGGTTCTGTGCGGTTCTGTGTGGACTACCGACGCCTCAACAAGATCACTCGTAAGGACGTGTATCCACTACCGCGGGTAGATGACGCGATTGACAGCCTGCAAGGAGCAGAATTCTTTTCATCCCTCGATTTGCGCTCAGGGTACTGGCAAGTACCTATGGCTGAGGACGCTCGACCGAAGACCGCTTTTGTCACCCCCGATGGCCTCTACGAGTTCAACGTTATGCCGTTTGGGCTGTGCAATGCGCCCGCCACCTTTGAGCGCATGATGGATACAGTTCTGCGTGACCTGAAATGGCACACGTGCCTGTGCTACCTCGATGACGTCGTCGTTTTCGCTCCTGACTTCTCGACGCACCTTCAACGCCTTCGGCATGTTTTAACGCGTCTGAGCAACGCCAGTCTGCAACTGAACCTAAAGAAGTGCCAATTTGCAGCTCGGCAGCTGACAATACTCGGCTACGTCGTGTCCAAGGACGGAATTCTCCCTGATCCAGCCAAGCTTCGGGCCGTGACCGAGTTCCCCAAGCCGACATCCGTGAAGGAACTGCGCAGTTTCGTAGGACTGTGTTCCTACTTTCGGCGCTTCATTCGAAACTTCGCGACTATCATATCGCCGCTGACGAAGCTTCTCGGAAGTAACGGGCCTCTCCATTCGTGGTCCTCACAGTGCGACGACGCTTTCAGAACACTTCGTCGTTTGTTGACGTCGCCTCCCATACTCCGCCACTACGACCCTAAGGCCCCTACAGAGGTACACACAGATGCCAGTGGTGTCGGCCTCGGCGCTGTCCTTGCGCAGCGCAAACCAGGGTTCCCGGAATATGTCGTGGCGTACGCGAGCCGTACGCTTACTAAAGCCGAGACTAATTACACAGTCACCGAGAAAGAATGTTTGGCAATCGTCTGGGCCCTTGCAAAGTTCCGACCTTATTTGTATGGTCGCCCATTTGATGTCGTTACCGACCACCACGCACTATGCTGGTTGTCGTCATTGAAAGATCCCTCAGGCCGTCTCGCCCGGTGGGCACTTCGCCTGCAAGAATATGACATCCGCGTGCTGTACCGCAATGGAAGGCAACATGCTGACGCCGACGCCCTGTCGCGCTCTCCCTTGCCTGACGACAATGCCAACAACTCAGTGTCTCACCTTGCCATTTCTTCGATTAGCATTCATGCCATTGCTACTGAACAGCGCAAGGATCAATGGATTGCCTCACTTATTGACTTGCTGACTGATCCATCCACTCCATCCACTCGCGCGTTGCGTCGTCAAGCCCACCATTTCGCCGTTCGCGACGACCTCCTCCATCGACGCAATTACAACGGTGACGGCCGCCAGTGGCTACTAGTCATACCTCGCAGTCTGCGCTCTGACATATGCGAATTCTTTCATTCTGATCCGCAGTGTGCGCACTCCGGGGTATCGAAGACATACCACCGCATTCGCCAACGGTACTTTTGGCGCGGCATGTACCGCTACGTGCAGAAATTCGTTCGCTCCTGCATAGAATGTCAGCGCCGCAAAACTTCAACGCACCTGTCGCCGGTAGGTCTGCAACCTCTACCTTGTCCTGCCAGGCCGTTTGGGCGCATTGGCATCGATTTGTATGGGCCACTTCCACTAACGTCGGCTGGTAACCGCTGGGCCATTGTTGCTGTGGACCACCTCACGCGATACGCCGAAACGGCCGCTCTTCCGGCGGCTACAGCGAGCGATGTGGCCTCCTTTCTGCTCCAACGATTCATTCTGCGACACGGCCCACCCCAGGAACTGCTCAGTGACCGAGGCCGTGTCTTCCTGTCTGAAGTCGTTGAAGCCATTCTCAAAGAGTGCAACGTTGTTCACCGCAAAACTGCTGCTTACCACCCGCAGACAAATGGCCTCACAGAACGCTTCAACCGTACGCTCGGCGACATGCTCTCCAAGTACGTCGCCGCTGATCACACAAATTGGGATTCCATTCTACCCTTCGTCACCTACGCATATAATACCGCCCCTCAGAGCACTACTGGCTTTTCACCTTTCTTTTTATTATATGGAAGGCACCCGTCACACACCATCGACACGATACTTCCGTACAGGCCAGATCCGTCTGAGTGGGCACCTATTTCTGCTACAGTCAAGCTTGCTGAAGAGTGTCGAGAGCTTGCAAAGACCTTTACTGCGCATGATCAAGAGCGGCAAAAAAGCATTCGCGCTGACGCCAGCACTACTGCGCCCACGTTCCTCCCTGGAGCGCTCGTCTGGCTCTCGATCCCTACTACTGCAACTGGCCTTTCTTCAAAACTATTGCCCAAATACGAAGGCCCCTACCGTGTCGTGAAATGCACTTCCCCAGTCAACTACTTGATTGAACCCATCGAACAATCTTCGGACATGCGTCGTCGAGGACGCGACATTGTTAACTTGAAGCGCCTCAAGGCCTACCATGACCCGCTCATTGTAACCAGCTGCTAGGTCGCCAGGCGGCTCCCTTTTCGTACCCGGGGTAGTTGTGGTAAAGCCTTTGAACAGTGGGTCGTCCTCTTCAGCGCCTTCTAGTGGGTCGCCCTTTTCTTAAGAAGAAGAGCATATATATATATATATATATATATATATATATATATATATATATATATATATATATATATATATATATATATATATATAATGCGACGATCGAAATCACGTATAAACTTTTGTTATTATTCACGATGCGTTAGCCACAACAACCTAGTTCAGGCAGGAAACCAGTAAGTACATGGTCGCCAACTCTTTCTTTCCCGCTGGCACAGAGCTGGCGCCATTATGCTCCGGTACAATTACTCCCCGCACAGAAAGGAGCCAACCTGGCGACCTAAGGAAATGACACGACAGGAAAGTAATAGCACAGTTTGAGGCGTGATACATGAACTGTTTCACGCCCATAGCAGCGTTCGTCCGAAGGAGGATCAATGGATTCAACTTCATAGTTGACAGGAGATGTTTGTCGCACCACATAGTAAAGCCATGATAATTCGACGAAAGCTTTGGGAGAGATCGGGAGGGGTAGACGGGACCCAGAGCCAAACCAACATTCCTGGTTTGTAGTGGACACTATACGCAGAGGCATTGCGGTCAGTTTTCTGGCGTCATTGTTCTTGCGCGGTAAACGAGCGAGCGAGTTAACGACGCTCTTCGGCATAAGCAGCTCCTTCGGAAACAGATGCTGCTTCGGAAGCATCAGGTCTGTAGGGAGAATGGTATCCATGGAGCATGATGGCTCACGTCCGTACAGAAGGAAGAATGGAGAAAAGCCAGTGGTTGTTTGTGGCGCAGAGTTGTACACGTACGTGACAAAAAGGAGCACTTAGTCCCAACTAGTGTGGTTGTCAGACACGTACATGGCAAACATATCTCCAAGGGTACGATTATACCTTTCTGTCATGTCATTGGTTTGAGGATGGTAGGCCGAGGTTTTACGATGGACAGTGCGACATTCCTTGAGCAGCTCGTCGACGGCGTTTGAGAGAAACACGCGTCCACAGTCACTCAGTAATTCACGAGGTGCACCGTGTCGCGAAATCAGATGGTGAAGAAAAAAGGAAGTAACATCTTTCGCAGTGGTAGCAGGCAGCGCAGATGTTTCGGCGTAGCGTGTCAAATGATCGATGGCGACAACAATCCACCGGTCGCCTCGAAGAGTGTTGGGTAAAGGACCATAAGTATCAACTCCGACGTGGTCGAATGGTCTCGCTGGGCAGTTTAAGGGTTGCAAAGGGCCAGCAGTGCTGTGAAAAGGCGTCTTTCAGCGTTGACACGTGGCACATGACCGAACGTACTGGCAAATGTGCCGATACCTACTGCGCCAGTAGTATCTTAGACGAAGGCAAGAGTAAGTCTTGAATGCTCCAGCGTGGCCACACTGGGGGTCATCGTGAAAGGCAGCACAAATGTCTGAGCGAAAATGACGGGGGATGACAAGGAGCCACCTACGGCCATCCGTGAGGTGAGTGCGGCGATACAACAAGCTTTCACGAACAGCAAAGTGGCTTGCTTGACGAGAGAGTGAGCTTGAAGTCGATTGTGATGAACTGCGAGAGAGGACGTCGAGCAGAGAATCGATCCAGGGATCCTTGCGCTGCTCGGATGGCATGTCGGTGATGCTCAACGATGACGAACCACAGGTGGCAGTTGGTAATCAGGCAGTCAGGAGGCAGCGGAGAACGGGATAGGGCATCGGCGTCTGAATGTCTGCGTCCTGAGCGATAAATAACACGGTTGTCGTATTCCTGAAGGCGTAAAGCCCAACGAGCGTGGTGACCAGCAGGGTCTTTCATTGACACTAGCCAGCATAAAGCATGGTGATCTGTGACAACATCAAAGTGGCGTCCGTAAAGGCAGGCACGAAATTTTCGTATAGCCCAAATGTTGCCAAGCACTCCTTTTCCGTGCCGAAATTGTTGAACACTGCCCTCGTTAGGGTGCGGCTGGCATAGGCGACAACGTGCTCGCCGCAGCCATCCACGCGTTGAGCGAGAATGGCAGCGAGGCCGACACCGCCAGCATCCTTGTGAATTTCAATAGGTTCGTTTGGATTGAAGTGGCGGAGAACTGGCGGAGACGTGAGTAGCCGGCGCAGCGTCGTGAATGCGTCATCGCAATAAAAATTCCAGCTGGAGAGGTCCACGCTACTGGAAAGAATCTGAGTCAGGGGGCCAATTATAGAGGCAAATTGCGGATGAAACGCCGAAAATACGAGCAGAAGCCCACGAAGCTACGGAGCTCCTTTAGGTAGTAGACTTGAGGTACTCGGCAACAGCACACAGTTTGGCAGGGTCTGCTGATATCCGTTCTTTTGAGATGACGTAGCCAAGAATAGCGAGTTTGCGGGCACCAAAATGACATTTCTTGAAGTTCGGTTGCAACCGGGCTGCCGTAAGGCACTGAAGAAGTTGTTCCAGACGGGAAAGAAGAGTTTCAAAACTTGCAGAGAATACAACTATGCCATCCAAATAGCAAAGGCAGATGTGCGATTTAAGTCCCCTAAGGACACTGCCCATCATCCTTTCGAAAGCCGCAGCCGCATTGCAAAGACCGAAGGGCATTACATTAAATTCATATGAGCCGTCAGGGGTCACAAACGCCGTTTTTGGACGGTCTGGTTCGGTCATTGCCACTTGCCAATATCAAGAGTGGAGATCCACAGAAGGGGTAAAACTCCGCGCCTTGAAGACAATCTGAGGTGTCATCAATGCGTGGCAGGGGATAGACATCCTTGCGTGGGATCTTGTTTAGTCACTGATAATCCACGCAAAATCTAATAGAGCCATCCTTTTTTCGCACGAGGACCACTGGCGAAGCCCGAGGACTGTGTGAGTGTTGAATAACACCACGTTGCAGCATCTCGTCGACGGGTTGAGTGATGACGTCACGCTCAGCCTGTGAGACGCGGTAGGGGCGCTGACGAAGCGGATTATGATGACCGGTGTCGGTATGGTGAGCGACAACTGACGTGCGTCCCAAGGGAGGTTGTGCGTGGTCGAAGGAGGCGCGGAAATGGTCAAGTAGTTGAACGAGCTGATTGCACTGGTCTTGCGTAAGCCTGGTGTCTACCCTGCACAACAGAACGTTCTCGTCAGATTGTGAGGGTGAGGTGGCAGCCGTGACAGCATCGACGGACATCGGTGTCATATCGAAAGGGGCATCGAAAAGAAAGAACCGTCAAGACACCCAATATATTCGCCATGCAAAAAGGTAGCAGGACAAAAAAATGAATTGCACACGTACATGGCACTAGAACCATCGGCAAGCGTTATGATGGCATACGAGACGACAAGATTCCAGCGATGAGTACATTCTTGCGACGGCATAAAAAGGGCCGTTGAATGAGGGACGGAGTTGCACAAAATAGACACCACGCGCGACCGAAAAAGCAGAGATTACGACATCAGCAGCAACGACCACCTTTTTGGGTGAGCAAGGGAAATCTAAGAATTTCGTGATGAACGGAAACAAAACAAAACAAAACAAGCGAATGTGCATGAGCGCATTCGTTAACCGCGTGATTTGCGGAAAAAAAATTCCAAGTTTCATCCCAGGATCATTTCGTGAGACGCTTACAGAAGGGCGGCAAATCAAAACAGGAGAAGTCTCCCACCGGCAGTCATTTGGAGGTCAAGATCGAGTGCCTATATATAAGGAGTGGTCAGTGAACGTGTGCGCAGCACGAGCAGGTGGTTTTGTTTTTGTTTCAATTAAGATGATCGCTATCAAATGCTGGCTGCATCGGCTTCGTGTGAAGCCGCAGAGAATACTGCCTATATTATAGAGGAGAGGGGGAAGCAAGCGTAGGTTAGTAGTCGCTCCCTGTGATTATCATGTTTGGATGGGTCAATTACTTTCGTCGTTTATTCACGTTACGTAATACCAAATGTAATATATGTGAAGCTAGCGAAATGACCGTGAGCGCACCTTGAGCGTTCCGTGTAGTCAATACTTAAATGGCTTGCATTTGCTGTTTTCCATTCTAGGGTCTGTCACTTATGTTAACCTTGTAGCTATGTCATACCATGACAGTTTTGCAATATGTCATGGGAACGAAACCATCATGAAAGCAGCAAAACCATAAATTGTAAATCACGACATTCATGACCGACATGTTTTGTCTTTCATGTTATAAACTCGTCACTTATGCTCGTCATACAGTCGTGTTACGCCATACCAAACCAAACCCTACCATACCATACCATACCAAGTCATACCAACCCTCCCACTCCTCTCTTGCACTAATTGCATTATACTATTTTTTGCAATATATATTTCATTCACTGATTCGCATTTTTGCGCAGCGCTAACATCTTCTTCAAACACATTTCTCGTATTAGTTCAGAACGCTGAAAGAGGGCCCCCGAGTCAACGTCGTTCTATTTACGTTGACTAGAACAGCTGCTGTTCGCAATAAGTTTTACAATATAATTGGAAGTTATTATCAAAGCGTTGATAGATATTATTTATCAAATTTATCAGGAAAACATTCAGGCAACTTAAGTTGGCGGGTAGAAAGATGTTGAAAGCAAAACAGAACAAAAGAGACCTAGGCTTTTACGGGCATATTAGCGACTGAGTTGATGCAAAATGATTTACAAGAAATTTTTATAATGCCTCAGCACTTCAAGGGGAATAAAAAAAGCGACAGTTTCTGCTAGTGACGATGATACTTTTTATTACTCACCCAGTTATAGACACAGAATTAGATTCCTGATCACATGTCCATTCTTCACAAGGATCTTGAAGGCTGATAGACTGGTTCACTCGAATAGCTCTTCCCTGAAATGTGCAATGACCTAAAACAATAAAAAAAGAACACGCTCTAGATTGTGTCAGAATGAAACTTCTATTTTCCAAGGAGAAATTTTATTTCTAGCTAGCTTTTGTTGTTCAAAAAACTTTTTTTGAATTTTTTTTGTTTTTGCGAAGAAAAAGCCCACTGAAAGCTTTCTGTTACGTTATTGATTACGTCACTCACATCGGCTGCTGGAGGTTCAATAGTGGCATGCGGCTGGCGCATAAAAATTAATCGTGTAAAGAGGCATGACAGAAGGCCCCGATTCACACCACCTTGACTATTGCTGCTCTGCGTAATCCTAATGTGAAAGTTGTAAGGATTGAAAAATAGATCTCCTCTGCTGTCTCACTGAAAAAAAAAAGCCATGCCCGTTTTCAGCAACAGAACATCACAGCAAACGAGGCAGTTCATAAAACAGGCTCGTGTAAGGTGATAGTCTACAACATGGTGATTTACTTAGAAAGCCAACTTTTGATGAAATGTGCCTGTCCATCACAGCCTCTTCGTACGGCAACCTTCGCTCCCAGTCGCGCTTCATAGTAAGTGCAGTACCATAGCAACATGTATTGAGCTACTTAAAGAAATGAGTAATACTAAGCTATATTTCAAGCACCGGCCTGGTGAGATTCGTTCGCTCAAATGAAAACAGCACGACATTCGGTGTAGCCGGGGATGTAGAATCTAGTAGAAGTAACCTTGAAGCCGGGTGCATATTATATTAGTGGCTGTTACACTTAAGCTATACTCCACATTCAACTATATTGCTTGTGGTTTACCAACAGCTTCTACTGTCAGTGACACGTAATCAATGAAAAGGTAGCACACCGAGGTAGCTTTTTTAGCTTAGGTGTACTAGTGTCACCTCCGATGGAGGCGCAAATGCTGTAGGCCCATGTGCTCAGAATGAGGCGCACGTTGAAGAAATTTTCGGAGCCCTACTCTACGACGTCTCTCATATTCTTATGGCAGTTTTTGAACGTTAAATCTCGCATATCATCAACAAGTGTTACCTAAGTCAACAGAACGCACACGTACCATTCTTGATTTCTACTGCTGCCCGCTGCATGTAGGCGTTAGATATCCCACATCTCGTGCAAAGAACAGCCGTCGTAATCAGCAGACACTTGTGTAAGGAAGACATAATCACCGGCGTGTTCGCGCGTTCTACTTCACCTTGTCTGCGTTAATACGGGAAAAGGAAAGGCAGCTGTTCTCGTTTTATTCAGGAATTGTTTTGAACACATAGGAAGTATGCTACGGACCATTTCTGCGAACCCATTCCTCGTGACGCCTTCAAAAGAGTGTCTGCTCAACCACAGCTAAATTACGTAGACATTCGGGAGCTTTCAGTCACGACAAACAACACAGCTGCAACTTTAAACTGTTGTGCTTTATGCTGTTTCTTTTTCAGGTATAATTTTGAGAACATACTGCACGTCCACAGGTGGCTAGGCTCTTAGACATCCAATTTTCTATTCAATACCTTTCAGTTTTCAAATCGAGAAGCACGTGAAATTGAAAGAGGTTCGAGACTACAAACAAATGTTTCAAGATTTACACTTCGGAAAGCCATAAAAAAGTGCCGAAAGACAGCGGTAGTCAAAAAACGGCTTGTGAGTGGCCACCAAAAAATGCATGCCTGAGCGTGCAACTATTTCGAAGGGAAATCGAAATTTCAGCCTTACTATTGAACTCAATCGTTACAAATACGCGGGGGTTGTAAAATACAAATAATTATTGCTGATAAGAACTGAAAAATGGAACAGGTAATATTGACCTCTGTCACTTCAACACCTCTCTCGTAGTGCACGCCTAATGCACATGAAACATATTACATTGTGAAATCGTCGAGAAACCGTTCTCAATTAAAGACGCTTTGACACTCGTATCGGCACCTGCTTGGAGACACCAGCGAACCCTCTGGAGAGACGCTAGTCGCCAGTAGGGGCCTCTGTACAAGATCGATCCACCGTGTCACGTCCGTATGCTGCCAGACTGAACAGGCAAGAGGAAACATGCTTACACAGCATCCGAATAAACGTCGCCTAATTAATTAGGAACAAGACTGTACTTTCACACTCACCATTGTGTGTCTGACGTAACATCGCAGAAATTCTCAACCTTGTCTTCTTAGTATGCTCGCTATACACACCAAAGAAACAGTCTCTGAAGGTGATGTTGAATCGCCAACGTGACACAAACATGAAGCTGGCACATATTCAGGGTCTTCTACAAAGCCACTGCAATGTGTTATGTGCCACAAATGTGCTGCTAAGTTTCTTGTGGGCCACAACCTTGAATGAAACTTCACGAATAGTTGTTTTTACGTGTGTCACCGTGTGTGTTGTGTGTCTATCAGTGTATCAATTGTAATTATCACTCAGCACCTGGAGTAGCATTGAAAGCGAAAAGCGAGAAAAACATCTCCATCCCTTCTTTAAATTATTTCTATTTCTCTCTTTGTAATGTGAGGTCGTTTTTCGCAAAGGGCAGCGTGATAATTGTGAATTCTCCGACGCTTTGCGCATGGTGGTTTCTGCAGCCTTGTGGCTGTTCATACGGATGTTTACAAAGACCTTGCGACGTAAATTCGATGGGCTCGTCCACACCAATGCACGGTATGCGCTTGCAATGGCGTGTAATTCCGTCACGAGGAATATTTGTGTGTTTTTATTGTACGTATTGGTGCAAATTATAGCTGCAATGAATGCGAAAACTCACCATAAATGGGCTAGCTTGGTTGCTTGCTGTTGTAACCGTGCTGGTGAAATATGAGTCTATGCTGATTCAATGCAAATCTCATTCACCTTGAAAATTATTTGTGCTGCTGTAAAGCCAATACGATGACGTCTCTGAAATTCTGATTCAAAACGACCGACTCTCCAGTTTAACCCCACATTCATCATATATTCTGAGCTAAAAGAAACTCTCAACAAACTTGACATACTTCATGAACTAGCTAACTACATAACAGGGATGTAAAGCGAAAGGTGGTTTATGACGCACGATTCTTGTTTCTTTCAAGAAAGCGCATGCACGGCAATGCCAAAATGCACGACTCCTGGGAAAAGTTTGCCCCGTGTAATAGGCATATGGGCAACAACACTGCTTTCTTCTTAAGTCCTAGCAACAGCAGGTACTGCACCTACGTTCGTGTTTAAAATGACTGCCGGAGATTCTGGCCAGTTTGTTAACCGCATGCTTCATACTAAAACACACGCGACACCACATTCTTCTCCCCTAATGAGGTGATTTGTTTATGGTTATTCCGTGTTGCTTGCTTGACATGAGAAACAGACTTGCGTGGGTCCTGTCTGAGCTGCGCTTTCTATGTCAAGCAAGCCCACCCATTTTTTAACACACCCACAAGAAGTTTACACGCACTGAACATGACCTCTCCGTCCCTCGCAATTAATTTTAGTCAGAACGAAAGAGTCACATGGGGCCTCCGAAAATACGTGGCATAATTTTGAAGCCTTGGTAATATGCCAGCTTAAGGGATCTGCAAAGGCAGATTGAGTGGTTTAAAAGTTCGCTAGAAAACGCAATCTCCGGTCAAATCGCTGAACTTGGAAAATAATTACCATGACTGCATACGCTGTACATGCACTAGCCTGGATATAACTACACAACAACACAACCGACTTGGTAACTTATACAAATGTCATAAAC
Organism: Rhipicephalus microplus; assembly: GCF_043290135.1. Lineage (NCBI taxonomy): Eukaryota > Metazoa > Arthropoda > Arachnida > Ixodida > Ixodidae > Rhipicephalus > Rhipicephalus microplus. The sequence continues at coordinate 114,977,811 of NC_134704.1, forward strand.
AAACCAAATTCTAAGGTTTTAATGAGTTTCAGCATTGTGGTTATGAAGTGTTTTTTACCTGCCCCCGTGGCTTATGGTTTACGCATTATAACGCGCTAGTAAGAGAGTTTCCGCGTGTTGTAACGACAACGGTGTTAAACTTCTCGGTAGGTATCGCAGCATGTTTCTTTTTTATAACTTCGCGCAGTGCAACAACTCGCTAGCGATAGGTTGTATGACTGATACATTTTTGCCAATTTTCGCGACAGTATACGTAGTCGTTACGCAATATTTTCATTTCAAAATGTGGAGTTCACTAAAATATTTCTCCATTCCTGAATTTTGTATCAGCGTAGTACGAATTTTCAGTGGTATCTTAAAGAAGCAGCTTCAGTATTAACACTTAGTAATCGAAGCCCCACCGTGGTGGTCTGGTGGTTAAGGTAGTCGGCTGCTGACCCGCAAGTGGCGGGATAGAATTGCGGCTGCGGTGTCTGAATTTTCGATGGAGCCAAAGTTCTGTAAGCCCATGCGCTCAGATTTTGGTGAAAGTTAATATTTCCAGGTGGTCGAAATTTCCGTAGCCTTCCCCTACGATGTCTCTCATAATCATATGGTGGTTTAGCGACGTCAAACCTCACATAATATTATTACTTAGGAATTAGATATTTGGATAGCAAGTGCGGGCGCGTTTACTATTATTTTGCTAATTCTATATTCTAAGAAATTATCTCGTTTCGTTAACACAGGAAAAAGGCATCAGTCGCCGTATATACCAGGTAAACTTATTCATTTTTCACCTATCTCTAAACTCCGCATAACATTCGAAAGTTTAGTTTTGTCGGGCAAGAAAAAACATATTTCAGATTTCTCGGAAACTAATGCAAACGAAACTAATGAGAAGCTTAAAGATGTACAGAACATGTAAATCAGAACGAATAGCGTCCTCATCTCAGGGACAGCTTCACACATTAAAAAAATGAGATGAGGATGAGAGCGTTGACCTTTATTGCGTGTAGTCGTTTGTCCAAGACAAATTATGAAGGCGTTGGCTATGGCCTTCCATATTCATTCGCTGCTTCATTTTATCGCTAAATGACTTCGGCCTCATTTCCCGTAAGGCGCACAGCGCGTAATACTGCCTGCCATAAGGCTCATATACCACACTGTGTTAGTCGCCTACCCCAGCGGCTCATACGAACGTACAACATTTGCTGTCAAACTGCGTCCTGGCCAGCTCCTACCATCATGACCACGCTTAAGGTGGAACACTTCAATATTCCAGCAAATACTACAGCAATATTACAGCAAGCCCGCAGCTCGAATTCCAGCGCATTCCAGTTTTATCCTCGCGCGCCTTGATGTTCTATCGTTATAACATCAGACTGACTTGTTCATGCGTAAATATTATGTCTGGAGAAATGATTACGCGTTTGTCATTTTCCAATGATGTCTGAGGCCGACAGGCAATAATGACAGAGCTCTTTTATTGTATATCTCAGCTTTGCGCAGCTGCACAACTATTCCCGATCTCGACTTTTGCGGAGATGGATGAATTACGATAGAGTCAAACAAGATCAAAGAAACTGCAAGGGCATGCCTTCTTGACGGACCTGAAGGTGAATGACATTGAAAAATGAGCGTGCGCGAAGGTTAGGATCTGTAATGTTCAATTTAAACTGATTAAACGCAAAGAAAAAAAACAGATTATCCGTCTGGTCGACCTCCAAAGTTCACCAGATTAGAAAAGTGATCTTGTTGTGCTTTGTAGGATTATGCTTTTGTAGTGGTAATCATTTCAACAACGTCAGCAATATTTACCTTAACATTAAATTTTCATCCCGGAATTGAAGCATGCGAATGTGTGAGTGGATGACTGAAGTCACTGTTGAAAACAACGTTATTTAAATACTGAATTGAACAACGTTTTCACTGATTTTGTCATCATTGTAGAATTTTACGAGTATAACAAGTACAAATAAATGTGTTGAGTAAGATTACACAATGTAACACACCGAAAAAAAATCAAGTGCGTCTGGCTTTCTTTGTGCTTTTATTATATCCCTCTTCAGAGTAGTTCGCAGTGTGTATCCGTGATTGGCATAGAAACCAGCAATCATAAATTTTATAGCGCGCGATCCAGTGGAAACTCAATTACCGAAGTGTATTACGCACGTTAATTAGCGTGAGCAAACTCTGTCAGCGTGTTACGGGTCACGTGAGCGTGGAAAGAACCACAATGGCAATTTCTAAAATTGAAAGGCTTTATTGGCCTACTGAAAAGCCAAGGGCACACGTCTGGTGCTTTTACTAGTGGTTGCAGTTGTAAACTTTGAAAGGTTCCTCATGCTGCTTGCTTAGCTTGGAGGTTCGACACGAAGGGCAAGTGTAACTAGCACAAATTCTTTTTTAATGTGACAACCTGCGAACAAAGTCTTTTAGCTGCTAAAGTGTACTTCGCCGTACACTGCCAGTGGCACAATACACGTATTAGTGAATCTGTACATGTCACAGTACACTTCCTCAGCAAATAAGGTGGCTGTGACCTTTTCTTAGCACCGAAACACGGATCGCGCATTGGGCTAAGCAACTATAAAAAGTGAGTGAGCCACAGTGTTTGCCCTGTGATGTGGGTATAGTTGTCTCTTTTGCCGTCGTATACGAAAGATAAATAAACAAACAACCATATAACCAGTAAAAAAACTGAAACACGTCAGCTTGCTCAGCGCCAGCAATGTCAGTTAGGGTAGCTAATTTGGTATACCCTTTTATATAAGATCGAGTCATAGTTATGTTGACAGGATGATTCACAAAGTTTCACGCCCCTGCTTCCCACATACTGCGAGCAAGGCCACTCGCTCCGAGCAATGCTCTGAAGTTAGAAGAGACGCCACGTTGGAATTAGCTACATATAAGAAGAGGAAATGAACATGGGCCGGGCATGTAGCATGTAGACAGGATAACCGCTTGCCAATTAGGGTAACTAACTGGATTCCTAGACAAGGCAAGCGGGTTAGGGGGGAGACAGAAGGTTAGGTGGGCAGATGAGATAAAGAAAGTTGTGGTTATAAATTGGCAGCAGCGAGCACAGAACCAAGTTGACTGGCGGAACATAGGAGAGGCCTTTGTCTTGCAGTGGACGTAGTCAGAATTATGATGATGATGATGATGATGATGATGATGATGATGACGATGATGATGATGAACTGGGACCACGGGGAATTCTATAACGTGTACTTATATCGGACAGTGCAGGGATGTCTGGCATTTCGTCTGAGTACGAACGCCGGAGCAGAGGTGTTACTCACGCGTTTCGCGTCAGTAGCCTAGCACCGCTTCCACAGTACCGTCGCCCAGCTTCGAGGAAGACTCCCAAGAAGATTACGACGTTCACCGATTGGAACTTCCGGGCAATCCGCTACCTCTTAGTCCATCATTTGATCTACGTTAAATAAGCAATCGAATCATCGTCAAACTTCCTCCTCAAACCTTTTTTTGTACTCTCACAATGGATAACGCGCTTTAGAGGAAAAAAATAGTGGTTGCAAAAATACAAAATAGAGGGAAGGATAGCGCCTCTTAACGAAACAACAGATGTCACTTACTGCATATTCTGTTTAGAAATGCTTGAAAGGCATGCCGCAGTCCAGCGCTCGTTTGGTTTAAAAAAACGAAAAATATTCAAGTCATTGTATTTCAACATATGTGATCCTTCGTGTGTACATCTCGAACTCTCAATACTGCCTCATTCATACCGTTATGTCGCCATTTCGATACTTCGACGCAAAACTTCAGGTCTGTCTGCCTCTACTTTTGTCTGTTTGTCCGCCGTATTAATACCCCTAACAGCTACGAATGACTCCCCAAACGGCCAACCCTGTCGACAACAATCACCAATACTGCTCAACTTTAGGCGTTCATACTTGTGTGAATGTCAATTAAAAACAATTATTGCGCATATCTGAGGCTCTATATAAACACGTCCATTATCTGTATGTGTGTCTTTATACTAGAGAAGGCACACATAAATCATTCGAAGGACCGTAGCGTTCATCACGCTGGGTCGACAATGCAACGCTATGTTCAAAAAAGGCAAGTGTTTCTAATGCTTTGCCGAGACACCAAGGTAGTGGCGCCTGCCCAACGCTTTGTGTTCTACACTTTATCGCCTCCAATACGGGCTCGCACGACTTCCTTTGTTTTCGAAGATAACTTCCATATAGCACTTAAGTCTAACGTGCCTAGATGCGCTCGTTCGCCTTCGCTGCACGGATGGACACAATAACGGAGTGCCTCAAGATTACAATTCACCAATTTTCTCCCGCAGACCATCAAATGAACATTTTGGTCACTCTTTCCAGACGCAAGGCTATCGTCTTTCGACGACATTTGCAGTGAAGCATGCGGATACGGGACCAATTTTTAAAAATACATTTGTTTCGTTTCTCATCCAAGTTGAAGCCTTTTTTAATGCACTATTGAAGAATGATACGAATAATGTTCAACATTTTTTTCGATCTTGAAAACCATGCGTTTGCGTGTGCGTGTGTTACCTGTAGTTTACCTTGTCGTTTGTGTCATTATTCGGAATTTGGTAGCTTTAGGTAACTGTTCCTGTCCTTCATTGTTCATTAAATGTTAAAAAGCATAAAACTTATTTGAAACAGCCAATTTTCATTGAATGCAAATTTCGATTAGCCCGCTGCGGCAGTTAGTTCCAGGTCACCATCTAATGAAGTACTCGAGATTATTTCAGACCACATTGGTTTCTTTAGTGCACACCTGGCGGGCTGTGGGAATTCCATAGGTGAAATTATTAGTCCAAGAAGGTTTTTTCCATTGCATCGTGGTTCCTGCTTTATGGTCCGGAGGAACAATAAAGTCAATCGTTTATCATCATCATCATCAGCCTGACTACGTCCACAAAGGACAAATACCTCTTTCATATTCCGCCAGTTAACGCGGTCCTGTGCTTGCTGCTGCCAATTTATACCCGCAAACTTCTTAGTCTCATCTGCCCACCTAACTATCTGTCTCCCCTTAACTTGCTTGCCTTCTCTGGAAATCCAATTAGCTACCCTAATGAGCAGCAGTTATTCTGTCTACGTGCTACATGCCCCGCTCATGTCCATTTTCTCTTCTTGATTTCAACTATGATATCCTTAAACACCGTTTGTTCCCTAATCTACTCTGCTCTTTTTTTCTCTTTTAAGGTTACACCTACCATTTTTCTTTCCATTGCTCGCTGCGTCGTCCTTAATTTAAGCTGAATTCTCTTTGTAAGTCTCCAGGTTTCTGCTCCATAGCTAAGTACCGGCAAGATACAGCTGTTATATACCTTCCTCTTAAGGGATAGTGGCAATCTACCTGGCATAATTTGAGAGTGCTTGCCAAATGTATTCTACCCCATTTTTATTCTTCTAGTCACTTTAATCTCGTGGTTTGGCACCGCGGTAATTACCTGTCCTTAGTAAACATAGTCATTTACAACTTCAAGTGCAATATAACCTATCTCGAAGCGCTGCTCTCTTGCGAGGTTGTTATACATTGCTTTCGTTTTCTGCAGATTAATTTTAAGACCTGCCTTTCTGCTCTCTCTGTCTAGCACCATAATCATGAGTTGCGATTCGTCCCCTGAGTTACTCAGCTATGCAATGTAATCAGAGAAGCGCAGGTTACTAACGTACTCTCCATTAACTCTTATTCCTAACTGTTCCCATACTAGGCTTCTGAAAACCTCCTGTAAGCATGCGGTAAATAGAAATGGGGAGATGGTGTCCCCCTGCCTCACACCCTTCTTGATTGGTATTCCATTGCTCTCTTTATGAAGCACTATGGTAGGAGTTGATCCCCTGTAGGTTTCTTCCAGGATGTTTATACATACTTCATTGACGCCTTGATTCCGCAGTGTCTGCATGACGGCTGATATTTCTACTGAATCAAACGCCTTCTCGTAATCTATGAAGGCTATGTATAGTGAGCATTTCTCGATTTCCTGATTGATAGTATGAATGTGGTCGATGGTTGAGTAGCCTGTTCGAAATCCTGCTTGTTCCTTTAGTTAATTGAATTTTAATATTTATAGTGGGGCCTAAAAACCAGGATGCTTTAAATTTCGAGAATTCAGGTCTCTTCAAAACGAGGCAGCTGCTCGAATAAGCCTGTAAATATAAACATCATTGTGCGATACTCCTATTTGTGCCTTATTATCACGTCGAACTGGATAAACCACCAGAATTCTTAATGTCGTGTCACAGCTGCACGCACCTTTTCATGTCTGCGAGGAAACACATTGGCATTTGTCACAAACAAACAAAAAAAAACGAGAAAACAAGACACACTTCCTTTTACTCGTGGGCCTCCCGACCTCGGACACTGGGCGCTGTACCTCGTGCGTTTCGCCGTCTTTCTAGCAGAAGCCGGTCACTCGGTACACCGCTCCCGCCTACACGCTCTGCACGCGCTGTCATCCTGTCGCCCTCCACGTGCAGCGTCACCTGTGGCTTGCTCCGAAGGTTTAAAAATATTATAAAAACGTTATCCTGGAGTTAACCTCATCAGAAGCGAGAGCGATTTATTGACAACTTTTGCGGGACTAAGCAAGTGAAACGCGATGTTTTTGAGCGAGTTCTAGTGCATGTCGATGGTGAACAGCCGTTTTTTTATGACATTAAAAATGAAGGGACGGCGCGAATCCTATATGTATGTTACTGGTGAAACGCGCATTTGCTATGGCATTCGTGTCTTCTCGGAGCTGCTGGCAAGCTATCACCAAGCTTTCCTGTGCGTTTGTATACATAGTGCTCGTATTTCTATTATTTGAATGTCAAGTTTGTCTTGCGGGTTTGGAGTTATTAGGGTGCCAGTGTGAAGAGACCAAACTTACGTCTGTCTTGTTGAGTCCCTGGCATCGATAAACGCAGTGCTCAGTTTCATAAGAGTTTCACTTCTGCCTAGGTTTTCATGGCATGTTAACAAGGTCATATCGTAAGTGGAATGACAACTTTGATTTCGTTCAGCTCCTTTGAAGTTATAATTATGCGCCCAAAAATATTTATGCACACTACTACTATGCATGTTTCTTGCAGCGCATGTTTCTTTTCAGATAATATCCACGCCTTGTCACGCAGCGTGTTCACTGATTCAAATGTCGAGTAGGTTGTTTTGGCAGCTCGCCTGGTCGTAGTCATATCGCACGATACCCACTAGCATCGAGCATGTTTTTAGTTACGCCGATATTCGCCCCTGATAACCACGTCAAAAGTTGTAAAACCATAAAACATTTTCTATCTGCCTTGGTTATTTTTCCAACTCATTTTCATATATCACCCATGGCTCGGGCGCATGCAATCATATCATATTTTACAAGCCAAAGCCAGCATATCATTAGGAAGCACGCCATGGTTTGAGAGTTTAGATTGATTCCAGCCAACTAGCTATTCTTTTTTTTAACGTGCACCTAAATTTCTTTAAAGTGTAAGACGCGACGATAACGGACAGAGGGTACACACACACTCAACGTCCCTTCTATTTAAATTGAGCGTCATACCACCGTACGCTTGAGATATGTCCCACCAGCACGCCCTGTCTGCCATTCTTGCACCAAAATCTCAGCGCACTGTTACTGCGTGTTGCTCCCGTAAAAGTGCAGCTGGCGTGTGTGGGATTCAAACTCATGACTACAATTCTAGCATCGCAACACCTCATTATGCTAACTTATCGGTGGGTGTTGCTTGCAAGACCTGTACGAATAAACGCTCGACGTTAACCCGCAGCACAAACCTGTTTACACTCAGTGGCGTTGAGAAGTGTACACCCATCAGCTGCATAAAACACTTGCAGCGCTCGCAGTACGGTATTTTAAGTGTATTAAGCTAGCAAGCTCCACCACTTTCGCACTACCAGTGATTGTCTCGAAAAGCTAGCGCGCAATCACGAATTGTAAAGCGGTTATCTATTTGCTGTAGTTTCAGTTTTCAAACACACTTTCTTTTATTATAAGTCTGGCCATCACGCTTCCATCAGATATTAGTTTGTAATGCTAGCATGACAAAAATATTTCGAAGTAAGGAGACCGCGGAGTTTCGGCGAACTGCCACACTTCACTCTTGACGCCTTTGCTTCTTGCAATGCTAGCATTAGAAACGCTAGAACTTGACGGGCAGTTTTCAGGTCTTCGTCATGTTTAAACTTTCGTAGCAGCTCACAATGTAGCAGTAGTGCGTGCCTGCTTTCCAGAATGACGAAGGAGCGCTGCCCATAGCGTGCGAAACTCGAGATAAGCACTCCATAGTTTACCTTTTCTGTGCGCGCAATGGGAAAACCTAGCAAGCGCAGCCCGTCCGACCGACCGGAGCTTTGCCCTCGTTCCGCTAGGGCACTGAACGGCGCTGCGCAAACTTGAGCCTTTCTTCCCTGTACAAGCTAATAAGGAATTTGGTGGCACTTGCAAAAAAAAAAAACCTTCTGCGTCTTTTTTTCCACGTGTGAGTGACAGCGCTGTCAGCTTCCAGGAGAAAGCAAAACAATTCATACACATATGAAAATGCAGATGGTTATTACTCGGCTGCACATACCTGAAAAACAGGTTAGAGATAAACAGCAGTTTCGGACAGCCAAAAGATAGCTTTTGACACGACGGGTATGTCGCCACATTCAGCGCTGTGGCCTAAAAAGAGGGTTCCTTAAATGCATAAAGTGCTACACAACAGTGTCTGATTCAGTGCCACGTAAACTGTTATTCTTTCCAGGCAGCGACATTCGGTGAACTGCGCTTACTAAGCTGCTTAAAGCGCGAGTTAGTGTGTGAACTGCATTGATGCATCTGGAACTGATTTGTTCTCTTTTTTAGGAATCGTTCATTGCTTCCGCTAAAAAGCATGTAGGTTTCAAAACTATCAACCGTTTCGGAAACTTCTTTGATATTGAATGTCGGACTTCGTATTTATTTTTTGGCTCAAAAACGGTCCAAAAGATCATACAGGGTGATGCATAAAGTTTTTGTCTGCTGTATGAACGATCGTGTAGGTCGTTGCGGAATGTTGACGTCATTCTTTATACGGAAAATATAGATTGCAAGTCATGTTCCTTCTTTTATAAACTCTACACAGGTAGTCGTAAACAACAAAATAGTGCCAATATTGCATGACCATACACTATATTTTTGGGGGCCCATGGAACAGGAAACATGGCGCAATGTAGGAAACCTTTGTTGTATAATCAATCCACTGATGGGATTCACTACGCCATCTGTCCATTCAGAAAAAGATTGTGCGTGGTTCGAACTAAGCGCACAAGTTATAATCGGGCGCACATTGTACAAAGCAGTGATGTTTGTAGGAAAAGAGTGCCTCCAGTAGCACTAGGTTGATAGCGTTTCACTCATCTATTGCTGCACGTGAATGTATTTCTAAACATAAAGCATAATTCGAGAAAGCGATCCATGAGCAGAGCGACCATTTAGCGCTTTATATTCACGGCGCACGTGCAATAAGGTTTGCGCTGATGAGTGCGAGTGCATATGATTAACAATGTGTGAGATAGCCCGTGGGCATGAAGAGAAGAGCAGGCCGGCTAAAATGAGTATGACGAGGGTCGATCAGGACAAATTCTAGTGGGCATAAGTAAATGGCTATAGGAGAAGAAGACTACATTTACACGTGTACGTGTGTGTTGCAGGGTGCGCGAGCTTATGAGAACATGAACACTTTAAGTTGTCGTCGAGAATGAATAGGAAGGCGAGCAAAAGCCGGATGAAAAAGGACACGCGCATAAAAGTTAGGATATGTATTTAGGTTCACTGTTAAACGTGAGCAAGCGTATTCATGCAGGTGTGCGGCAGCGTGTCATAAACATGTGGTCAGAGCATTGAAACGAAACTGCACAGCCGTTCTGCCGCAGAAAGACGACGCTAGGCTTTGCGATGCCCGTTGCCTCAATAGACCGCTTTAAAATACTTCGCCCTGAATCAAGTCTCACTTTGAATAAATATTGCTTTGGTAGAAAGCCAGCCGGTTCTTGTGTACCACTGGGGAATTACTGATGGCACGCATACAGATTCATGAGTAAGCTGGTTTTAGGAAAAACTGCACAGCTTTAGTTTGTCAACAGACTGCGTTACACTTGACTAGAAACGTAGCATGACAGTTTGCGCCGAATTTATTAGTGTTCCTCTTTATATCAATAGTACTACGCCCGGGAAGTTGCTCTTTTCAAAAGAATAATGCGAGCATGGTAATTTTAATACTTATGTGGACTTTGTTAACACAGCGAAATAACATGTTTTATGTACTTAATGCACGATTCGCCATTTGACCAAGGGTTGTGCAAGCACAAACGAATAGGTCTGTGCTCGTGAAAAACAAGTGTATAAGGTAAGAAGCAGCACCTGAAGATTTTCTGGCTTCCTAACTGTATTAGCTGTAATGATTCATTTTGTAATAACCCCAAGTGTAAGCGACCAGAGACCGCTAATGCGGTTTGATGTCTTAAGGTCATTGCTGCGATTAAAATACGCTTATTTATATATCAAGAAGCACAGGAAAAATTGAATGCTTTCTTCATGAGAGACCGCGAAACTGCAACAGAGCAGTCTCGATGCGCCATCTTTTAACGAAGTATGCAAGCTCTGTGGGGAGCTTATATATAGAGAAGGAAGCTATCCAACACTAGAATCGATTTTGCTGCGCCTTAAATAGAACCTTTTACATCACAGGAGTTTATGTAACTGCTATCGACGTCTATGGGATTACGTTGGGCGGGGTTTTGCGTCGATTCCGACGATGCTGCCATGCTCACGAATACATGCTTGACAATGCTGCGTTTTTCCCGTGGCGGGAATTTTGTCGGAATGTGACAGTCCCAGTATAACATAGGCGTTCTCCTATAATGTAACACCAGCGTTCGAGGCTGGTGTTTGGATGTTTCATAGGATAATTAGGCTGAATAAAATCAGAAGATCAGCATTTAAAAAATAAGTGTAGAAGCAAACACAGTCGCAGAACAAAAAAAAGAGTCAAGACAGCAACGAAAGTATTTAAATACATTTTTACAGAAAGTCACGAGTGTTACTGCTAATCGCAGTAAATTCTCTGCGCCCGATCCAAAGCCTGGTTAATTAATTGAACCTTTTTTTGGCGACCACAAACTTCTCAAAAACATACGTGGCTACTTCATTTCTATATTAGAAAAAAATTGATGCAGTGTCCCTGTTTCGTCTGTTGAAAAGAGCATTTTCTCCCATGGCAGCAGGAAGTGTGCTCTTTTATTTAGCCATGACATGAGGGCATACTGCTCTCCCAGACCTAACGCATTCGGTACTTAGAGAGGAGTGAAATAGGCCCCAGGCTCTTTGAGGCAATATGTCTTTTTTGTTCATGCTCTGGCCGATGACGATGAAAAGTTATGGTCAATGTTTTTCTAATAGATTTAAAGCATTCAAGTAACCACTACTTACGCAATTCGCATTAGGTGACAGCACGTCGTTATGGTAATGTCAAACGTTAACGTGGCACCTCGGCAACAATTAAAATGATGCTTGCGAGGTAGCCACTGCGCCATAAATCACAGTTTTAGTAAAGATAAAAAGAGTGCACTGGGCCATTATTGGTCATTACGCTTAGCATTACGCTTAGCATTACCCACAAACACCTGTGAGGAGTCGAGTGCACTTTGTTGAGGTTGCGTCTTGTGACAATCAAGAATTATGGCTGAACAATTTGTAATATCTTGAAAGCGTTTGTAGACACACTCGTTACGCGATCCATATTCTGTGAGACCTTGTTGTCATCCGCAAACCATTTGTGTCTGCATGTTATCTGCATGTGATGCATACCAAAATAAGAGTTACCTGCTTGCACTGAAAAGAATACCCAGCATTGTCAGGCCTAGAGCGTATCACGACAATTCCCTTTTGTGACCTTGTTACACTTTCGGCCACATACATCATCTGGCAGAAGTTATTCGAAAGTAAGTGTTGACTTTACATGAGCCTTGGCTGGTGATTAAGGACCAACTAGGCGGTCGCTACAGAGGTGCCTCTAGGCTTCAGAAGTTATGATGGCTCTCTCCCTGGTAATTTGGTTCCCCTCATACAGAATATAACAAGGATTTTTTTCCTTAATGTGTTACGCATTTTGCCTGTAAGTACCAAATTGATCTAAGTGCAAACGAAAGACTTTCGAACAAGCGCAAAGAGTCTTAGACATGACCCTTGGTTTCTGAAACATATTACTGTACCGGCGATCCGGACTTGAGTAGCTCAAAACGGGGAAGACAGCTGGAATGATTATGATAAAGAACGGAAGTGATTCTTAATTGCATGGCGTAGGAACCGGAGTTCGCAATAGCCAACCAACCCTTAGAACCTGTGCTGTGCAAGAAAAAATGCATCTATGAGGCAATCGCTAACCCTGGAACCTTTATTCTTTTCCATTGAAGATTCACTGCAAAATAAGCGCACGAAAAAGACATTCCTGTATTCTGGCAGAAAATTGCTAGTTGTCCTTGAGGCTAATGGCGCAAACTTGGTGCGTTCTGCTAACTGTATGCACAGAAAGAAAGCTTCCAGGGTAAACACGAATTCAATGAATAATTATTCAACTCACCGACTCCGAGTATATAAAAAGGAGTGGTGTAACATAGACAGATATGAGTGATTTGCATTACTCAGACATCAAAGAAAGATAGGTGATATCTTCATTGGTAATAGGAGTGAAAAGTTGGCATGGCTCATCACATAATTCACGTGGTGGATAAGCGATATTTCACTTGAACAACGCATTAGATACCAATCATTGGGAAGTGAGGTTGGGGCCACCAGACATTGACGTGGGGCCATGAAAGTCAGGAACTTTCACGTGCAATGTGGAATGACTGGCGAAAGATTTCGCAAATGGGGGGTTGGTGGGAAAGGCTTTTTTTGGACATGTCATAATATTCATAACAAATAAGTAAGCAGTATTTTGCGAATTTACAGTATACGAATGTTTGGTAGAAGTCAAGGGTTAATTGAAAATCTAATAAATTTTGGAAGTTCAGTATACATGAGTGACCTGGGCGGCAGGCATATATATTTCTTAGTTAGCGATACAAATATATTTGTGTCACAATAATTTAGAAAAAACTTTGATTTCAGTTGTACTACCAGAAACGTTTGTTTTCAAGACATTTTCAGGCAGTCCATGAATACAGGCATAACCCATTCATGGGCAAATAATAATGTCATGTACAAATATGTTGCACTGTTTTCTTATACCAAGAATGCCAACGATTGGGCAGTTTCATTCATGATACTTAGCCATTTATTGTGCAAACAGTGCAGGGACCAAAAGAATAGTCGATAACCCAAAGAGCGAAATCCCACACTGAAATTCTCTCGTTTTTAAACCACGTCTTGTTTGAACAATTCAGCAATTAGATTCCTGATCCAACTTGCCAGCTTTATTTTTGTGCTTCTTGGCTGTTGTACGGAGGCAAGAAACCGCATTCAATGGGGGTAGGTTTTGCGGTTGCACTACATATCTGTTAAGCAGGAACGAGTCTTGCTAGATACTGATAAAAAACTACACGCTCTACTCCACTGATGAAAACACTTGGAAGCTTACAAATGTTACACTAATGTGCGACCGTGCCGTGGAAGTCAGTCTTGAATACTTCGAGGGTGTTACCCTCTAATTCAGTGGCACAGGGTGGTAAACATCGCCTAGCTGCACGTGTTACAGGTAGTGAATCAAATTTAATTCAGCCTTTTGACGTTCCCTTTGCTTTGTAGCCCAACTGGTTTACTGCAACTGGGCCACAGAGCTGTTACTGAAACAATGAAAAACTTCCACCACGGAGTGGTTTCATTTCAGTTGCAACCCACGTGAAAGTGGCCGTGCTCGAGTACACGTTTTGACAAAGGTAAACCCAGTTTAAACCATTGAGTATAGTCACTTCGAGTCAAATTTATAGCTAATTCTTAGCAGTAATTGTGAAGCAAGTAGTTGTCCACACTTTACATCAAAACACATCTTTCACTGGTTATACCCGAATAGATATAAAGTTATATTTTTCTGCTAAGCTTATAGCTTAAATTATAAAAAAAGTATTGTTGTTTCCCACGAAAGCGTGCATCTGTATGACTATTCCTGAAGTAATCTATAAACTGCATCTTTCGATGCCTGCGTACCTATATAGAGAAAACAAACTGGCACCTGCGATTAATAAAAAAATAAACAACTGTAATATTGAAAGCTACCTTTTTTTACGGGATAAGAAGCAAGCTAGCGACATTTGCGAACAAAATGAACATTTTAGCTTGTCACGTGTGAGTCACTAAGCTATCATTTTCCAGAATGTAAAGAAAATTTAATTAAAATGAAGACCATAGATAGTGGGCTACTCATACATACGAACGTGTTGGAAAATGTAGCTGTTAAGCGCAGCCAGACAACGTCTTTCGACGAGTCGTGGTTACCGCCTCCTTCACGCTATAGATAGGAAACAAGGACACACCACCTGCGTAATCATAGCTAGTGTCAGCGTCCGATTCCGCGTGAGAGAGGCCGTATATCTCATTTCGGGCAATTGAAATTCCGCGAACTCTCGTTATTAACCCGCTCAAGGCGTGAGTTGCTGCGCGCAACATTGAAAGCTCTAGAACCAATTACTTTTTTTGAGAGAAATATTTTAATACTGCCGCTGAAAAGTGTACATTAGCAATTACTCGGTACGGCAAGCTGTACAATGCTCTGTTATTGAATATGATTTATTCATATGTGGGGTTTAACGTCCCAAAACCACCATACGATTATGAGAGACGCCGTAGTGGAGGGCTCCGGAAATTTCGACCACCTGAGGTTCTTTACCATGCACCCGAATCTGAGCACATGGCCTACTACATTTCCGCCTCCGATCTGTTCTTAAATAAGAGTTTGTTTTTTGCTTAGTAAGGGCTAGAAACCTGAAAGCATGACATATAAAACGTCTTCCTCTTCTAGCCTATGAACCATTGTGTAAACTATTGCTGGATGTTGGTATATTCTCTCGAGCTGATGATTAATTGATATGTGGGGTTTAACGTCCCAAAACCACCAAATGATTATGTGAAACACCATAGCGGAGGGCTCCTCAAATTTGACCACCTGGGGTTCTTTAACCTGTACCCGAATCTGAGCACATGGGCAACAATATTCTCGCCCCCATCGCAACATGCTATTCTCTCACGCGTTATATATACATTGTGACTTACAGAAATGTCATTTTGCCCTGATAAATAGCACAAAGGTCACTGTGAGTAAAAGAGTCTTCTCAAATATTTCATGACCAAAAGCGATATCATTGTGGCAAACTGTGAAAAGAAAACAATGGTGCAGTGTGCGAAACTTTCATCGAGTAGTAACTCCGCCGTTGGAGCTCACACAGACCGCTGTCCAGCCAGCCATAGACTGTGAGTGGTTTCAAGTAAGCTTACAATTCAAAATTATGCGTACATTATACGAAGCCAGGGTGCGAGTAGGAAAAGGACGCCTTCAATTGCACCAAGTTTCTTTTGTTTCATTTGTGTATGACACCGTATATTGTGTAGTTCGGTGCAGTAATTCACGAACAATGATACATAACGCTTTATATTCAATTCGCAAGCGTAAAGTAGAGTACGTTATTAAACACGAGTAGATGTGTTTATATGAAGAATAGACGGAGAGCTGAAATGTAAGCGAGTATACAAAGAGAAAGCTGTGTCGAATAAGGTGACTAAATAGAATGGCGAACGACGGTGATTGATGGCAGGCACCTGCCGCCGTGTTCCGCCGCGTCATGCCGTACGTCTATGTGCTTGCTCTAATGAGCGAGAGTTCGCGAGAATTTGACGCTGGTAAATGTCATCGCGAGCATAGGAACGTATGTGAGTGTCGCAACTCAAAGTACGCGTGAATCATAGAGAAAATACGTATCTACGTTTGTCACACACAGGTCCCGTTAATTAGGGAGGCGATCGCCGGGCTAATTCCAAGGGCCGAAGGATCGGCCCCCCGAACCGCACCACGAAATCGTGGACAATTTAGAAGTGGTCCTTTTTGGCGCGCCAGCGGACGCCGGCTGTGGCCCAAAGAACAAGTCTGAGCCGAGAGTTGATAAACAAACAAATTATATTCTCAATAATGGCAGATCGAAAACAATACACAAAAATGCACACTCCACAATGGTTGCATACATTAGGTCACCAATCAAACCAATCAAACAACGTACTACACAATACAATCAGCCACTCTCGAAACAACGGACACAGACAACAATACGCACTACAATGTAGTCGCATGCATTGAACAACCAAGACACTTAAAGACTAAAGAGATAGAAAACCTATTCAGTCCAACGTTCTTGGAACAACGTTCTTGGAACAAAAGCCCGGGGAGCCTTTAGATGTTTGTTTTCTTTTTCTTTTGACCTCGCGGCGTCACTCCGGCGTTTCGTCGCGACAATTCGGCGGCGCGCCCATTTTTAGCGCTCGTTCTGTGACACTGTCCCCCACTTTAAGAATATTATCTCATAATATTCAAAACCACAGAAACGAGCGCGAACAGTCACCACTCACTCTCACAGATTGTAACACAATCCGTCGCTCATGACACGTCACATTCACAATAGATCACTGAATACAACTGTACATTGTAAATCAATTCCACGACCCATGAAATATAGCCACAGGTACATGACTACAACGCTTCATCACACATTCCAAACAAACGTACAAGGTTCTGTCTTTACAACAATTATACAGCATTATACATCACAGCACAAACACTTCGACACTTGTGACACAGGATAACACAACATCTGACTCGCAGGGCGCGGGTTCGAATCCCGGCTGCGGCGGCTGCATTTCCGATGGAGGCGGAAATGTTGTAGGCCCGTGTGCTCAGATTTGGGTGCACGTTAAAGAACCCCAGGTGGTCTAAATTTCCGGAGCCCTCCACTACGGCGTCTCTCATAATCATATAGTGGTTTTGGGACGTTAAACCCCACATATCAATTATAACACAACATTAACACAACATATGGCACTCAGCCCTGCCAAACACAATTCGGTTCTACCTCAGAACCTATCCTGTGCATTTCGAGCGGCGCTTGCGACCTTTCTTGCGGTGCTCTCTCGATCTCTTCTTATTGTTTTTGCTCGTTTTGTTCCGGCGAGCCCCTTCCAACGACGGTATCTGAGGCAGCGTCTCAGACATCGTTGTCACTTCCGACACCGTTAACGGGTCATAACATTCGACGGGTCCTGTCTGTTTATTTACCAGCTTGATCATGTCTCTACATTTTGCCCGGCTGGCCAACTCCGTCTCCTTTACACTGGCGGTCGGTTGGGGTTGTGCCGACGTACGTCCAGCTGCGCAGCGTGTGAACTCATTCAACACGATCATCTTCTCATTCGCTGTCTCTTGCGCCGCGGCTTCACCTTGGGCTCTAGTGAGATCCGTCACGGGATGCTCCTCCACTGTATCTCGCGGTCGCTGGGTTGGCGAGGGCTCTATCTTAGGGTCTTCTCCCAAACATTCCGGATCATTCGGTCCTCGCGCCCCGGCGATGTTTCCGATGATAAGGTCGTAAAGGGGGGACGTCATGCATAAAGCAGTAACCTTCCCGCTGAAGTACGGGGTTTCAACCTCAATCTCTGCTTCGGGAAGCATCCAAGCCGTACGGTAAATTAGGCAAACCAGTTTCGTTCGGCCTGTCAACTCACTTTCCCGTACCAAATTTCTCCGCACGATAACCGTCGAGCTACCGGTGCCTCTTAGAACCGTAATCTTCTTGCCTGCAACCTTTCCAGGCACCGTTGGCATTCCCTTCGTAACACAGGTTGGCTGTTTTGACATTACAGCACCCACAATAGGAATTTTCTCCCCACTTTTCAACTCTACGAATCCATTTGTGACGGCCCTATCATCGGATTTCGGTGCTGCTAGCACACAGGACACCTGGTGAGTTTGACTCGCTCCGTTTCGACATGCGTCTGCTTTGTGCCCAGTCTGACCACACTTAAAACATTTTACTGCCGTAGGGCTCGTAAAGATCGTTCGACAGTTTTTCGCGCGATGACCCACTCGGTTGCACAGAAAACATCGCGGAATGCTCTTTGGTGCACGCTTCTTTTCGTCGGGAGCCAATTTCTTCGAATCCTCGGGACAATCCTTCTTGACCTTGGCCAAATTAGTTCCACCTTGCGCTTCCAAGAATTGATCAGCCAATTCAAGCATTCCTTCAAGTGACTCAGCCTTCCTCTCTTTCAAATACAGCGACAGGCTTGGGTGGCAACTAGTAAGAAATTGTTCTCTAATTAGGAGCTCTCTAAGCTCATCGTACTCCTGCGCTGTCCCTGAAAGTTCAATCCATCTGTCGAAATAATGGCAAAGTCGGGCGGCGTATTGCGTAGCCGTCTCACCATCAGCTGGCCTTCCTGTCCGAAATCTGTCCCGGAAACCTTCCACAGTAAATCTAAATCGCTTCAGCAAAGCAGATTTCACCTTTGTATAGTTGGCTGCATCGGTCGGCGTCAGCCTATCGTACACACTGAGCGCTTCACCACTCAAGCAAGTACTCAAAGCAGTTGCCCATTGATGTTCCGGCCGATTCTGGCTCCTTGCAATCGTCTCAAATCAGTGAAGGTACGCGTCAAGGTCGTCCTTCCTTTCATCAAACGCCACGAGCAGCTTGCTTGGGTTCGAGCGGAAGCCGTGGTCCTCCCGTTCGCTGCTCTCATTTCTAGCTTGGACCGGAGTTTCGCTTCACTGTTGCAAACGGAGCCGCTCGAGTTCCATCTCGTGCTGTCGCTGCCGTTCCCTTTCCTCTCTTTCTTCTTTCAGCTGTCGCTCCTTTGCCTCTCTTTCTTCACTCGCCCTTTCGGCTGCCAACTTTTCTCTCTCCAGCTCCAACTTCAATTGCTGCTCCTTTTCTTCTTTCAGTTGTCGCTCTTTTGCCTCTCTTTCTTCTCTCGCCCTTTCGGCTGCCAACTTTTGTCTCTCCAATTCCAACTTCAATTGTTGCTCTCTTTCTTTCTTCAGCTGTCGCTCCTTTGCCTCTCTTTCTTCCTTCTCTCTCGCAGCTGCCAACCTCTCTCTCTCCAACTCAGTTGCTTTTTCTTCCTTGGCTCTCTCTTTTTCTTCTTTTTCCTTCTGGGTGACCCACTTCCGTAGTTCGGCGCCAGAAAGACCCATCTTCTCACCAAGAGCGACTAACTTTTCGAGATCCATTGTGTCTCGCAACTCGCAAATAAAACCTTGCTGCGTGCAAAAGGTATCTGCCTAAATCAGTCTATCGGAACACTCCCCTGCACTCGTTAACGAGAACACTGAACAACCCACAAAATCGTTCCGATAGCACTATCAGCAACTCGAGGCTCTTTCTCACTACTCTGGACACACTGTGCACCTAAAGGTCCTGTGTCGCGAACGCCATATTAATTTCACACACAGGTCCCGTTAATTAGGAAGGCGATCGCCGGGCTAATTCCAAGGGCCGAAGTATCGGTCCCCGGAACCGCACCACGAAAGCGTGGACAATTTAGAAGTGGTCCTTTTTGGCGCGCCAGCGGACGCCGGCTGTGGCCCAAAGAACAAGTCTGAGCCGAGAGTTGATAAACAAACAAATTATATTCTCAATAATGGCAGATCGAAAACAATACACAACAATGCACACTCCACAATGGTTGCATACCATAGGTCACCAATCAAATCAATCAAACAACGTACTACACAATACAATCAGCCACTCTCGAAACAATGGACACAGACAACAATATGCACTACAATGCAGTCGCATGCATTGAACAACCAAGATACTTAAAGACTAAAGAAATAGAAAACCTATTCAGTCCAACGTTCTTGGAACTAAAGTCTGGATGATACTCTTCCGAGAATCACTCACTCAAAGTCCAGAGTTGTCGTTCCGCTGCCCTCAAGGTTTCTCTTCCAGGAAACCTCGCCGAAGTTTCTCTTCCAGGAAACCTCCCGTCTTCATTAGGCCACTCTCCAAGCTTCAAACTTCTTCGCCGGAACACGTCGGCTTCACATACGCAGCTGTTGCCACGCGTGTTCGCTCGATAGCGGTAAACACACACTCTTGCCTGTAGCTCGAGTCGTCACCCCTCAGGTGGAAATCATCTTCTCCTGCTTTGTCTCCACGGACAAAACCTTCGCCGACTACACGGCGGAATTCCTACGCACTCTGGCGCTAACTTCCGTCTTCTCCTGATCTCTCGTCTCCGATGCTCGGTTAAATACCTTCCGCACGACATTCCAGAAAGTTCCCGTCGTTTCGTCGGCGCGATACGCAGTGAAGGCTGGGTAGGGGGTGAGACGGTTGGAATGCCCTCCGCGATAGATGACTCAACCCGGCGTGACCACGCCTCTTTCGTTCTAGAAATTTCGCGGCCTTGCTCGGCCGCCGATGTGGGGTGAGGAGGTTCGTCAGCGAAGCCACGCTTCCGAGGGGAGAGCGCACGCCCGGGGAGCCTTTAGATGTTTGTTTTCTTTTTCTTTTGACTTCGCGGCGTCACTCCGGCGTTTTGTCGCGACAATTTGGCAGCGCGCCCATTTTTAGCGCTCGTTCTGTGACAACGTTCATTCTCAGGCGATGACGAATGTGAACACGCAATCGTGTGGCAGAGTACCATCTCAGCCTTTATCAGTGCATCGAAGAGAACGCGTGCAGCGTGTTAAAACGCCTCGCCGCGATTGAAGCGTCGGTTTTAGTTAACATTTCAGGAATGACGAAGGCAAGCGGCGCTTGTACATAACCTCTGAAACGCACCTGGCATCCAAACGCAGAATCATAAATCCACTGGTAATCAGGGAACTCGTGTCATGACATTTTGCGAGAATAATAATATATTATACCGGAGCAGGAACTGCACATCAGAGTTATGTGGCAGAAACGGTTAGAACAGTTTGGAGAAAAAGTTTAATTTCAAATTGCTGCTGTTGTTCAGCTATACCGTCCAGATTTAAGAACTCCCTCTGAAGCGTTTATATATATTTGCTAGAGTTTGTTATACTAGTGAACCTGATGCCATTCTTCGAGTTTTCTTCCCCGAAAGACCAAAATTTAAATCTACAAATATTTAAATTACCCGCAATTCTAACGGTCTGTATTAAAAATGATGGGCCACTGCTTGTTGGAATGTCTGCGTTATGTCCACGTGATGCTAGTTTAATATACTATCCACTAGCCGCCCTGTTTCGCCGATGTACCATCGCTCATAATCTGCACATTAGGTCATGTAAATAACATTTAAATTGTAGTGCAAGTAAGTATGCATTTCATATGCCTGACGTGATCAGTAATGTACGTTTTCTGTATAACCTCAATTTAAAGCTGTTTGCAAGTCGTGCACGCATGACCGTAGGATCAGGTAATATTTAGTGTGTAAGAAATTTTCCACGCTCGCGAATACTAGCATGACTAACCTTTTAGTTGGCAATATTGCATAAAGCTCACTGAAGGTATTGTCCTCGAAGAGGCATTGAAGTACTTTGTTAAAAAGGCTTCCAACTGAATCAACTTGATCGACTGTATTTAGAGGCCTCTTGTAACTAGGTTATTTCGTAATATTTATACGCTCTCATTTGTATGCGTTACTAATTCAAGTGGATTCATTCTTCAAGCTAAAGTGGCCTGTAGATTGTTCAAGGGCCGATGGTATTGACAGGTGTCTCTAGGGATGCTTCGTTCGCTCCTCGCTTGTCCGTCAGAAATTCTTTGCTTGCTCTGTGGCAGGTGATGACCAGTGAAGTCTGGGTAGTGCAGCCTGCCAGCCTCTTCCTGTGTCACCAGCTTTTCGCTAGCTTTTAACAAATAACATGAACCAATCGGATATTACCTTTTATGATCTATTTCATTAAAAACAATCAAATTTCACTATTATCCACCTCAAAAATTTCTTAACAAGTCACATCGATGTGTACACGAGACTCTTGGATATTCAAGCATAGCAATGCGTCATTTATCAGTACGAAATCGGTTCGAAGGAACATCAAATAGACAAACGGGATGTCGGATATCTCGTAGAAATGCAAAAGTTGCCAATCACTAACCAATCCCACCAACCTCTGCAAGAAAAATAAGAACCTAGGTATATTACAAGAGATCAGCCACCTTTATTCTAACGAAAAGAAATATGGTAGAAAATAAGGAGGACCTTAAGTATACATTGTAACAATACTGATTGTTGGCCTTGTTAGTTCTTCCTTACTGACATGATTTGGCCACAAATAATACACACAAAGTAAAGAAACACTCAACGACAAGCACCGTTGAGTTGGAAGTGCCGCTTGTGCTTGTCGTTGAGTGTTTCTTTACTTTGTGTGTATTATTTGCGCCCAAATCATGTCAGTAAGTATACAGGACAGACAATTCCATATTGCAGCACGCTATTTACAGTTGTCCTTAGAGCTCATGGCGTGTACTTATTGCAGCGTACTTTTTTGTGTACATTCTAAAAAATACCACAATAAATGCCACGCCAAGCTGTAAATTTAGGCGTCAAAGGCAGTAACTGAGCCGTGTATGATATTTCAAGCACCAAGTCACCAAAAGTAAGCGTGCATTTCTTTCAGGTCAGCGGGAGGACAAGAAGCGTCTCGTGAGCAAGCGTGAGGGAGCAGTGGACGCGTGTGCAGTGGATATCACGCGCTTACAATACCGTGGCGAACACGCGCATACGTGTACCATCACGTATTTACAAATCCTAATAGGGGAGCCGCGATAGGCGGCGTGGTCTGATTGAAGGGTGAGCATGCGCTCTCGCAACCATGAACGTGACGAGGTGCATAATCATGCGCATGCACCCACTCCCCGCGCCTCATGAGAGAAATACGAAACTTCTTCGCGGAAGGCTGTCGAGGATCGTGCGTTTGACAGGCTGCTCGCAGCCATATATGTCGCGGATTCAGCAGAGGGCTGTGGCGATGTTTGCTCATTGCAGCGCAAAGATTTTTGTCGCGTTCATTTCTACAGACATTTTTGGCGTTCAACACTAGTGGTCCAAGCACACAAATTGTTATTGTGTCGTGTTGTATGAGAAAATCTACAACGTTCTGAGGACATGGGAGGAGCATTTCTGCATGGATTCTTTAAATACTGAGACAGCTGAACTGCCATTTAGACACGATTGAAATATAGGTAAGAATATTTGTCATGTTTCGCTCGTACTCTGGGCAGCAAGCAATATTGATTTGCAACAGTTTCTTGATTACTTGTTACATGTGGGGTAGAAAATGTGCCCTATCTATCTTAGGGGAACCGCTATCTTAGGGGAACCGCTAAATCGTGGTATGAGAATCATGAAACAGAACTTGGGAGTTGAGCAGTGTGCAGGGAGAAAATGTTGGACCTGTTCGGAAAGCCGATTGGAAGAAAAATGGCCGCGAACAAAACGCTCGCGTCTCTGGCGCAGACCTCAACCGAGCCTTACGTCTCCTATATAGAAGACGCGTTATTGTTGTGTCGCAAAGCCAATGCCGAGATGCCGGAGGCTTACAAGGTTGGACATATTCTTAAGGGGATTGCGGATGACGCATTCAACCTCTTCATCTGCAAAAATTTTTCTGCAGCGGACGCCATTATAAAAGAATGTCGGCGCTTTGAGCAAGCGAAGAGCCGGCGGATTAACAGCGTGTTTACCCGCCTTCCGAATACGGCTGCAACGTCGTCTTGCGAAGACCGTGCAAGAACACAGCCGCCACCTCAAGATTCCTCTGATCATGTGACCCGAATTGTACGACGCGAACTTGAAGCCATTGCCTATGCTCCGGCTCACTCCGCTGCAAGTGACACGACCCCACTCACTGCTAACATGGTTCAAGCCATCGTCCACCAAGAACTCGCCAGCATAAGTATTCCCTCGGTGTGCGCTTTGCCTAGCCCGCAGCGACCTCCATGGCGTCCACTCTCGTCCTATCACGAGCAGCAGTTTACGGCCCGATCTCGTGACCTTGCTGCGTGGAGAACCGTCGACAATCGACCAATTTGTTTTCATTGCCACCGTATCGGTCATGTCGTCCGTTACTGCAATTACCGCTGGTCCTCGCCACCTCGGACTTCATCTCAACCTCACTACTGACAGGACAGCACCCGCTTCGCATCTGCCGCTTAGCCTTCTGCGCCAAACAACTACAGAAGGTTCAACAGCCGATCTCCGCCAACGCATGGTCGTCAGTCGCCTTCGCCTAGAGGACGTCGCTATTCGTCTCGCTCACCGCAGACTCGCAGGCCGTCGTCCTCATTCAACCCTACTCTTGCCTACCCGGAAAACTGAGCTGTGCAGCGCGCGGAGGTGACACTGCACTTTCTTGACGCTTCCGACGAGACAAAGTTTGTTAGACGTTGACGTTGACGGTGTGGCCATTTCTGCCCTTCTAGATACTGGAGCGCACATTTCTGTAATGAGCGCGAACCTTCGCCGACGCCTACATAAAGTACTCATGCCTGCCGCTTCCCACAAACTTCGTGTCGCTGATGGGAGGACCCCTGACGTTCAAGGAATGTGCACGGCCCGTGTGTCCATTGCCGGTCATCCTACATTAGTTCAGTTTGCCGTCATTCAAATGTGTCCTCATGACCTAATACTTGGTTTGGACTTCCTGTCACGTCATTCTGCGCTCCTTGATTGTGCCACTGGAGCTCTTCAGCTTGAACTGCTGCAGTTTCCGATTTTCCAGCTGACTATTTGCCCCGTTTATGCTCTCGTCACCACGTTCACTTGCCTCGGCAAGCTGCTACATATGTCACTTTCTCGTGCTCACGTCACGTGCCCGATGGTGACTACCTCGTCACTCCTATAGTCGACGTACTGATGGCCCGAGACGTCGCTCTCGCTCACACTGTTGTCGCCGTCGCTAATAATACAGTGGTTATACCACTACTCAACGTGGGTCTCTTGACTCAAGTTATTCCGCAAGACATGTCTTTGGCCACCCTATCTCCAATTGACACCTGCAACGTTACTGGTTTGGACACCGATACTACATCCCCCTGTCTTGGCCGCAATTACGCTCTGCCTGCAGATGACATTAACAAGATCATTGCTCCCGACCTCACTGCAGCGCAAGCTGCCAGCCTCCATAGTCTGCTAACATCATAGAGAGACGTTTTCGACTTTGACCACCGCCCTCTCAGCCAAACAACTGCAGTGACTCACCGGATCAACACTGGTGATGCCAGTCCTATACGGCGGCGTCCATATCGCGTATCTCATAAGGAACGCCAAGTAATTCAGAATGAAGTGAACAAAATGATTACTAAAGACGTAATAGAACCATCATCCAGCCCCTGTGCCTCTCCAGTCGTGCTCGTGGAGAAGAAGGATGGCAGCTGGCGCTTTTGCGTGGATTATCGCCATTTAAACAAAGTGACCCACAAAGATGTCTACCCTTTGCCTCGGATTGATGACACCCTCGATTGCCTCCATGGTGCCCAATGTTTTTCGTCTATCGACCTTCAGTCCGACTTATGGCAAATTTCCGTCGACCCCATGGATCGTGAAAAACCCGCTTTCGTTACGCCCAACGGCCTCTACCAGTTCAAAGTCATGTCATTTGGACTGTGTAATGCGCCGGAAACTTTCGAGCGCATGATGGACTCCCTCCTCCGAGGATATAAATGGTCCATCTTTTTATGTTACTTGGACGATGTCATCGTCTTTTCACCTACCTTTGACAGCCATATAACGCGTCTGTCAGCCATTCTGGATGTTTTTCGAACAGCTGATTTCCAGCTCAATTCTGCAAAATGCCATTTCGGACGTCGCCAAATCACCATACTCGGCCACCTTGTCAGTGCCGATGGTGTTCAACCAGATCCCGAAAAAATGCGAGCAGTACAACAATATACTGAACCACGCTCAACCAAGGACGTCCGAAGTTTTGTAGGGCTATGTTCCTATTTTAGTCGATTTGTCCGCAACTTCGCCGACATCGCTCGACCACTTACTGATCTCTTAAAGAAGGACGTTCCCTATGCATGGGGCATAGAGTAAGCGGACGCCTTTTCAGCTCTTATCCATCTGCTGATTACGCCACCAATACTGGCCCATTTCGACCCTGCATCACCTACAGAGCTTCGGACCGATGCCAGTGGCCATGGAATTGGAGCGGTCCTTGGCCAACAACAGCGCGGGAAGGACCGAGTGATTGCTTACGCCAGTCGTCTTCTTTTACCTGCCGAACGGAAGTTCTCCATCACTGAGCGTGAATGCCTAGCTTTAGTGTGGGCCGTAGCGAAATTCAGGCCTTACCTGTATTACCAAACTTTTTCCGTTGTTACGGACCATCACGCTCTTTGCTGGCTGTCATCGCTAAAGGACCCATCTGGACGTTTAGGTCGCTGGGCGCTCCGTCTGCAAGAATACTCGTTCGTCGTCCACTACAAGTCGGGATGCCTGCACACAGACGCAGATTGTTTGTCACGTTATCCGGTTGAAACGCCCGACTTGACAGACCTTGATTCAGACCCCTGCGTTCTCTCCATCCACGCTTTGGCTGACATCTCCACGGAACAACGACGTGACCCATCATTACTATCCATCATCGAGCGTCTGACCTCTGCTCCAACAGACCCTTCCGTTTGCCTGTTCGAACTGCACGACAACATTCTGTACCGTCGCAGCTTGAACGCTGATGGCCCAGAATTACTATTCGTGCTTCCCCATCATATGCGTACCAGTGTTCTCAAACAACTACATGACGTACCTACAGCCGGTCACCTAGGCGTCTTTCGTACCAACGATCGTGTGCGGCGTCGCTTTTTCTGGCCCGGACTCTATCGTTCTGTGGTTCACTACGTCACTGCTTGCGACCGCTACCAACGCCGCAAGCGCCCCTCTGTGCTACCATCTGGCCTCCTACAGCCCATTGACATACCGATGGAACCAGTCTTCCGTGTTGGCCTTGACCTGTTGGGCCCGTTTTCTACGTCCACCTCCGGAAATAAATGGGTTGCAGTCGCCACAGACTATGCCACACGCTTTGCCATCACTAAAGCCCTGCCGACAAGCTGTTCCACTGAAGTCACTGACTTTCTCTTGTATGAAGTCATTCTTCATCACGGCGCTCTGCGGCAGCTGCTTACTGATCGAGGAAGGTACTTTGTTTCACGTGTTGTGGATGACATTCTCCACGCCTGCTCCACTGATCACAAGCTTACCTCCGCTTATCATTCACAGACAAATGGATTGACCGAGAGTCTGAACCGAATGCTGATGCAGATGCTGTCAATGTACGTTTCGCCAGATCACTGTGAGTGGGACAAAGCACTCCCCTTTGTCACGTTCGCCTGCAATTCTTCACGGCACAACACAGCTAGTTATTCGCCGTTTTATTTGCTATTTGGCCGACATCCAGCATTACCAATTGACACGCTCCTTTCTTCGGCTGCCCCTTGTCTACTGAGTACGCCAGCGATGTCGTTTCTCGAGCCAATTCAGCTTGTCAGCTTGCCCGTGATCGGCTGCACTTGTCGCAAGCGCACCAAAAAGACTGCTATGACAGTCGCCACCAAAGCGTGCACTTCTCGCCGGGGTCTCTGGTACTTCTCTGGACACCAAACTGCCAAGTCGGCTTATGATAGAAGCTACTATCACACTACCATGGCCCCTACGAAGTGTTACGACAACTTGGTGACGTGAGCTACGAGATCGCACCCCTAAACAATGCCTCTTCGACCCCCTCACTACAGACAGACGTTGTACACGTTTCAAGACTCAAACCATATCACCCTATTCGTTCGTCGCCGCCGTACTAAGCGCCGTGACGGCGCTTCCGCCGCAGGGGAGTGATGTTACGTGGCATCATCGACAGGAGCAAGCGGGACACTTTGCGAAGATCAAGAAGACGCCAGTGTGTTAGGCGCTTGCGCGAGAGGCAACTCAGACATCTTGTTCGGCTGCCGATTCTCGGTGGACGCTATCTTATAAGCCGCCTAGATCTCGACCCGTCGTAATATATATATATAAATATATATATATATATATATAAATATATATATACATACATACATACATACATATATATATATATATATATATATATATATATATATATATATATATATATATATATATATATATATATATATATATATATATATATATATATATATATATATATATATATATATATATATAGTCCAGTAGATTCTCCGTGAGCAGTCACAACGTGGTTTATTTCGACGTTTCGGCCTAGAGTCTGGCCTTCATCAGGCCAGACTCTAGGCCGAAACGTCGAAATAAACCACGTTGTGACCGCTCACGGAGGATCTACTAGACTATATGCAACGCTACGGCCACTCAACCACCATGCCTGCCTATATATATATATATATATATATATATATATATATATATATATATATATATATATGTATATATATATATATATATATATATATATATATATATATACTTATAAATATATATATATATATATACATATTTATGTATATATATATATATATATATATATATATATATATATGTATATATATATATATATATATATGTGTGTGTGTGTGTGTGTGCGTGTGTGTGTGTGTGTGTGTGTGTGTGTGTGTGTGTGTGTCGTGCTGCGTCTGTTGCCCTTTTACAAACATAAATAGTTTCTCTGGCGGTGAAACAAAAAGTGTCACGGGTTTGCATTTACGTACTACCTGACGGCACTCGGTATATCAAAGTTTATGTGTACTCAATATCCGTGCTTGGACCCGAGTACTGTAGCATTGCTCTAAGTCAAATGCAGCTAAGCTTTCATAGAATACAATATTTTGAACAATTAAAAAATGAGCGTGGAGTCCATCCTGAAGCGTGATCTGATATCCCCGCAAATAGAAAGGTAACCATATAGTTGCAGTCGCGCTCGGTCTAGCGTCAAGCTCTAAGTGCTAGTGAGTGACTTGGATGAAAAAAAAAAGAGCGAGAGAGAGTGAAAAACTTTTCAGTTAAGTTTCGTGTTCATCGCTTGTTTTTGTTTCTTTTTTTCACTTGGATATCCACAGAAAACTGCGTTTTGTTTGGACATAATTTTCACACATAAAAATAAAATATGTGATTTCACGCAGGAAACGGTCAGGAGTATAGTGAGAAAGAACCAAGGAGGTTAACTCCTTATTTAGACCAGCAACCGTTTTTAAAACGAGAGTTACACATGCTACGCTGCCTAAGGGATTGGCCCCAACTATACATGTGTGTGTGCGTGTGTGTGTGTGTGTGTGTGTGTGTGTGTGTGTGTGTGTGTGTGTGTGTGTGTGTGTGTGTGTGTGTGTGTGTGTGTGTGCGTGCGTGCGTGTGTGGGGGGGGGGGAAGCGGGCACGGGAAATACATCAGGACAAATGCTCCCATTTGCAGTAAGACTAGCATCTTTATCCTAGCGGCTCCTTTGGTTCCCGACATTGATAGTGTATATTCTTACTAGATTCTGTTGAATTCAATGTAGTATATACAAACGACTGTTTCTCAACATTTTCCTGCTGGCATGATTTCTCGAGAGAGATACACGCGGGAGACATCGCGGAAGAAAAAGGAAGGATGGAACATTCCACCACATGTGTGAAGCCAACTATGTCGTCCAAACACGTGTCGAAAATGTCAGAGCGTGCGGTAGGCTTTAGTACTCTCGGTGGTGTTCCGTTATTTGACCGTCTGTGTGGACCAGCCAGTCTGTGCCGAGTAAGCGCGCTTCCATTAAAAAATACAGGCAGCCACACTCCCATGTCTCGGCAAGTCTTGTTGCTCGCGTGATCTCACCGCAAAAAGCCACATGATCGCATGGCACGGCTGGCATCAAAACGGGTTGGTTTGCAAAGGCTGGGCACGAGACGTAGTGCTTTTTTCTTTATTCTTATTCCTCCATGGTGGCAGCAACCATGAGGGTAACGAATTATCTATTGTAATGGCATGATATCGGGGTTTTAGGTGGAATC
Organism: Rhipicephalus microplus; assembly: GCF_043290135.1. Lineage (NCBI taxonomy): Eukaryota > Metazoa > Arthropoda > Arachnida > Ixodida > Ixodidae > Rhipicephalus > Rhipicephalus microplus. The sequence continues at coordinate 115,007,739 of NC_134704.1, forward strand.
TGAATACGTATTTGTCTAATAATATTTCTACGCTCTGCTTTTCAAGTACGGTGTCATCGACAATAAACTCGCAGTCGGCTATTCTGTTCCTTCACGCTAATTCTGTTCGATACAAAAATGCAGAGAACCACGTGATGTGGATTACAAGTGGAACGCGTGAGAGAAAAAATGGTTTGTTATCATTTTGACGCATACAGCTTAAGAGTTAGGTTGAGTGAATTCTCATATTCGTTGCCGTCAGTGAAAGTCTAACCAATGCAAATATTTCCTGGTGCTACGCCATTAACTTTCATCGCAAGAAAGGTGGTGTTTTACTAATGGTGGATCGCACCTAACTTAATTATCTTTTTTACGCAAACTTAGTTACTTATATCACTAGGAGAGGCACTTCGTAATACGAATATCAGATGGCGAAGTCATAAATCAATGGTTAATAAAATTACTTGCTTAGTAATATTTTGCTGAAGTGTGAATTAATTGCGGATAAAATTACAGCAACCCCAAACAGTGACAGCTAGGAATGTTACTTTAAAAAAATAAAATCACTGTAAGATTACTTTACCAAGACTTCACCGTAGATGTACTAATGTTATCTTCATTTGTAACACATAAAAAATAAATTTATATGAAATTTTTGTTCAAATTTTCACGGTTGTAGTTTAAGGTCAAGATCAAGCTTCTACTTTCTATTGAGGTGAAGGGACATGCCATTGAAAAAGTTCTCGTGTACTCCAACTTTAACTAATTACAAATTTTAAAAAATATATGTGTGTCGTAGCAACCTGACGTGTTCTTTAGGTTGCCCATTAGAATAAAAGTAACGTAGTTAACCTAATAGCATTACTTCAACGCCTAGTGCGAAGAAATTCAATGAATAAATAGACCGCGTTAGACCATAACTCTCCATGACAGCTCTTTGGGAGGCCTGATTGTCCTCGCGTCTTCATCCTATTAAGTTGAAGTGGCGAATAACATTAAACATTTCTTATTCTTGTTAACAGTTAGGACTTGTAAAACACGTTCGATCTATATTTTCTGCTCTTTCATATTGAGCACTTCTTACCTTGTACGCTGCCTTTGTGTTCCTTACTCATCTGCGAACTAAGTGCACCAGCGCGAGACTGAAAACGAGCTTGGTAATTGCATCTCATAAGGAGAGTTCTTTCTCGACTATTTTCACTTGACGCCTGCATCAGGATGAATGATTATTTTCTAACCTCAGTATGGCAACTTGCTTGGTCGAAAAAGAAGAACTTGCATAGCTACTGCACGATAATTGTCCTCACAAAATGCTGACCTTCTTTGTCAATAGTACAAAAAGTACTTCACACGTTAACCGTAAAGGCAAGTCGTAATCATTTTTAAAACTGAAAGAGCACATATTATCGCAGCACACCGTATGTTCAACCTAATTTTCGTAACATAAGCGCTGTTATGTTTGCCAAATTGAAAAGTACGATGTTGAGATATATATTGTGATAACGTGCCACTTTCAATATCAAGTGCAAAGAGAGCAATCTGTCCTTGCGGGACTTGGCGCCAAATATTTCGAAGTCAAGGACAAGTCAGTCAATATCATTACCACCAACTTATCACCTAGGAAGTGTTAGCGCGTTAATTCTTCTCCTTATTTCAGCGGTAGGTTTGGGCCTAATAATGACACTTTACAGCATGTTGTGCGCGCATATGACTTCGGTGACAAGGGTGAGTTCGTGCAAGTAGTTATTTTTAAAAAAATCTAAAGCCTATGCAATATTTCACAAGGCTATTCATACCAGACAAACCTATTTGTAAATTCATTGTGCAGACATATGAAACGGTAACACCACAATTCTGAATATCCATGCGCATGTCATGTGCAGTATTTATTTGTGCGCGCTTTAGAATATTAATACGGGCTCTCAATTCTGACTCAGAATGTCTGTCAAGCGCTACGACAATTGGCCAGCGGGAGCTCTTAACGCATTGTTTTTGAATTACACTACTAAAAATCCCATCAAGAAATGTTGTTAGTGCTAATTTTGTTATTTTCAACAAAAATCAACTCTGTGCGAAAGAGTTCTTTAGTAAAGCGAAATTTGGCCTTCTCGTTTCTCAAACACCAACTAAAACTTTAAATTTTGTTTCAGGTCTTCTTGATGGTTTACAATGGCATCACAGCCCCATTTGTAGAATTGCGCCTTCTGGCTGTTTTATTTCCATTTGTTCATTCAAAGGTATGAGCTCGATCTTGATGATGGTTTAACCTCAAGACGCCTCGGTCTTTTCGTACAAGCAAGGTTAATGTGCCGAAAGATCACTATTATGACACTAACAAAACACATGCTGTGGGAGATCATTTTCATCTTTTAACTGCTACTCTTTTGTTTAATGTGACATCGCTACGAAGTGCAGCTAAAATTCTATGCACTAGATTCACTTCGCTACTAAGTTGCGCAAGTTTGACGACCGTGCTCGAATACCTAAATTATCGTGTATTTAGTGCGAAACAAAGCTTTGGTGTGCTGAGCCTATGCATTACATTGTGCTGGTTTCATCATCTTATTATACGGGTTTCCTGCATTTGACGCCACATTAATGTAACTACCTCAAATTGCTTCCTCGGTGCAGAGCGAAGCGCTAAATTCTTTCCTCTGGGCCAACTTTATTGTCGTCACACTGATTTTTTTTTTCTTTACGAAGCCACAAGTTGCACTGCCTAACGCTCCCACGGCTTGCGCAAAACTTACGGTGAGGAGATCTCCACTTTCTTCTAGTGTGTATACCAACGCGTTAAACAAGCTGACAAGGCTATGCGCTTTCGAGAAGAGACTGCTGAGGACATCTACAGTTTTCTCATAGACAAGGACGTCTTGGAGTCGGTAGCAAACGCAATCTAGCGCTCCCGCACGAAATCGCATTCTTCCCAAGTTTGGTAGTCCTAAATTCATTTGGCTGGAGAAGGCACCTTTTTGATATCAAAGATGGCACCCCGTTGAAATGTTTATTCTTCACTTTCTATTCCACGGCCCCAGTGTGTAATCCCCTGGCTATGCGGCTACACTCCTGAACTTCAGCACAGTAACAAGTGTGGACGTCACTCAAACATCATTCATTGGTGTTGGCGAAAGTATTAGACTAATTGTGCGCAAGTAACTTGAATGGCTTGATGTTGTGGATCCGAAATGGACACATGTCGATTCCGCCTCTGTGCCGGAACACTCAATGTTTGCAACCATTGAAGTCACGGTGGTACACCACAATTATGAACACTTGAACAACCAGTCGGGAACCTACATTGCCACAGTGGTCTCCCGAATGCCTTCAACGAACTGCCTACAAAGTTTAGCATGCGCAAATATGACGGTTATATGACACTTACCATAGAATGTTTGGTGACGCGCGTGAGGCTCTTGATCAATCATGCGGCAATTTTTGTCCACATGTGGCTGCGATCAGAGAGATTGCAAAACACAGCGCCACAGCAAAAAATTACCGGCTCCTCCTGCACAAAACAGCTGGCGCAGTGCTATCCACTCGACGCGGGACACGTACTTTCGCAACTGCTTCCAGAGGACGTCAGCAGTGACGCGTGCGTGACACCTCATTAGCTGATGCGGCTGATGGAGGTGCGGTCAGCGAAAAATTGCCAATATATAACACTATGCTTCCACGTATGCCGCAAGATGAGGTCTAGGTGCTCATGGATAGACTGTCTACAATGCAGAATTGCTTTTTGCTTCTCTAGTTCGGTCGCTACTGAGGAAAAAAAATTATAATGGCACCGAGAAGACAGGGACAAAGTGAAGACATGAATGGACTGATGCTGGCGCCAAATTCCACATTATAATAAAGAAACTGCCCATCTATATAGGCATCCCAACAATCAAATCTCAATACTGCAATAAGAAAAAGGCAATACAGAACATTCATCATGCCCCCCTGAAATAATGTCGAGGCATGCGTTGCAAACTGAATTGAGCCGAGGTGAAAATTTATGCCAGCACACATGAACAAGAGCGCTGGTGTCTCATCTTCAATTTAGTGAACATGCATTTCCCTCGTCAACACCCTTTAAAACAGCGTCCCACGTTTCCTTCCCATAATCAACAGATTGTTGATTCCGGCCGGGAAACGTGTGTCGCCGTGTTGCCATTTATAACTCATCTCTCTAATACTGCACAGGACGGGGCAACCACATACGGCCCATTTTCTTTGCCCATAGTATCAGTTGTCTCGAATTCATTATCTCTTGTAAATAAATGCGCATATAAGTATTATGCTGGTTGTACGTTAACACAAAGTATTGCAGAGACGCAGAAAGGATACCGTGTAACAAGTGAATTTAATGGCGAGTAAATGTAAATCATGAGAGTTTCTCAGCCAACCGTGATGCACAACTATATTGCTCAATATTTCCAAGAAGTTGCAACTTGACTGGAGTAAATTCAATTTCATACATATTTCTTAGCAATGAATAAAGTCACTTAACACCACTGTTAGAACAAAGCTTGTTCTCTGGTCCGCTTAAGACAAATCAGCCCAAAGAGGTCAAGAGGACTGCTTTGATTGCTTCCTAAATTATATTTTCCAATGCTGAGTCTTTCGCAGCCAGTTGCTCACAACGATCACAGGGACGGCTAGCTTCTTTCACTTCTTATACTGTAACTGGTGTTTTTAAATAAAAATACTTCGGCGGAATGTTAGTTAAGAGTAGCTAAAAAATATCCAGGCATGCTGCGACAGTCAACTCTTTGTTAGAATGCCACATATATCTCTGAACATTGTTTGGTGTAAGCAGCCCAAAAATGAATTGACGCTACTTATTCTCGAAGAATAAAGGAAGCGACATACATTCATTAGATAATTACAGCTTACAAATGTTGTGTATGGGGTAAATAATGAGGAGTCTTTTGTGCATTGTCTGTGTTGGCAAGGTTACAAGTTTTCTTACCGATGGAACATTGGTCACCCAGGGCGCTGGTGTAGCAACGCTTACCGTAGTGGTCTACCAAATCTGTCACATGACTTCTATAATTCAAAGTGGACGAAAGGCTCCCCGAATGGACATGTCACTTGACAACTACCCTGGAATTGAAAGTAGCATTGCTTCAGCTATCAATGCGACAGTATTCAAGCCACAAACATCGTAAGCTGATGCATATTATAAATATTTTCAAACTCACATAAAT